>NC_134360.1:223684708-223997625 GCF_048569485.1 Anomaloglossus baeobatrachus | reverse complement strand
TAGGTGATTAAGTAAATGGACAATTGGGCCACTGGACTATGGGTGGCCAACACCCTAATTGTACATAGTTAGCACCAGTGTGCTCAACACCCCTGAAGAAAAACCCATCCGGCGTCCATAGAGTGGGGTCATCAATGCTCTGATGCACGCCCAGAGCCTACATTGGGGGTTTGATCGCGGCGGGTCCCCCATGGAGCAGTGTAATGGACACCCGGCAGGGAGCCACACTGGACTCTTATAGTAGTGTTTAAGTTTGTAACGTTTAAGTAATGCGCCTCCCATAATGGGATGAAATGTTCTAACCTGTTATGTTTGTTTCTACAGTCCGGGAGTACTGAATTTAACTAAGGGGGAGTGTGGCGCCCCAGGACCTGGTCGCCACAACAGCATTGCCCTCCCAAAGGGTTAATGCTGAGCCTGGAGGTAATTGGGAGATCTATTGGCCAGTAAGTTTAACATCCAACGCAGTTCTCCCTCCGGCCAGCAGGGGGAGCTCTGAACCTGGAATTCCAGGGAGCCTCCCTTAAGTCTGCCCTGAGGGAGGAAGTAGTGTTCAGTCTGTAGAGAGAAGTGATTGCAAGCAGACGCAGAGTGTGCTGTCCTGTGGATCTGGGGCCTAGAGCTGACGCAGCTTGGCCCAGGGAAGCAGGAGTAGCAGAGAGGCACAGAAGAGACTCGGACATCGGAGTCTGTGGCCACCAGGGCCTAAAATACTTCCTGGTAGCCGAATCCGAAGGGCAGGAGAGCTGCAAGCACCTGGCCCATAAACAGCCCAAAGGTACAGCTGCATCATCAGGGCCCGGTGTGGACTCCAGCAGAGAAGCACCAGAGAGGGCCTGCGCAGCCTGCTACAGAGGGAAAGGGACGTACCATCAGTCCCAGCAGCAAAGAGGGCCATTGCTAGATCCAGAGAGCAGGGTCCTATATTAGTAAAGAAAAGAAAAGGAGTAGGCCTCATACTCAGCTGGCCAAAAAGATCACCCCAAATACTTCCAGGCCGACCGGATCTCCTTCACCACCTGTGGCGGTCTCCCAGGACTGGACTGTTCTTAAAGTAAAAGAGGAGAAGGTAAAGAGACTGTTGTTTGTGCCTGTTTCTTTCATTGCCTGTTGGCCCTGCACCGTGTTATCCACACAACACCATAGACTTTCACGAGCACCAACAGTGTCCCCGGGGCCCCGCTCCACCTGTGGGGAGCAGTACCACCATTGCTGCCGTATCATCACCCCGGAGGCCTCACACAGCAGCGGCGGCTTAATAGCCGCAAACCACAGGTGGCGTCACGAAACAAATACTTTAATTGCTCCCAAGTCACCAGCCATATTTAAATTGACACCCACCAGGGCCACGGAGTCGGGCCCCGCCACCACTGACTACCCCCGGACTAGTGCTGCCCGGCACCGGGTGTCCCATAGCCCTGGGGTGGGCGAGTCAGAGGCACAGAGGGGGCACTATAACTATCTGGAGGCACAGAGGGGGCACTATAACTATCTGGAGACACAGAGGGGGCACTATAACTATCTGGAGGCACAGAGGGATCATTATAACTATCTGGAGACACAGAGGGGGCACTATAACTATCTGGAGGCACAGAGGGGGCACTATAACTATCTGGAGACACAGATGGGGGCACTATAAATATCTGGAGACACAGAGGGGGGGCACTATAACTATCTGGAGACACAGAGGGGGCACTATAACTATCTGGAGACACAGAGGGGGCAGTATAACTATCTGGAGACACAGAGGGGGCACTATAACTATCTGGAGACACAGGGGGGGCACTATAACTATCTGGAGACACAGAGGGGGGCACTATAACTATCTGGAGACACAGAGGGGGGGCACTATAACTATCTGGAGACACAGAGGGGGCACTATAACTATCTGGAGACACAGGGGGGCACTATAACTATCTGGAGACACAGAGGGGGGCACTATAACTATCTGGAGACACAGGGGGGCACTATAACTATCTGGAGACACAGAGGGGGGCACTATAACTATCTGGAGACACAGAGGGGGCACTATAACTATCTGGAGACACAGAGGGGGCACTATAACTATCTGGAGACACAGAGGGGGCACTATAACTATCTGGAGACACAGAGGGGGGCACTATAACTATCTGGAGACACAGAGGGGGCACTATAACTATCTGGAGACACAGAGGGGGCACTATAACTATCTGGAGACACAGAGGGGGCACTATAACTATCTGGAGACACAGAGGGGGCACTATAACTATCTGGAGACACAGAGGGGGCACTATAACTATCTGGAGACACAGAGGGGGCACTATAACTATCTGGAGACACAGAGGGGGACACTATAACTATATGGAGACACTGAGGAGTCACTATTACTATATGGAGGCACAAAGGGGGCACTATAACTATCTGGAGGCACAAAGGAAGGAACTGTTACTATCTTGAGACACAGATGTGGCATTATTACTATCTGGAGACACATGGGGGACATTATTGCTGTCTGGAGGCACAGAGGGAGCTCTTTTACTATTTGCAGATACAGACAGAGCCACTGTTACTATTTAGAGGCACAGTCCAGAGGAGGCACTATTACTACTCATATGCACAGAGGGGGCAATATTAGCTTCTGGAGGCACCAAGGGTGGCAGTATTATTATCTGACGGCACAAAAGCGATAAGCCAAAGTTTTCTGTGCACATCGCATTGACCGTGGGATAGCAAGGGACCGGGGCTCCCATTCTGTCCCTCTCGTTAGGGGACTCTAAGCTATCCCTAACCTCAGGAGTTACTTCCCATGGCTAGCTATACTCCTGAGCAGAACTAATTTTTTCCCCACCTCCACCAGGGAAGGAAGGGGCATGAGTAAGATGGAAAACACAAAAAAGACAGACAAGGGAGACAAGGGAAAACCAAAACTCTGAAACACTGCACACACAGGAATAGACAATGAGAGACTCAGGAGAAAAGCAAGAGCAGGAATGTAGCAACAAATGGCAACAATGGTTAACTCTATAACCGCACTCAGCAACAAGTACCGCAATCACCAGATATTCTGGATCACAACATCTCACCAGACCTGCTGACATAAACTATAGCTGGCATAGAAGGAAGGATCTAGACAGCATATATAGAAGGCGAGTAGATGTAATTTCCTCCCTCACAACAGGTGATCAAAGGAGACTAACAAGCAGACCAGCAGAGATTAACTCTAAGGCCAGAATCACACTTGTGAGAGACTCTAGTCTCGCATCGCATCACCCGGCATGGCCGCACACTCCCCAGACAGGAGCGGGATGGCAGCATGTATTTCTATGCAGCTGACAAGCTCCTGTCCGGAGAGCAGCAGGCCGTGCCGGGTGATGCGATGCGAGACTCGCGCGAGTCTCTCACAAGTGTGACCCCAGCCTAACTCTAACCTGTAGAATTAACACACAAGAGGTCTTTATGTAACCGGACACTCCCATTGTACAATTATAACAACGCTATGAAAAAATATTTTACATATAACATTTCTTCAAGAAAGGAGTTCATGTGGATGTGGTGGGTGAAATTCATGTTTTTTGCTGTTTTATTTATTTTATTTTTTCATTTTTCCTTTATTATAGATGTTGATATTCTATTCCTTTGTCCTCGATATTTACGTGTGGATCCACCAGCAACAACTTGAGAATATGACTATTCTGTTCGAATATTTCATCTTTGGATAGTGTTAATTAGGGTGGTTTTTGTATAATAAAAACATATTCTTCATATGTATTTTGTATAGATGAATAGGCATGTTAATTAATATATATGGGGAAATCCATTATAATACTATTGCAATACGATTCTATATGAGGGTATTATTGGGATGTTGGTGTAGGACACCGGTTTATGACTGTTTGTATATGGAGAAAGGTTAAAAAATTCACTATTGGGGATTAATGCAATAATTTTTAGCATTGTATAGAGATGGATCTGCTAATCGGGGTCGAGCGCTCACGCAGTCTGAAGCCGCCCGGAACCAAAATGCTGAGCACAATCATGTGGGACATTTTGCGCTGTCGGACACTTTTATGTGCCTGACACGCAGATTGCGTTCCACGAGTACCCGGCAGGAGGTGACGTTTTAAGGAGGGAGGAACCAGGCTTACGTGAGCGCCGCTAATGTCACCCGATTGGCAGATCTCTTGTACTTAAACCCAGCACTTCCGACTACCCAGCACGCTCCCCGTGGAAGCTGGGCGCGAAACGTACGTCGGGGTAAGAGGCTGGCGGCATGCTGATTTAGTGTACCCAGGTAAACATTGGACTCGTGGCTGACTGATGTGTTTGGGACGTTGGGACGTTGACCGGTTTAGCGTTTATACGGCAGAGCAGACATCCCCCTTGTGGGGCTGCTCCGTGCCACTAGCAACCGGCATGACTTTATAAAATGGCAAGGATACTGTCTCCATGTGGGATTAAGGTCCAGCCTCGTTTATAGGCAGATCTGTCATCCACCAGTCACTGGGTTACTTGGCACAGAACGTATGTAATCTTGGACTTTTTGTGACTAGCTATGATGGAGTTTTTTATGGGGTAATGATAAGGTGGCCCCTGTGGTTGATATGTGCTGGATAAGGGCTGAATGGGACTCTCTATTGTGGAACTATTATTAGGATATTGATGCCCTTAATCTAGACGTATTTTACGTGTCAGAGAGCAACTCTGATTACTGCAATAGCACTTGTCACTTTTTGTCCACGATAGACTCTTTCATGTGCAATATGCTGCTTTAGGCTATGTGCGCACTAGACCGTTTTTCCCGCGGATTTACCCGCGGATTTGCCCCGGAAATTTCTTGAGAAATGTCTGCAATCTTTGTGCAGACATTTCCCATGAAATTCAATGAGAAAAAAAAATAGCTGTGCGCACTGTGCGGATTTTTCTCAAGAAAATTTCTTGAGAAAATTTTCTCGAGAAACTTTCTTGAGAAAATGTGCATGTCCATTAATTTCCGCAGGTACCGGGGGTATTCCGGGGGTATTCCGCAGGTAGCAATGATGTGCGGTATACCACCGGAATAGCCGCGATTTACCTGCGGTAATGCTCATCGCTGCCTGCGGTTTTGCAGGAAGCGATGTCATTATGCCAGGAAGAGGAGCAGAGGAAACACACGTCACACTCCCTGGACGCCGCACAGAAGCACTTCCGTGCGACCTCCAGGTGTCTGTGCAGTGTGTGTCCTGCTCCGGCCTCGCGGCTGCCTGCACTGCAGGGTGTCAGTGTCTGCCCGCAGTGTCAGCAGCCTGTCACGCGGCAGCGCAGGCAGACACGGACATCCTGCAGTGCTGGGAGCCGCGGGGATGACGATCGCTGCTGTCAGGAGGTGAGATCATTACCTGCTGTGACGATCTCCTGCCTCCTGACGTCAGCGCTGTCTATGCCCGTCTCACGAGCGGCCCGAGACTGTCACTAGCGGTGACGTCACGGGCTCTCGCGATAAGTCAGTGACAGCGCTGACGTCAGCAGTACAGGAGATGATCACAGAAGGTAATGATCTCATCTATGCTCCTGATGGCAGCGCTCGTCATCCCCTGCAGTGACCTGAGCTGACCTATTGATGTTAGCTCAGGTCACTGCATTGCTCTCCCAGCCAATGGGGAACATTCTGTTTTTCATTGACTGGGACAGCGACTATGGTATGGATCGCCGTGCCCCCCCCCCCCCCTTATTGGATTACGCCGGACGTGGAATTGATTGTGCTCTTTTCAATAAATTGGTTAAAGAGGGAATGTTTTGGGGAGTGTTTTTTCAAATAAAACTTTTTTTGTTGTCTATTTTTTAATTATTACTGACTGGGTTGGTGATGTCGGGTATCTGATAGACGCCTGACCTCACCAACCCCAGGGCTTGATGCCAGGTGACATTACACATCTGGCATCAACCCCATATATTACCCCGTTTGCCAACGCACCAGGGCGCGGGATGAGCTGGGGCAAAGGTGAAGCTGCCAGCGGTGGTCTGCAGGCTGCAGCCGTCTGCTTTACCCTAGCTGGCTACAAAAAATGGGGGGACCTCACGTCATTTTTTTTTAATTATTTATTTATTTTATGGCTAAATACAAGGCTAAGCACCCTTTAGGCTACTTTCACACATCCGGCTTGAGCTCTGCGGCTCAATCCGGCTGTGCAAGCTATGCAACGGATGCGGTGAAAACACCGCATCCTTTGCATAGGTTTTTCCTTTGCGGCCAGTCCGGTTTTTGCCGCTTGCGGCATGCTACTGAGCATGCGCAGTGGCAAAAACCGCATGCGGCGGCCGGATGCGGTTATTGCCGCATCGCGCCGCATCCGGCCGCCATAGGCATGTATTGAAAAATGTGCCGCATCGGCCGAATGCGGCGCGATGCGGTTTTTTTTGCCGCACGAAAAAACGTGCCAGGCAACGTTCCATCCGGCCGCCGCATCGGCTACATCTGCCGCATGCGGCAAAAAACGGACGGAACGCAAGGCCATGCGCCACAATGCGGCACTAATTAAAGTCTATGCAGGAAAATCGCAACCGGCAGCAAAAAAAACCGGTTGCGATTTTCATGCAAAGTGCCGGATTGTGCCGCATAGCAAAAACCGGAGGTGTGAAAGTAGCCTAAGTGCCACATGAAAGTCACTAAAGGGTGCCAGCTTAGAAAATGCAGGGAGGTGGAACATTATATAGGTTTTTCTCATCTATCTATCTATCTATCTATCTATCTATCCCTCTATCTATCTATCTATCTATCTATCCCTCTATCTATCTCTCTATCCCTCTATCTATCTATCTATCTATCTATCCCTCTATCTATCTATCTATTCATCTATCTATCTATCCCTCTATCTATCTATCTATTCATCTATCTATCCCTCTATCTATCTATCTATTCATCTATCCATCTTTCCCTCTATCCATTATCTGTCTATCGATTATCTTTATTATTTATTGCAGGGACAAACCTGCGGTAAATCCGCGGCAAATTCGCGGCAAATCCGCGGCAAAAACGCATGCGGATTTGGTGCGGATTTTTTCCGCAGGTCCGGAAATCTTTCACTGGCAGAAGTTTCTCAAGAAATTTTCTTGAGAAACTTCACATTTCTAGTGCGCACATAGCCTTAGTCTATGTTTGTTTTCTGTACACATCTTTTTAATTGTGTGTTTATTTATGAAATAAAGATTATTAATTATTATCTGGGATCTATGAACTCCTTTCTTGAAGAAATGTTATATGTAAAATATTTTTTCATAGCGTTGTTATAACTCTAACCTGTCTATGAATTACCACTCTGAAGGTCGACGCCTGAGTCTGCATTGATCACAAACACCATACAAGTTATCGGGCGTAGTGTCAGAATCAGTAGCATGAACAGATCCGGCGGCACCATGACAATCAGCGACGTTTGTAAAACTCTCTGTCTGTCAATCACGTTGTACAGAGAGAAGCGATGGATGGTAGAAATAGTCATGGTGGTCTGGGCCAAATGAAGAAGAGAAGAGAAAGTGAACTACTGCAATCAGAGGTGACATCCCCAGTGAATCATGGGATTTATCTGTAAGTTATATGCTTATACCGTCTACAGAGCGCTGGTCTATAGGCCACTGTATGGTGGTATTATTGGCCTTGGTTTTTCTTGATGATCAGTATGGTGGTACACACTGTGGGTTGATATGAGGTTATTGTTGGGCAGTATGTATTTATACAGTGGTATTATTGGTACTGTTGGCCTAGTGGTAATATTCACTCATTAAATGGTGGCATTATTTGATGACTGTAATAGGTGTATAATCATGCAAAAAAGTCCTGGAGGGATACTCCTATTCCACATATTGTATGTGCAGATGACAGCGCGGTTTACGGCAGTTTGTGAAGCTCAGTGAGGCACCCAGCTTGATGGTTACAGTCTTAGGCTAGTTTCACACTACGTCTTTTTAACATCCGCTGAAAACGTTTTTTTAGCGGAAGTACGGATCCTGCTTTTACAGCAAATAACGTATGCAAACGCATATGTTATTTTGCAGGATCCTGCACTGGATGTTTAGGGGCGGGCATTGGAGTCATGTGATCGGGAGTGAGGGGAACTAGACTGGGAGGAGGCTTCTGACAGCTGCAGACGCTGGTAACCAAGGTAAACATCGGCCTTGGATACCCGATATTTATCTTGGTTACGAGTGTCTGCAGCTGCTAGGAGCCGGGCTGCTACATGGCCGCTGACAGCAGACACAGACAGCCATGTAGCAGAGCTGAATGGCAGATGACAGCAGACACAGACAGAGCCGCACTGTCAGAATGAACTCGGGTGAACTTCACCCAACTTCATTGTCATGCTGCGGCTCTGTCTGTGCCGCGTCCTGATTAGCGGTCACCAGTGAAGGACTCACCGGTGACCACTAATCCCCCGAGTGACTGAAGTTAGAAGCCCTCTCTCATACTCACCGATCCCCGGCGCGGCGCTGCACGGCTTTCTCACTGCTCCGGCGGCTTTTACTATTTTGAAAAAGCCGGCCGCTCATTAAAGAATCTCGTATTCCCTGCTTTCCCCGCCCACAGGCGCCTATGATTGGTTGCAGTGAGACACGCCCCCACGCTGAGTGACAGGTGTCTCACTGCACCCAATCACAGCAGCCGGTGGGCGTGTCTATACTGTGCAGTGAAATAAATAAATAAATAATTAAAAAAAATGGCGTGCGGTTCCCCCCAATTTTAATACCAGCCAGATAAAGCCATACGGCTGAAGGCTGGTATTCTCAGGATGGGGAGCTCCACGTTATGGGGAGCCCCCCACCCTAACAATATCAGCCAACAGCCGCCCAGAATTGCCGCATACATTATATGCGACAGTTCTGGGACTGTACCCGGCTCTTCCCGATTTACCCTGGTGCGTTGGCAAATCGGGGTAATAAGGAGTTATTGGCAGCCCATAGCTGCCAATAAGTCCTAGATTAATCATGTCAGGCGTCTATGAGACACCCTCCATGATTAATCTGTAAGTGACAGTAAATAAACACACACAAACACATGAAAAAATCCTTTATTAGAAATAAAAAACACAAACACAATCCAATTTATTAACCCCGACAAACCCTCCATGTCCGGCGTACTCCACGGACCTCCAGCGTCGCTTCCAGCATGAAGGTGACAGGAGCTGCAGAAGACACCGCCGCTCCGGTCACCTCCAAGCAGCAACTGAGGTGAGTAGCGCGATCTGCTGAGGTGTCACTGAGGTTACCCGCTGTCACCGCTGGATCCAGTGACAGCGGGTAACCTCAGTGACAGCTCAGCTGATCGCGCGGCTGTCTTCACTACCTGCGTGGAGGTGACCGGAGCGGCGGTGTCTTCTGCTGCTCCTGTCACCTCCATGCAGCAGAGCTGGAAGCGACGCTGGAGTCCGTGGATTACGCCGGACATGGAGGGTTTGTCGGGGTTAATAAATTGGTAATGAGGGAATTTGTTTGTGTTTTTTATTTCAAATAAAGGATTTTTTCATGTGTGTGTGTTTATTTACTGTCACTTACAGATTAATCATGGAAGGTGTCTCATAGACGCCTGACATGATTAATCTAGGACTTATTGGCAGCTATGGGCTGTCATTAACTCCTTATTACCCCGATTTGCCAACGCACCAGGGCAAATCGGGAAGAGCCGGGTACAGTCCCAGAACTGTCGCATATAATGTATGCGGCAATTCTGGGCGGCTGTTGGCTGATATTGTTAGGGTGGGGGGCTCCCCATAACGTGGAGCTCCCCATCCTGAGAATACCAGCCTTCAGCCGTATGGCTTTATCTGGCTGGTATTAAAATTGGGGGGGACCGCACGCCATTTTTTTAAATTATTTATTTATTTATTTCACTGCACAGTATAGACACGCCCACCGGCTGCTGTGATTGGGTGCAGTGAGACACCTGTCACTCAGCGTGGGGGCGTGTCTCACTGCAACCAATCATAGGCGCCTGTGGGCGGGGAAAGCAGGGAATACGAGATTCTTTAATGAGCGGCCGGCTTTTTCAAAATAGTAAAAGCCGCCGGAGCAGTGAGAAAGCCGTGCAGCGCCGCGCCGGAGATCGGGGAACGGTGAGTATGAGAGAGGGGTGGAAACTGACCGACAGACTGTGAGAGAGGGACAGAGATAGTGACGGACCGACAGAGAGAATAGAGACCGAGAGGGAGAGACCGACTGACAGGGAATAGTGATTGACAGACATTGGGAGACATCGCTCGTTTCCAGTGTTTTAGGAAACATGCGAGAAATGTATTTAGAAAATCGGATGTCACAAGATGGTGTGAGTGCCGTCCCGTGACATCCGATTTTTTTACACGCTCCCATAGACTTGCATTGGAGAAACTCGCAGTAGAAACTCGCAAAAAAGCAGCATGCTGCGATTTTTTTTCTCGGTCCGATTTGGACTGAGAAAAAAATCGCAGATGAGAGCTGAATCATTCACTAACATGTGTCCGATTCCAATGCGAGATTTTCTCGCATTGCTCTACTGCGAGAAACTCGCAAGTGAGAAGCAGCCCATAGAGAGAGAGAGGGTGAGGGAGGGAGTAGAGAGATAGACAGATCACGCGAGACTGGTTCTGGGCATGCTCAGTACTTTCTGGGCATGCTCAGTACAAAAGCAGGATCCTGTCTATCAGCACGCCAGCGTTCACCTGCGTTTGCGTGCGTTATAGTCAGGATCCAGCAATTTGCAGTATTTGGACGGAGCTCAAAAACGCTACATGTTGCGTTTTTGAAACATGTTAAAATAACGCAAAAGGACGGATCCTGCGTCTAACGGACGCAAACGCATGCGAACGCAGGTGGACGCAAGTCCATTGAAAATGCATTGAAGTGAAAACGGATTTGCACAGGATCCGTACTTCCGTTAAAATAACGTTTTCAACGGATGTTAAAAAGACGTAGTGTGAAACCAGCCTTACAGGAGGCAACATGTTGACTGCTGTGCTATTGTGTATTGTGCCCTACAACAAGAAGACGGACCGCGCCGTTGCTTCATTGCAGTGAATGGACTCCTCTGGGTATAAGACGTGGGGACTCCGCTCTGCGGTATTTATTGCCATAGAACATTCCGTGGAACATCCGGGCATTCTATAGCGTAACCTACATATAAACATTAGGCGTTAGTGGCCTTTTCTCTGTAAGGAATGTAGTCACTCCTGGAAGTAATTTCAGCCGTCGTAATGTAAACCTGTTACACACTGAGCGCATTATCCCCAAACTGAGCGCACATTGACACAGCGGAAAAACAAATAAATGAATGGAAATATGGGGGAGCGGGATCAGAGCGTCCCGAGGGGCTGAACACTGTCAACACGTCTAAGTACATAAATACAGCAGGGGTCATGTACTAATAGGGGGGTCTGTCCTGTGCGGGATCCACCGCCCCCAAATCTGCATCATATGTGGGAACATGTTCTACCACACCGCAGCATAACCAGAATTAACCCTTTCTGACAATTCTGATGCATCATCGATGCAAGCCATGGCTATGGATTAAATAATATGAAGTAGAATAGTATTGCCACATACAGTATGTATAATGAAGTTCTGCAGCAGCTGATGTGTGTATTGTAAGGTTCAGCAGCAGTGAGGTCTGAATTATGAGATTTTGCAGCAGCTGAGATGTGTATTATGAGGTTCTGCAGCAGCTGAGGTGTGTATTATAAGACTGCAGCAGTGAGTTCTGAATTATGAGGTCCTGCAGCAGCTGAGGTGTCTATTATGAGGTTCTGCAGCACCTGAGGTGTGTATTATGATATTCTGCAGCAGCTGAGGTGTGTATTCTGAGGTTCACCAGCAGCTGAGGTTTGTATTATGAAGTTCTTCAGCAGCTGAGGTGTGTATTATGAAGTTCTGCAGCAGCTGAGGTTTGTATTATGAAGTTCTGCAGCAGCTGAGGTGTGTATTCTGAGGTTCACCAGCAGCTGAGGTGTGTATTATGAGCTTCTGCAGCAGCTGAGGTTTGTATTATGAAGTTCTAAAGCAGCTGAGCTGTGTATTATGAGGTTCTGCAGCAGCTGAGGTGTGTATTATGAGGTTCTGCAGCAGCTGATGTGTGTATTATGAGGTTCTGCAGCAGCTGAGGTGTGTATTATAAGACTGCAGCAGTGAGTTCTGAATTATGAGGTCCTGCAGCAGCTGAGGTGTGTATTAAAAGACTGCAGCAGTGAGTTCTGAATTATGAGGTTCTGCAGCAGCTGAGGTGTGTATTATAAGACTGCAGCAGTGAGTTCTGAATTATGAGGTCCTGCAGCAGCTGAGATGTGTATTATGAGGTTCTGCAGCAGCTGAGGTGTGTATTATGAGGTTCTGCAGCAGCTGAGATGTGTATTCTGAGGTTTACCAGCAGCTGAGGTTTGTATTATGACGTTATGCAGCAGCTGATGTGTGTATTATGAGGTTCTGCAGCAGCTGAGGTGTGTATTATGAGGTTCTGCAGCAGCTGAGGTGTGTATTATGAGGTTCCACAGCAGTGAGATCTGAATTGTGAGATTCTGCAGCAGCTGAGGTGTGTATTCTGAGGTTCACCAGCAGCTGAGGTTTGTATTATGAGGTTATGCAGCAGCTCAGGTGTGTATTATGTCGTTGTGCAGCAGCTCAGGTGTGTATTATGAGGTTGTGCAGCAGCTGAGGTGTGTAGTATTATGAAGCTTTGCAGCAGTAAGATCATTATGAGATTCTGCAGCAGCTGAGGTGTATTATGAGGTTCTGCAGTAGCTGAGGTGTATATTATTAGGCTCTGGAGCAGATTATGAGGCTCTATAGCAGTGAGATATGCATTATGAGATTCTGCAGCAGCTCAGGTGTGTTATTAGATACTGCAGAAGCTGACATATATTATGAGGTTCTGCAGCAGCTGAGGTGTGTATTAATAGGTTCTGCAGCAGCTGAGCTATATTATGAAACCTTGAAGCAGCTGTGGCAGATACTATGCTGTATAATAGACACTGCAGCTGCTGCAGAGCCTCTTGTACAGGGAGAAGGCAGGAATACGCAGCCTCTACATACTGCTGCTCATCTTTGCGCAGTTATCTAGTTCTTATATCATAATTTGGTTTTACGGAAATCTTATTCACATTTCCTCATCTTGTTGCGTCCCGGCTCTAAGGCTCGGTATTATCATTTTGCGGTTTTCTAGATTTTCTCGCTCTGTTACATTGTATTTACAGTATCTTGTATCGATTTCCATTCATCGAGATAATCCAATGTCCAGAATGATAAATGAATCTCTCAGTGCGTGTCCCTTACTGAGCAGAAGCCACCGAGTCACCAGCCTGCGGGGCGGAGATAAGCGGTGCCTCCTTTAAAGTAACACTTTTTTATCTGACTTATAATGAAGAACAAATAACCCAATCGGAAACAAAAGTTAGGCTACTTTCACACTTGCGTTGGACGGCTTCCGTAGCATTGCATTGTGTGACGGATGCAACGGATGCTACAGATCGTACAAAACAACGGAAAGCTTTACAGTTCTTCTTTACAGTTTCACCGGCAGCAGACTATTGTGTATGATCAGCTGATCACTCTCAAATGGCGGCGGGCGCTCATCTGAGCGCTCTCACATGCCGGCGGGCGGTCGCTCAGCTGAGTGCTCTCAAATGCCGGCGGCCGGTCACTCATCTGAACGCTCTCAAATGCCGGCGGCCGGTTGCTCAGCTGAGCGCTCTCACATGGCGGCGGCCGGGCATGCCGGCGGGTGCTCAGCTGAACGTTCGGCCACCGAGAGACAAAATAAAGTTTGTAATTTAAAAAAAAAAAAAAAAAAAGAGCATGCGCAGTGAAATCCTACAGATTGCGCTGCTCAAAAAAGTTACATGCTGCGTTTCTTCCGCCCGACCACCACCATAAAGTGCTGAAATAATAACCCTATACAGTGAGCATAATGTCATATAGTAACAGTCCTAATAGGTCTAAGTAATTATAGCTGTACTGTTGCAATCACAAGTATTTACCCCTATTAAGTAAATTAAGTTTATTGGTGAGATTTCCAATCTCTCTGCTGTTTGCAGTAAATCAGTGAAATAAGAACAATATAAATGGCTGCACACACTAATAAAACAAGTGATTTCTCCAAACTCAGTTCAAAATGCCCTTTTTTTACTGTTGCCGTGTCAGAGTAATTAAATCCTTCATGACCAGCATTATATTTAGGAATTTCTAGCGCCTCTCTGGCTGTTATAACCTGCTGCCCCTCTGACTGTTATAACCTGCTGCCCTTCTGGCTGTGATAACCTGCTGCTCCTCTGTCTGCAATATACCTGCTGCCCCTCTGGCTGTTATAACCTGCTGCCCCTTTGGCTGTTATAACCTGCTGCGCCTCTGGCTGTTATAACCTGCTGCGCCTCTGGCTGTTATAACCTGCTTTCCCTCTGGCTGTTATAACCTGCTGCCCCTCTTACTGGTAATACCTGCTGCCCCTCTAGTTGTTATAACCTACTGCCCCTCTGACTGTTATAACCTGCTGCCCCTCTAACTGTTATAACCTGCTGCCCCTCTGACTGTTATAACCTGTTGCCCCTCTGGCTGGTAACACCTGCTGCCTCTCTGGCTGTTATAACCTGCTGCCCCTCTGACTGTTATAACCTGCTGCTTCCTGTCTGTTATAACCTGCTGCCTCTCTGGCTGTTATAACCTGCTGCACCTCTGGCTGTTATAACCTGCTGCCCCTCTGACTGGTAATACCTGCTGCCCCTCTAGTTGTTATAACCTACTGCCTCTCTGACTGTTATAACCTGCTGCTCCCTGGCTGTTATAACCTGTTGCCCCTCTGACTGTTATAACCTGTTGCCCCTCTAGTTGTTATAACCTGCTGCCCATCTGGCTGTTATAACCTGCTGCTCCCTGGCTGTTATAACCTGTTGTCCCTCTGGCTGTTATAACCTGCTGCCCATCTGGCTGTTATAACCTGCTGCCCCTCTGACTGTTATAACCTGCTGCTCCCTGTCTGTTATAACCTGCTGCCCCTCTGGCTGTTATAACCTGCTGCCCCTCTGGCTGTTATAACCTGCTGCAGACATTATGTTAGACACCAGGTCCTGGCAGCGTTCCTGAGAAATGTTAGCTCATTCCTCATGCAGATCACTAATATTCTTGACTCCCCTCCAGAACCCGAACCACTACACCCCACATTTTACAAAATTGGAGCGGGTGGTGAAAACATTGCACATTGCTGCATTGAGGCTCATGAATTTTGTCCAAAATTAAAATTAGGCAGATCCTCTCTACTCCACCAGAGCACTGGAGACCATCGTGCACAAATTCTGTGAGATTTACAAAATTTGCAAATGATAATTTAGGCTAAAACATCTGGATAAGGATCGGAAACAAGCGATGACTTAAAAACATCAAATACAAAATAATTGAATCACTTTTATCATTAGAAAAACGTTCAGCCGAGACAAAGTAACCACTCAAGGAGAATCCCCGGCTTCTTAATTACAGAGGAAAAACGGCTGCCGACGCTTCATCGATCTTCCTGGAAGGAGGAGATTCGACTATTTTCATAGAAATTAGATGGGACACATATTACTGTAGTGAGCACATAATGAATGTCAAGAAAGACGAGATCGAGGAACAAAAGAGAAGAAAAAACACGGAAATACAATTAAGGTTCAATCAAGATTTGATTACAGGAAAGGAGTCAACTGGGAGCACTCAGCTCAGTCCTCAAAGAAGCGAGAAACCAGGGAAAAGGATTATTGAATAACTTGTGTCTTAATGGTTTAAGAAACGTGTTTAATAAAGAAAAGACAAAGTGGACAGACAGATCAATGGATACATAAGAAACAGATAGATAGATAGAAAGAGATAGATGGATAGATAGATAAAAAGAGATAGATAGATAGATAGAAAGAGATAGAAAGAAAGAAAGAGATAGATAGATAGATAAAAAGAGATAGATAGATAGATAGAAAGAGATAGATAGATAGATAGATAGAAAGAAAGAGATAGATGGATAGATAGATAAAAAGAGATAGATAGATAGAGGGATAGATAGATAGATAGATAGATAAAAAGAGATAGATAGATAGATCGAGTCTTACATCACATTACATTACTGATCCTGTACTGATCCAGAGTTACCTCCTGCATTATACTCCAGAGCTGCACTCACTATTTTGCTGGTGCAGTCACTGTGTACATACATTACATTACTGATCCAGAGTTACCTCCTGCATTATACTCCAGAGCTGCACTCACTATTTTGCTGGTGCAGTCACTGTGTACATACATTACTGATCTGGAGTTATGTCCTGTATTATACTCCAGAGCTGCACTCACTATTCTGCTGGTGCAGTCACTGTGCACATACATTACTGATCCTGAATTACCTCCTGCATTATACTCCAGAGCTGCACTAATAGAAAGAATTTCCTCTCACAATCTTTACGAATTTAAGTTTGCTTTGAAAGCTAGATTATATGATAAGTACTCGGTGAGATGGAATCTTTGGTCAAAGAAGTTCAATCCCAATCTTATTATATTAAATCCTTGAGTTAGTGGAGCTACTAGCTGTAAAAATGATTAATTATATTCTCCGTCTCTTTTTATTCTAATAGTTACGTTTAGCAATTTATGTGTTAAGAGATTCAGTTTAAATTTTCAGCCAAAACTCTACTATAACTCTAGTTTACCTTTTTCTTTAATCATATAACCTTTCCCTCTCCCCCCCCCTTCTTTCTTTTTTTGTTTTCCCCCTTTCCCGTGCTCCACTTTTTCTATTTCAAAAATTGAATGTTAATTTAACTTTAGATGTAATTTGACTAATTGTTGTTAAGTTTTACTGTGTGAACAATTTGTTTTGTTTGAACCAAATTTTAAAATAAAAAATATGTAAACAGAGCTGCACTCACTATTTTGCTGGTGCAGTCACTGTGTACATACTTTACTGATCCTGAGTTACCTCCTGTATTATACTCCAGAGCTGCACTCACTATTCTGCTGGTGCAGTCACTGTGTACATACATTACTGATCCTGAATTACCTCCTGTATTATACTCAAGAGCTGCACTCACTATTCTGCTGGTGCAGTCACTGTGTACATTAATTATATTACTGATCCTATACTGATCCTGAGTTATAGTGCCCTCTCTGTGCCTCCATATACTAACAGTGGCTCCCTCTGTGCCTCCATATACTAACAGTGCCCCTGCTGTGCCTCCATATACTAATAATGTCCCTGCTGTGCCTCCGTATACTAACGATGCCCCCTCTGTGCCTCCATATACTAACAATGCCCCCTCTGTGCTTCCATATACTAATTGTGACCCACTGTGCCTCCATATACTAACAGTGCCCCTGCTGTGCCTTCATATACTAACAGTGCCCCTGCTGTGCCTTCATATACTAATAGTGCCCCCCTCTGTGCCTCCATATACTAACAGTGCCCCCTCTGTGCCTCCATATACTAATTGTGCCCCCACTGTGCCTCCATATACTAACAGTGTCCCCCTATGCTTCCATATACTAATATAGCGCCCCTGATACTGGTCGCTACAGGGTATATCATTATATCCTTCCCGGGCAGGAAGAGGTTAACCTGGTAAGTTTACACACACCTCACATAGCTCATCTAAACACAGTCAGGAAGTGACTCAGCCAGTTTCTAGCAGACCCAGGCACTGGGGGAACTCCAGGTCACCATAACAATGATCTGAATCCTTGCAAAGGTGGGGGGGCAGGAGTAGGAGTAAGTTAGAGAGCAGACAGGAAGTAGAGTCAGTTCCTGTCAGACAGAGACAGAGCAGACATGCTGTGGAGCAGCTCCCTGAGGGGTTGCTGCTAGGCACCCCTCAGGGAGGCAGAACAGAACCGTCTGGGATGTAACACCACACCGACCTCTGCAGGAGTCTCCTACAGGGAGGAACCAGCCAGACCGGGGATAGTAACTCCTGAAGGGATGGGACTCGGTACCAGTAATCGTGGGCTCAAGGTGGACGGTAGCCAGGCTGAGTACAATCTGAGTATTCACTGGACCGAGCACAGGCGGGGTGTAGAGCCCTAGTTCAGGAGGACATTTCAAGCTCACCTGATAATTCTGCCCGGTGAGGGGACCATCAAGGACCTCATCGACGTTAGTGTCCGGGGCACAGTAGCAAAGAGGGAACCCGGGGAACGGGGACAGAGGTCCAGCCTAATAGAGAGGTTGAAGCTGCCTGCCATATGGGTCAAAGCAGAGAGATAGAGCAGTAGGGGATCCCAAGACGCTTCAGGCTACAGGGACCCACCAAGTAGAGAGTTGTGCACGGAGGAGAGAGCCCATCGATTACCAGACCTCTGACCTGCGCGGGATCGACCGGAGTCTCTGACAGCAAGGACCAGCACCTGGGGCGCGATACCATCTTAACCAGAGATTAAAAGCATCTGGAGCCCGCACCCGGTGACTCTGTGAGTAAATGCCGCTGCCCTGCGCTCCGGCGCTCCCGTCGACTGCAGCCCCGTTTTCACCAACCTCCCAGGGTAATCCCGCTCCGCCTGTGGGGAGCGATACCATCCTGGCTGTGCTGTTTCTATTTGTCTTAGTTAAAACTGTTATTTAATGTTTTTCATGCCTGTCTCTGCTGCCATCTACTGGTCAGACTTTTCGGCTCCTCTGTTTCTTTGTCCAGCCCATGGGAGTGTCTGATGACCCTCTTGCATCACATCCTGGGATGTTCATTCCAGCCAGAGTTTTTGTGAGAGCAACATCCCTTATTGGAGCTACTAGAAGCAAAGTCTTCTGACCATGTAGTAGCTACAGCGGCAAGCATCACTGGAAGATTTCAATGCCAGGTACTTGGATTACTGCAGTCTGTATGTCCTAACCTTTGGAGAAAATAAACCACCATTGTTTCATCTCAGCATGTGCATGTTTCACTCTGGAGCGCTCTGGTCCTGTCTGCCCCACCTATAGGAAAAACGAAAGTAAGACTCTCACAACCTCTCACAATTACGCACCTTCCATCGCCTTTACGTGGGGACAGAACAGTCAGAAGACTGCTTAAGAGCTCAATACCCCGGCTACAGATCCCTAAGAACCCTGTAACTTCCCATGTAATCTGCCTAGCAACAAGCCTTGTGCACTAGTCTGCCTGCACAGTGCATGCCTGGACAAGCCTAAGGGGAAGCTCTCCCATCTGCCACGTCCTGTGTCACCTCTGCTTGCATTGTAAAGGGACAGTTTATGCACCTGCTGTTTCTCTCTTGCCATACCCCTTCTATAGACTTGCAGTACATTATACCCCATTACTGTACATCGCTGCACTGCGAACCCCAAGTTTTACTAAAGACACCTTGGGAATCTCATCAGGGAGTCCTTGCATTGCAGAGCTGCACAACGATTTTTGGACCCCTATTCAAAGGTCAAGTTTCTTAAAGAGACAGTACACCTTAAATCAAAATGGCTGAAAAAGACCTTGGACAGTTCCCCACTGCTGAAACAGAGCAAATACAATCGGATACTGTCCATTATGAAGCCCAGGAGGCAGAGCCCACGCTTTCAGCAGACCAAGTTGTCCGACCGAAGCGCTCTTCCAAACCCACGATAAAGGCCGCTGAAAACTATCACACTATGAAAGATGAGCTATGTGAACACCTGGAAGAACAATGGGAACGAGTCACCTATTACATGTCAAGACTTGAATCCTCATCAGGTGATGCCACATGCATACAAGCCGCTCTGGAACGGCTGAACACAGCTCATGAAAGATACAAGAGACTGTCAACAAGGTACATTACCTTTCTAAAAGACTCTTAAATTGATGAAGCTCTTTCAGACCTGAGCAAGGCAGAAGAGGTAAACAAGGAAAGAGATGCCAAGGTGCAAGATGCCATAGACAAGGCCGAACACCGTATCTCTCACCAGCAAGAAACCAGATCACACCGATCAACCTCATCTAGACGTTCCTCTCGGTCATCCGGGTCATCATCCTCAAGAAGCTCAGCCCTGAGCGACAGGATACTAGAGGCCCGCATAAGAGCAGAGGAATCCAAGGTGAGACGTTCCTTCACAGAAAGAGAAGTAGAGGAAGAAGCCAAAAGGGCAGAAGCAGAAGCCCTTGCAAAAGCAGAAGCTGCTAAAGCAGAAGCCCTTGCAAAAGCAGAAGCTGCTAAAGCGGAAGCCAAAAGGGCAGAAGCGGAGGCTCGGATAAAGATTCTTCGGTCACAGATGGAAGAGGAAGTTGCGCTAGCTAAAGTGAGACTACTTGAGCAAGCATTGATCCAAGCTCCTGATCCAGCTCACTCGCCACCACTGGAAGCAGACAATCCAGTTGATCGCACAAGAGACTATGTACTGAATCAGTTACCTGTAGCAACCCCAGTTTGCAGTACCGTCCAAGCCGACAACACCGAAACCTCCAACTTATCTCTACCAGTGCCAGTGCCACCTAAAGCACCCGAGCAAATTAATAACAGTCACCAAGAGGTGCCCTCTCAAACACAGTCACCACGGCAAGATGGCAACCAAGTGTTTCCTGACCCACTTCCACAGCTCAAGCAGCGGTCATCAGAATCTACAGAGGCTAAACCACAGCTCAACCCTGCAGCAACGTCATTTTACCCGGGAACATCTCATCCATTCACGCCAGGCAGCCCATACGCCCCAGGTGCATCACGAGTAGTCGTGGCAACAAGTGGTGAGAAATCAGATATGTCTGAGTTTGCCAGGTTCATGGTGAGCAGAGAGCTAATCAACACTAGCCTCACGAAATTTGATGATCGTGCAGAGAGCTACAGGGCCTGGAAAGCAACTTTCAAGGCAGCCATCGCCAATCTCAACTTCACTGCAGAACAGGAGCTCGACCTCCTGATCAAGTGGTTGGGCCCAGGCTCTACAAACCGTATCAAGAGCCTCAGAACCGCCTATGTGGGACAAGCAGAAGCAGGTCTCGCTGCTGCATGGCAGAGACTGGAACGCACCTTTGGCAGCGCAGAAGCAATAGAGAAAGCCCTATTCAAGAGACTGCAGGACATCCCAAAGATCAACCTTAAAGAAGTTCACAAGCTTCAAGACCTAAGTGATCTGCTCATGGAGCTGGAGCTCGCCAAAAGAGACCCTCGTCTGTCTGGGCTGTGCTACCTGGATACAGCCCATGGAGTGAACCCAATCGTGGTGAAGCTGCCATACAGTCTGCAGGAGAAATGGGCAACGTCAGTCTCAAGGTACAAAAGAATGAATGACGTCACCCTTCCCCCATTTATTCAGTTCTGCAAGTTCATCGACAAGCAGGCCCAGATGAGGAACGACCCCAGCCTCGACTTCCTAGAGTTCAACACTTCGGCATCTGCAACATCATCATCATCAAGGTATGAAGGTGCCATACACAAATGCAGAGACATTAAGAACACTGTGAGTGTCAGGAAGACTGAGCTACCATCACCTGCAGCACGCACAGATAAACAGAACACCATCTCATCACGAGATAAGTCTTTCAATCAAGAATGTCCCATCCATAAAAAACCGCATTCACTGAACAAGTGCAGAGGGTTTAGATCCAAAACCCTACAGGAGCGCAAGAAAGTCCTCACAGAGCTTGGGATCTGTTTCAAATGCTGCGCATCACTTGAGCACATTGCCAAGGACTGTAAATCCATCGTCAAGTGTGAGGAGTGTCATAGTGAAAAACACGTTTCAGCCATGCACCCAACCCAGCTAGCTAGAGACACACCGGCTGCAGTCACCACCACAACCACTCCAAGTCATGGCGGGGAGCCCAAGAATCAGACTGACACCACCACAGCCGTCTCCTGCTCATGCTCAGAGGTATGTGGAGAGGGCCAAACACAGAAATGTTGTGCCCGAATATGCCTCATCAAGGTTTATCCCGAGGGACATCCAGAAAAGTCAATGAAGGTGTATGCCATCATAGACGACCAAAGCAACCGGTCCCTAGCAGGAACCAAATTCTTTGAAGCCTTCGGAATTAATGGACCATCAGAACCCTACACCTTGAACACCTGCTCAGGTCGCATAGAGACTAGCGGCAGAAGAGCCCAGGGATTAATTGCTTCTCCTATCAATGGGAAGACTGAAATACCTCTACCAACGCTCGTTGAATGTGACCAAATACCCAGCCACAGGAATGAAATTCCTACCCCAGAAGCTGCATTTCATCAACCACACCTAAGACACCTCGCTAGTGTTATCCCACCTCTGGACAATAACGCAGAGATTCTACTCCTGCTCGGCAGAGACAATCTAAGGGTACACAAGGTGCGACAGCAGTGTAATGGGCCTGACTATGCACCATACACCCAGAGACTGGACTTGGGATGGGTAGTCATAGGAAATGTGTGCGTTGACCGATCAGGAATTTATTCCTTCAAGACTTATGTGCATGGAGATGGGCGCACAACCTGCCTAAAGCCATGTCCTCATCACTATGGAGTGAAAGAGAAGTCTCCAGACACAATACAGCTACCTGACATCGCTTCTTCTCTGCATATCGACAACTTGGGAAGATCAGTCTTTCACACAACCAAGGACGACGATAAAGTAGCCTTGTCAGTAGAGGACAGAGAATTCATCGGAATAATGGACTGTGAGTTTTCTAAAGACAAAACCAACCATTGGATCTCTCCATTACCCTTCCGATCTACCAGGGTAAGACTCCCAAACAACCGAGCTCAAGCTCAGACCAGATTTAACTCTCTTCAGCGTTCTATGAGCAGCAAACCTGAAATGAGAGAACATATTGTTGCCTTTATGGACAAAGAAGTCTGCAACAACCTAGCAGAACCTGTACCAACCGAACTGAATCCAGCAGATCACGCAACTAGACCTATGTCTATAAGTTCTTTTGCTAACTCTTCTTGGCTTACAGGTCCAGAGTTCCTGCTGAGACAGTCAGAAGAAGGTGTCCAGGAAGCCTTCAGCATCCTAGATCCGGACAATGATCCAGATGTCCGAGCTGAAGTCAATACCCTGGCCACCAGTGCAGAAAAAACTTCCAACCTCGGTTGCCAACGTTTTGAACGTTTCTCCAGCTGGATGGGGCTCATCAGGACTGCCGCTAGGTTAGTGCATATCGCCAGATGCTGTCGTACTGACCTTAAAAACAAAGACGGTCATCGCTGGCATGTCTGCCACAAAGCCCTTTCTGCTGAGGACATCTCCCATAGCGAGTCCCTCATAATACGCCACCTCCAACAGAGTGAATTCGCCATAGAATGGAAGTGTTTATACAACAAACAGCAGATTCCATTAAGAAATCCTCTCGCCAATTTAAACCCAGTCATCGACAGTTTCGGCTTACTGAGAGTTGGCGGTCGTTTGAACCAGGCTCATCTTGGAGTTGCAGAACAAAATCCTCTCATCATTCCCAACAAACACCATGTTACAGTCTTGCTGATCCGACACCACCATGAAAAGACTGAACATCAAGGCAGGCAAATTACAGAAAGTGCTTTACGGTCTGCAGGCCTCTGGATTATTGGAATGAAGAGACGTGTAGCACAAATACTGCATGATTGTGTGCACTGTCGTAAAGCGAGAGGAAAACAACTGTACCAGCAAATGGCTGACTTGCCTACAGACAGACTTTACACAGAGCAACCTTTCACCTACGTGGGCCTAGACATTTTCGGACCATGGATGGTGTCCACACGCAGAACTCGCGGAGGCCAAGCAAACAGCAAGCGGTGGGCTGTGTTATTCACCTGCATGAGTGATCGAGCCGTTCACATTGAGGTGTTAGAGTCCATGGATACCTCCAGCCTAATCAACGCCTTGAGAAGGTTCCTTGCCATCAGAGGACCAGTGAAACAGCTGAGGTCTGACCGTGGAAGCAACTTCGTCGGTGCATGTAGAGAACTGAACATCGACACCAAACCTATCCAAGATCAGCTGGCAGAGAAAGGTTGCACCTGGATCTTCAATCCCCCTCACAGTTCTCATATGGGAGGCTCCTGGGAGAGGATGATCGGGATTTCACGCAACATCTTGAACTCCATGCTAATGGACGTCAATTCCTCAAGACTCACACATGAGACTCTAGTCACTCTTTTAGCTGAAGTCTCAGCCATTATCAATTCAAGACCCCTTGTGCCGGTGACCATGGATCCAGAAACACCAACCATATTAACTCCTACTATTCTCGTTACCCAAAAAACTGACAACGCGGTAATGCCCAGCGGAGAGTTCACCCACGCGAACACTTATCAAAAACACTGGAAACGGGTTCAATACTTGGCTGACTACTTCTGGAACCGAAGGAGGAAGGAATACCTCACCATTCTTCAAGGAAGAAAGTAGTGGCGACATCCCAAGCCGAACCTCAAGGAAGGAGACCTAGTCCTCATGAAAGATCAGACCACAGAAAGAACTGACTGGCCTATGGGACTAATTACTAGGATACTGCCTAGTCAGGACGGCAATGTTCGGAAGGTGGAGTTAAAGGTCATCAGGAAAGGTGAGACGAAGACCTTTGCAAGGCCAATCCACGAACTTGTCCTGCTTTTGCCCATAGAGAGCGTCCCTACAGGATGAACGCTACCGGACTTGAACTTTGAGCCATCCTTCTTGTTTTGGACTCAATTGAGCTTGTTTTTGCATTAACCATGCCTTTCCTTTCAGGTTGTATTATGGACTTAATAGTGAAATCCCCAAAGTGAATTTCAGACGGGGAGTGTGCTGTTTCTATTTGTCTTAGTTAAAACTGTTATTTAATGTTTTTCATGCCTGTCTCTGCTGCCATCTACTGGTCAGACTTTTCAGCTCCTCTGTTTCTTTTGCCCAGCCCATGGGAGTGTCTGATGACCCTCTTGCATCACATCCTGTGATGTTCATTCCAGCCAGAGTTTTTGTGAGAGCAACATCCCTTATTGGAGCTACTAGGAGCAAAGTCTTCTGACCACGTAGTAGCTACAGAGGCAAGCATCACTGGAAGATTTCAATGCCAGGTACTTGGATTACTGCACTCTGCATGTCCTAACCTTTGGAGAAAATAAATCACCATTGTTTCATCTCAGCATGTGCATGTTTCACTGTGGAGCACTCTGGTCCTGTCTGCCCTACCTATAGGAAAAACGAAGGTAAGACTCTCACAACCTCTCACAACTACGCACCTTCCATCGCCTTTAAGTGGGGACAGAACACTGGCTGCACCCAATACCTGCCCCGGAGAGAGACTCTGCAGCGGCGGCTAATTCCTGGCCTCACACCATGGGTGGCGCTGTGAAGCATCCCACATTCCCATCCAACACTGCCCTGCGAGAGGAAAAGTCGCAGGAAGGGCCTGAGGCGGAGGAGGCCAAAACCCAGTCACCATTGCAACCGGCAACATGCTTCCCAGGGACCCGTCACCCTCCTTCCATCCCCATTTACACTGGACACCTGTTTGTTTGTCTTTTCATATAGCTGACGGGGCCATGGAGCCAGGTCAGGCCAGTCACAGCAACCCCAAGAAACCACTGGCCCGGTGACGAGTACCCTAAGGACCTGTGGGGCGCTACACTAACAGTTCCCCTGCTCTGCCCCCATATACTAACAGTGTCCCCCTCTGTGCCTCCATATTTTAATTGTGCCCCCGCTGTGCCTCCATATACTAATTGTGTCCCCGCGTGCCTCCATATACTAATTGTGCCCCTGCTGTGCCTCCATATACTAATTGTGTCCCCACTGTGCCTCCATATACTAATTGTGCCCCATCTGAGCCTCTGAAGGTATGGGCGGCTTGTGTGTTACCAGCATTAGTGGCCGTGCAGCCAGGAGCTCCCTGTTCTTACTCAGCTTTACACGGTGACAGATTTATTGTTACGTTTCCGCCAGTTTCTCAAATAAAAAAGACACAAATTATGTCGCGCGCACCTCACGGATGCAATAACTTGTGACTTGTAAAACTTTCACTTCTGCTCACTGCACTCTATCAAAAAAGTGGGGGAAGATTCACAAAAGTTCGGGGCCACACGTGACCGGACCCATTTACTAAAATTTACACCAGAAAGTGGCACAGATTATAGTGTAAGTCCACGCCAGGCTGCGAGTGGTATAGATTTTACCTTTTGACCTTTTGAGCACACACACCTAGTGTGTCATCTGCCGCGTTCATATGATTGAGCTTTTTGTAAAGTTTGCCTATTAAATGTCACCCAATATGGAGGAGAAATCTTCAATCGGTTGCTTAAATTTTCATCTTAGAGGGGCTGGCCCTTTAAGAAACGCATGACTGCACTTTTAGTAACACGCTGATCTACCGCAAAGTTTAATGCCTGAATTCCTGTATTAACCCTGTGATCTTTGTGGTCGCCTGCTGTTTGTTTTACAGGCAGTAGCCACCATTTTGCACCATTTTCGCTCTGTATTCGGGTATCTGGTGTCATTTTTTCCTCCAGATCAAACACAAATTTCTGGAATGACGCAGGGAGTCCTCGCTGGATGGTAAAAGAAAGTTAGAAATGCTAAAATATTGCATTGTTTTACGCCAAAATGTAGAAATTCATCTCCACGACCATCAAACAGAACAGAAGAATTTTTATTCTATTGATTCTTATGGTCCTGGAGACATCACAAGAACGATGGGACATAAGGAAAAGCAAAAAGCAAAGAAAGGTAAAACACAAAGCGCTGTACAAGCACAATCACTGTCAGCAAGAAAAACGGACAATAAAAAAACTCCTTAAAATAAGCCGTATGTTATGTGCATGAGCGTAAAAATGGAGCAAACACCTAAAATATCTCATATATATTTGCTGCTTTCTGCTTGTCCTCATTGACCCTTCTCTAAGATACTAGGTTCTATATTAAATGGTGATCAAATTAAACGTTCCCTCCCTATATCTATAGATGGATATTATTGGATAGTGCTTGTAAAACCAAGCACTTTTGCAATTTACTGCTTATTAAAATTTGCAACCGTTCTTGAGATATCAAAACTGTTCTTTTGTTTACATTTTGTCGCCTAGGAGACCGACCACCGCTTCATTCTAGCTTGTAAGCGCTATGCTGAAGCTGGCCATGATTAGGCAGTGACAGCGCCCTCCAACAATCCTGTTCAGCTTCACAGTAGTGGAACTCCATAGAAAAGTGCTGTAGCATTGTGCATGCGCTGCTGTCTAGTAGCGATGGTCGGCTAGCTTGTAAGCCCTGCACTGAAGTTGGCCAGGATTAGGAAGTGACAGCGCCTTCCAGTAATCCTATTCAGCTTCACAATAGTGAAGCTCCATAGAAAAGTGCTTACATTCTATAGGATTTTGGGGAGGAGACAGTAGGTGGGGTGTTGGTTGTTGGCAGCTCCGCACGGTGGTGAGGCGGCGGCAGCTCCGCACCATGGTGAGGCGGCGGTGGCAGCTCCGCACGGTGGTGAGGCAGCGGCAGCTTCACATGGTGGTGGGGCGGAGGCAGCTCCGCACAGTGGTGAGCCGTTGGCAGCTCCGCACGGTGGTGAGGCGGCGGCAGCTCTGCACGGTGGTGAGCCGGCGGCAGCTCCGCACGATGGTGAGGCGGCGGCAGCTCCACACCGTGGTGAGGCGGCAGTGGCAGCTCCGCACAGTGGTGAGGTGGCGGCAGCACCGCACAGTGGTGAGGCGGCGACAGCTTCACATGGTGGTGGGGTGGAGGCAGCTCTGCACGGTGGTGAGGCGGTGGCAGCTCCGCATGGTGGTGAGGCGGCAGCTCCGCATGGTGGTGAGGCGGCGGCAGCTCCGCATGGTGGTGAGGCGGCAGCTCCGCATGGTGGTGAGGCAGCAGCTCCGCACGGTGGTGAGGCAGCAGCTCCGCACGGTGGTGAGGCGGCAGCTCCGCACGGTGGTGAGGCGGCAGCTCCGCTCGGTGGTGAGGCGGCAGCTCCGCTCGGTGGTGAGGCGGCAGCTCCGCACGGTGGTGAGGCGGCAATACATATTTTATACAATGTATACAAATATGAAATTATTTAGCCCAAACGATAAAGAAATATAAATAAAAAAAATGCTTGAATTATTTTTTTTGGTATCGCAGTAATTGTACCGACCCGGAGAATCTGCCAGGTCCCTTTTAATGCACAATGAATGCTGTAAAGAAAACAAAATCCAAAAAAACAATGGAGGTGGAAAAAATTAAAAGTTATGGATTTTAGAAGAAGGAAAGGAAAAAAAAATGAAAGTGCATAAATGAAAAGTGGCTCAAACAGGAAGGAGATAATAATGCAGATTGCCATGTCGACAATAAAATAAGAAAGTTATGGCTCTCAGAAGACAGAGAAGAAACAATGAAGGAGGAAACATAAAAATGGCCCTGAAGGGGTTAACGACTTATATTGAGAGTTTATTGGACCCAGGAGTAAATCTTGTTTTCCAATATTAGACCAATTCTGGTTATTCTGCCCAAATATCAGGAAAAAGATGAACCTCAGTGGATCCCCGTCATTTCCCAACTCTGTGAATTAAAAGATACACGTACCGTGCAAAGAATATATCTGTCTGTTTTCTGGGTGGATTAAACTGAAAATAACGAAGTGTAAGCGGTTACATCCAGTATAGAAATAGTTAAGGGGGTAGTACAGAATTAGAAAATGTTACTGGTTACTTCTAAATAATGTGTCAATTCATAGAGAAATAATAGAAGGGGGGAGGCTCCTGCTGCAGCTAAGTATCAATGTTAGACACAGACCAGTGAGAAGGAGGAAGGTGTCCATGGCTGATCTCCTGAGACAAAGCAAAGATTTCTTTCATACTTTTCATATTTGTTTTTTGTTGTTATTTGTATTTCATCTTGTGTGCTTCGGGTTGGGGCAGTGCTTAGCAGCTCCATATAATTAATGGGGGGGGAGGCTCCTGCTGCAGCTGATGCTGTCATAGTCAAACACAGAACAGTGAGGAGAAGGAAGCTGGACATGGCTGATCTGAAACACACAGAGAAGATTTCTTTTCATCCAGTTCTATCTTGTGACTGCAGACATCTGGATCTTAATGTTTTCCTATAGGAACATATTTGATTTTTTTTTTCATTTTTCTCTTTGAATGTAAAGCTCTGGATCCGGTTATCCTCGCAGGTGCAGCGAGCGGTTATGATGTCAAAATCTACATAAATAAATAATATTAACATGCTGCGAATCTGAAGAAGAAAGAACGTTTAGTGGCCTTGATACATCAATAAAGACAAAGACCGAGATCCATCATTTCCAGGATTTATTTATTTTTATTGACTTTTCTTTTTTGGTGTTTGCAGCGCATTCTTCTTTGCAGCGCTGGTGGGGGAGGAATTCTTACCACAATCACAGATGCTCTTATTTGTGTCTTTTTTGCGCCTTTGTAAAGGAAAAAGTCACATTGTTCCTTTTAAAATGTCGCACGTAAGTCTTCATCTGTGCAAAAATGCAACAAACAGATGGTCTCCTCCACTAGAGGGCGGGAACACAACGGCGCAAAGATACGGCAACATTTCAGAAAGTCACAAATGAAGGGTTAAGATGAAAACATCTGGAGAAGGAAAACTGCGTCTGCGTCATCGAACATAAAAATAAAAGAACGGACGAAAACGAGTAAAGATAACTAAGAAAAAGGTGCAAAGTAAATAATAAATAAGTCACAAACAGAAAAGTCACAGTAATGTGTTTTACTCCAGAAATAATGAGGCGCAATGAGGAATCGAGGCATTTGTGTATACAGCTCCTATGCAGAGTCATAGATCTCCATGGTAACAGACTACAAACTAACTGCGTGCACTCATATCCTACCATATAGGTGCAGTCATATCCTATCATATAGGTGCAGTCATATCCTACCATATAGGTGCAGTCATATCCTACCATATAGGTGCAGTCATATCCTATCATATAGGTGCAGTCATATCCTACCATATAGGTGCAGTCATATCCTATCATATAGGTGCAGTCATATCCTATCATATAGGTGCAGTCATATCCTACCATATAGGTGCAGTCATATCCTACCATATAGGTGCAGTCATATCCTATCATATAGGTGCAGTCATATCCTATCATATAGGTGCAGTCATATCCTACCATATAGGTGCAGTCATATCCTATCATATAGGTGCAGTCATATCCTATCATATAGGTGCAGTCATATCCTACCATATAGGTGCAGTCATATCCTACCATATAGGTGCAGTCATATCCTATCATATAGGTGCAGTCATATCCTATCATATAGGTGCAGTCATATCCTACCATATAGGTGCAGTCATATCCTATCATATAGGTGCAGTCATATCCTATCATAGGTGCAGCCATGTCCAATCATATAGGTGCAGTCATATCCAATCATATAGGTGCAGTCATATCCAATCATATAGGTGCAGTCATATCCAATCATATAAGTGCAGTCATATCCTATCATATAGGTGCAGTCATATCCTATCATATAGGTGCAGGCATATAGGTGCAGTCAGATCCTATCACATAGGTGCAGTTATATAGGTGCAGTTATATAGGTGCAGTCATAGCCTTTCTAACGTCTTCTGGTTCTTGATAAGTTATCAAATATATGTAAGAAAGAAATAGGAGCAGATAACCGACCACCGTGCGGAGCTGCCGCCCGACCACCCCCACCCCACCTACTGTCTCCTCCCCAAAATCTTATACAATGTAAGCTCGCAAGGGCAGGATCCTCTTCCCTCTGTACCAGTCTGTCTATTGTAACTTGGATATGTATTCTGTATGTAACCCCCTTCTCATGTACAGCACCATGGAATCAATGGTGCTCTATAAATAAATAATAATAATAAAGATAAAAGGGAGAATTCAAGATCAGACTATACAGAGCTTTTAGTCTGTTACCATAGAGACGCATTGTTAGCACTGCAGCTGTATACCCAAAATGGTAAGATATTGCTCTCATGCACTTGTATAGAAAGTCTCTAGCAATGTATGAAGTTGAAGGCATAGGAACATTGGCCTTATGGTCATGAACCTGAAAGCTCAGGATGAACAGTCTCATACAGGGTCTGCCGCTGTACCTGTCATTGCAAGAGGACGCAGAATAAAGTATAAAGTCATATTTTTATCTAAGGTGGCTACAATTAGTCAGTAATGCCACATCTGCAGTGAATGTTGCCCCCCGAGAATAGCTCTCTAATATCCGACAGATCCATTCATCACTGCGCTCGCTGAACATTACACAGTGAGGCACATAATAGCGGCTCTGATCGGGGCATCACATGCGGCTTTCATTGAATCCACCTTCAGCAGCCGCAATACTAATTCAGGTTTTCGTAACCCAAATGAGCTCATTCTTTGCTGCTTTCATCTGCAGTCCTGAGTTCACTCAGCTGATTACATCTGTCCTCCGCTCGCTCTGATGTGTAATGGATGTTTGGGGGAATGGAAAGTCGAAACACTTGTAATATGTAATGAATTGTGGTCAGGAAGATATTCCAGGTGAGATCCAGGTCAGAGAGAGGAGTGCTGGGCCTTGGAGACGTCACATAGCTGCTCTGTGCACTCAGCCTATGCTCACCCTACACAAACATAAAGGTACAGCAGCCTCTGTTGGTGCCAAGACTTATGCAAACATAGAATATATGAGATATAATCTGCATTAATGCTATATAGAATATAATTAGAAAAATGAAGGTTCTTAGCGCAAAAATTGACCAAGTCATGTGAGCCCATAAACCACGACAAGGTGACATTTCTTTGATGGGACCCTATCCTATTTCATGCCTCTCCTGGACTAAAAGTCTACAAATATATGGGCAGGTAGGATCTGACACTAATTAAAACCACCCTAGAGCTGATGGGCAGGGAGCACAGTCAGAATAGGAGGCGGTCTATACCTCCAATATATACTGCAAAAACCCCAAAAACTACGTCTCCAAATAAAACATGTGTGAACAGGCGCCAATAGCTATAACTACAGAAAACTGTCACAAGTGTGTCCCACATGGGGGAGATCTCGGGCGAGTCTAGAATCAGATCACAACGCCTTAGTGCTTGCAGATCCACTACTGACATTTGAATAACATCTACTTGCTTGTACTGTTGTAAGGGTTAAGCTCCCTTTCCTGTCTGGCTGCTATCTATAGCTTTAATCCCAGGTGCAGCTCTTCTGCTACCACTCCCCTTTGCTATATAAAGTCACGTATTCGATGGTCTGATGCCAGTGATAGAATCTGAATCCTCATTACTTCTATGCTGTTCACCTTGGAAGGAGCCTGGCTCTGGAAGAAGCTTTTTGTGTTGTTTGCAGCTGTGGTGTTACCTGCATTGTAGCTGCTTGAAGAGTTTTCCCTTTTTTTGTGCTATTTCCTCTGTCTATTATCCTAACCTTGGGATTTTTTTTATTGCAGATGTGAGACTAGTGCTCTCACCAGCCTGCTCACTAGCCAGGGTGATTTTAGAGCAAGCGAGGGCTTAGGAACGTGATTGGCGACGGGGTGAAAGAACTTGTATAAGGATATCAGGGAGTGCAGGAGGTGACCCCGATCCACTTTCCCTAGCGCCAGGGCCCTCCATTGCATTGTGGCCCCTGTGTACCCTGTGTGTTGCAGCATCTGCTGGGGGTTTTCCTGGTACCTGGCCAAATCTTGTAAGCACCAAGACATATGCAAACATAGAATATATAGTTATACCAGTTGCCCCTGTGTACCCTGTGTGTTGCAGCATCTGCTGGGGGTTTTCCTGGTACCTGGCCAAATCCTGTAAGCACCAAGACATATGCAAACATAGAATATATAGTTATACCAGTTGGTGCCTGTTCACACATGTTTGAGGTGTAGATGCAGTTTTTTGGTTTCTATGATCACCCTGATTAGGGGCTTAGTCTGGAGGGTCTCTATAGCGGGTGCAGTCACACCAGGGTCCATCAAGCCTTGGAGTGCCCAAAAGGTCTCTTTGGCCCATACAAGAAGACTGACAGTGTTAAAGACCCCAATAGGACCCCCAAATGTTAGTTTCAATCCCTATTGGAGATTATGCATTGGGGCTCATGGAAGTTATTAGGGTTGGGGGGGGGGGGGGGGGTCATGCACTTTAACTGTTTTTGAACAGATTAATCCAAATTTTCTTCACTTTCTGTTCCAGAATTTTCTTTCTTTCTCCGGGAATAATGATAGAAATCTCGGCCGTTCTATCTGCAGCTAATTATAAAAGCATCAACATAAAGGAAATAACAGAATGGGCATTTATAAGCAGAGACGCCTCCACCCTCTCCAGTCTGGAGGTTATTATTTACCGATAATAGCGGCTAATAAACATTTGTGTGCCCGTCATGCCGGGCCACGAGCCGCCGCGCTGATGAAGCATTAATAGGGTATTAGGAGGCGAGAGCTGCTGTGCACGGAGCTCAACCGACTCACTCAGCCCCATTAGTAATAATTAGCAATAATTAACTCATCGCTCCCACACATTAAGACAATTCTCCTAATACTTCACTATGTAAATGAGGAAAAGGAGGAAAAACTCAACTACATTCATTGTAATACTCACATTACTGGAACCAAAAAGCTGCGAATAGGTGACACATGGACTAATAATAAAGGATCGATATGTAGATATGTCTCCTGAATCCGCTGATGCGTTTCTTATATTCCTGCGCTTCTCCATTCCTGAGATCCAGGTCCAAAGACAGAAGTAACTGGCCAAAGCACATAAAATATAGTGTGATGTACCTTGTTTTTCCAAAAATAAGACCTCCCCCAAAAATAAGCTCTAGCAGGGATTTTCAGCATTTTCGGAGAAAGGCTTAAATATAAGACCTCCCCCGAAAATAAGCCCTAGCCACGGATCAATAATGAAGTGTCCGTGCAGCTAAAAAAGATACAGATACTGCAGGACACTTCATTATACACAGCGGCACTGGCAATTACACTGACCCGACACTGAGCGGCAGGACCTGCAGTGATCACACACCCGCACACATCAGCTCACCCACACACACACACACACTCACACACACACACACACACACAATCAGATCTCACACACACACATCGGATCGCACACATAATCAGATCGCACACACAAACATCGGAGCGCATACACACTCACCTCATCCAGCGACACCGATCTCTTCTCGCCGCAGAATCCTGAGAGCCAGTGCAGTGGAGCGCAATGAACAGGACCTGCGGCGGGACATGTGACTTGCTCTCATTCCCTGCGGCCATAAGTGCTGGATGTGATGTGAGTGTGTGTGTGTGTGTCTGCAATCGGCTGTGTTTTTCTGCGATCGGCTGTGTGTGTTTGCGTTCGGCAATGTGTATCTGTGATCGATGTGTGTATCTGTGATGGCTGTGTGTGCCTGCGATCGAATGTGTTTATCTGTGATCGGCTGTGTGTGCCTGTAGTGGGTGGGCCTACCCCCTACTAGTTTAGCATAGTTACCCGGCATTGTGATTATTAAAAGTGTTGATTTTTATTATTGTATATGATGTGTTAGGGCACCCCCCTAGTGGCCGGGTGGGACGGCTGTTGCCACCGGGGAGGAGGAGTCGGCCGGATATCTAGGCAAGGTCTGAATGTGTGTGGAGAGAGAGGATCCGGGGCAGCGGAGAGTGCACATCTGCAGCGGCAAGTGTGATTGTGTGAGCGGACCATCAAGGGACACCGGAGATAAGGAGGTGAACGCAACCTCAAAGCCTATTCTGCCGGTGTGGGTCCGGTGTATGCTTGGCTGAAGAGTGGAAGCCCGTAGGAAGTGGAGTACTTTGGGCATATTCCCACCAGAGGGTGCGTTTGGGCAGGGTGTCCCCAGCTCCACTAATATTGCCGGAATCTGCTGCCCGGAGTGTTTTATCTTTGTGAATAAATGTCGTTTTTATTGCATCTGGACTTTTGCCTGCAGCCTTTTTGTGCATCGGCCGATGAAGACACCGACATACACTCTCTCAACATTAAAGAAGTGATGAAGCCAGGGATGTGCCTTGAATACAGTGCTGCCACGACTACACAGCCAGAGGCCTCCCAGACTTGTCACTTCAAGTGGCGTAGTCGGCAGGATCCGATTCCCCTGCCAGGAACCCAAGAAGCCGGAGACCAAGTGGTGCCGAGTGCACCGTCTCCGGGCTATGAGAACAGATTTCCAGTCCCATGGTGGGAGGAAGAAGTGCCCAAGGCGTTGGACCGGGCACAAGATGGCGGCAAGATGGCCGTCGTCTGTGAAGATAACGAGAGCGCGCGAAAAGTTGGCGCCAAAAGAAGAGCCTGGGGCTGGCCGGCGCCGAAGAAAAAGGACAGAGTACTCCGCCCAAAGAGGGGAGGCGCCAGCTCCAGGGCATTGAAGATGAAGAAAAAGAAAAAGAAGTACCTCAGCGGAGGAGTCAAGATGATGCGTGAGGCTGGGGGTGGAGTCCGTTTAAGAGCGGGAAACGAAGACCCGCCTCCACTTTCCCTAGTCTCAGCGTCGACATCACCGCCATTACCAGCGATACTGTCGGAGACCGAGATGGAGACCTTTGGGCAACCCGCGGAGTTGGCAACGACTATGGCCCTAATCAGCCTCGGTCGAGGTCGACCCCGGTTCGCCCCTGCTAGTGAGGCCGCGTTGGCGGACCTTCCCATTGGACCGGGAGGTTCCACCAGGCCGGACAAAGTTTCCTGGAAGACCTCATGGGATGCTCAAACTGGGAGCACCATCACAGAGGTGAAGGCGACCTATGCCACCCCACCCATGCCAAACCGTCCGGGGGTTGCAGTCTTCCCATGGGAGACCCCGCAGCTTAACGCCGCCGCTTCCCCATTTGTGCCGGAGCCGGCTGAGGAGTTTGCTGAGCGCTTGGAGAAAGATCACCTGGGCTTCTTCTGGGATCCAGTCATCGCCCCGCCTGCGGAGCCGCGCCCCAGTGTCCCGACCCCGAAGCCTGACCCCGTCCAGGAACGTCTCCTGGCCGAGACCATCGTCCGGGAAATGCTGTCCGGTTCTGGTGGCGAGGAGCTGGCACAGCAGTTTGTGACCGGGGTGGTTGTTAAGTTCAACCAGCAGGACGGATATGGATTCATCCGAGAAGTCGAGACCGGGGATGATTACTTTTATAATAGAGTTCATCTCGACGTGGAAGGACTGCCCAAGCGACTCCATACTTTGTGGCCGGGCGAGAAAGTCCAGTTCCTGCCGGACGCAGGTAGCCGCGGCCTGTTTGCTGTTTGTGTCTCCCGCATGCCAACCACCCGGGAAGCGGAGCAGTGGCAGGAGGAGATTGAGTGGGAGGAGCAGCAAGAGCGGCGCCGGAGCCATGCCAGATCGCTCCCGCCCGCGCCCTCTCAACCCCGGCGTGTCATGGCTGCTGTCCCGGAAACAGCGACTGCATCGGCCCCTGACCCGGAGAAGGTTCCAACCGTGGTAGCGGTAACGCAAAATGTTACAAATAAGCCGGTCATCATGCTGGACGCACCACCGCCATCTCGGGCAGAGACACCATCACCCCCAAGAGGAGCTGCAGCAGCTGCACCGGCGGAGCCGCCTTTCGCCCCTGTGTCTTTCAGGCGAATCCGCCGCCAGCCGGGACAATCTCTGGGGGCCTATATCCAGGCTCAAGCGGAAGAATGGAAGCGAGCCTGGCCCCCAGAGTAAGTTGTTAACTTCAGCACCTTCAAAGACCGGTGTTGTTCCAGACCGGCAGAAAGTTTCATTGTTGTTGAAAAGTTTTACGGGCCCGTTGCCCTCCAGCAAAGACCGGGAGCGCTTTTGAAGCCTCCGGGCACCTTCAGCAAAGACCGGGAGCGCTATTGAAGCCTCCGGGCGCCCATCTAAGACCGGGAGCGCTGTTGAGCCTCCGGGCGCTATCCAGAGACCGGGAGCGCTGCTGCGCCATTAAGCGCCCCTAAAGACCGGGAGTGCCGCTGAACTGGTGCCGCTGTTGAGGACTGACCCAAAAGGTTTTTATGTGTCAATATGTTTAAAGTTTTAGAGCCTTGCCGGGAGGCTCGGATTTTAAGAGGGGAGGCATGTAGTGGGTGGGCCTACCCCCTACTAGTTTAGCATAGTTACCCGGCATTGTGATTATTAAAAGTGTTGATTTTTATTATTGTATATGATGTGTTAGGGCACCCCCCTAGTGGCCGGGTGGGACGGCTGTTGCCACCGGGGAGGAGGAGTCGGCCGGATATCTAGGCAAGGTCTGAATGTGTGTGGAGAGAGAGGATCCGGGGCAGCGGAGAGTGCACATCTGCAGCGGCAAGTGTGATTGTGTGAGCGGACCATCAAGGGACACCGGAGATAAGGAGGTGAACGCAACCTCAAAGCCTATTCTGCCGGTGTGGGTCCGGTGTATGCTTGGCTGAAGAGTGGAAGCCCGTAGGAAGTGGAGTACTTTGGGCATATTCCCACCAGAGGGTGCGTTTGGGCAGGGTGTCCCCAGCTCCACTAATATTGCCGGAATCTGCTGCCCGGAGTGTTTTATCTTTGTGAATAAATGTCGTTTTTATTGCATCTGGACTTTTGCCTGCAGCCTTTTTGTGCATCGGCCGATGAAGACACCGACATACACTCTCTCAACATTAAAGAAGTGATGAAGCCAGGGATGTGCCTTGAATACAGTGCTGCCACGACTACACAGCCAGAGGCCTCCCAGACTTGTCACTTCATGCCTGCGATCGGATGTGTGTATCTGTGATCGGCTGTGTGTGCCTGCGATCGGATGTGTGTGATCTGTTGTGTATATCTGCGATCTGCTGTGTGTGTGTGTGATCTGTTGTGTGTGTGCCTGCGATCTGCTGTGTGTGCCTGCGATCTGCTGTGTGTGCCTGCGATCTGCTGTGTGTGCCTGCGATCTGCTGTGTGTGCCTGCGATCTGCTGTGTGTGCCTGCGATTTGCTGTGTGTGCCTGCGATTTGCTGTGTGTGCCTGCGATCTGCTGTGTGTGCCTGCGATCTGCTGTGTGTGCCTGCGATCTGCTGTGTGTGCCTGCGATCTGCTGTGTGTGCCTGCGATCTGCTGTGTGTGCCTGCGATCTTCTGTGTGTGCCTGCGATCTGCTGTGTGTCATCTGTTGTGTATATCTGCGATCTGCTGTGTGTGCCTGCGATCTGCTGTGTGTGCCTGCGATTTGCTGTGTGTGCCTGCGATTTGCTGTGTGTGCCTGCGATCTGCTGTGTGTGCCTGCGATCTGCTGTGTGTGCCTGCGATCTGCTGTGTGTGCCTGCGATCTGCTGTGTGTGCCTGCGATCTGCTGTGTGTGCCTGCGATCTGCTGTGTGTGCCTGCGATCTGCTGTGTGTGATCTGCTGTGTATATCTGCGAACTGCTGTGTGTGTGTGTGTGTGTGTGTGTGATCTGCTGTGTGTGTGTGTGATCTGCTGTGTTTGTGTGTGTGATCTGCTGTGTGTGATCTGCTGTGTGTGTCAGCTAGCAGCAGGGTAGGACGGAGTGCAGCATAGGATGGCGTGCAGCACCGACCGGAGATCACAGGGAGGACCTGGGAGCCACGCAGACATCCTGGTCTGGTGAGTATGAGTCTCCTGGGAAGTGGGGGGGGTCTGCTTTTTTGGGGGGTAAACTTACCCCCAACCGTGCTTCTCCAAGATTAAGACCTCCTCCAAAAATCCAATCAATCCATCCATCCATCCATCCATCCTAGCCATCCATCCATCCTAGCCATCCATCTATCCATTCATTGTTCCATCCATCCTATCCATCCATCCATTCATTGTTCCATCCATCCTATCCATCCATCCATTCATTGTTCCATCCATCTATCCACCCATCCATCCGTCTTTCCATGCATCTATATGTCCATCCATCTATTCATCCATCTATCCATCCTATCCATCCATCCTATCCATCCATCCATCCATCTATCTATCCATCCATCTATCCACCCATCCATTCGTCCAACTATCTATCCATCCATCCATCCATGCATCCATGCATCCATCCATCCATCCATCCTATCCATCCATCCTATCCATCCATCCATCCATCCATCCATCCTATCCATCCATCCTATCCATCCATCCATCCATCCATCTATCTATCCATCCATCTATCCACCCATCCATTCGTCCAACTATCTATCCATCCATCCATCCATGCATCCATGCATCCATCCATCCATCCATCCTATCCATCCATCCTATCCATCCATCCATCCATCCTATCCATCCATCCTATCCATCCATCCATCCATCCATCCATCCTATCCATCCATCCATCCTATCCATCCATCCATCCATCCTATCCATCCATCCATCCTATCCATCCATCCATCCATCCATCTATCATCCGTCCGTCCATCCATCGATCCATCCATCTATCCATGCATCCATCTATATATCCATCCATCCATCCATCACTAGACACATGAATCCCAGCAGTGACGTGGCTCGGGGTATATACAGCTGTGTACTTCGCGTCTGACTTTGATCATCCTTTTGATGCTATAAGAACAATGAGGGGAAATGTATCTTTCTTTCAAGGAAGAAACCATTTTAAAAGCTTCCCCAGGAAATCTTTCAGATACTTCACTATCGCATTAAACCATGTGTTAATTACCCAATGAAGGACACTCTTCTAAAAAATAATTTTAGTGGGGCCTCAATATATACCTATGATAATGTACATGGGAACCTCCTGACTCTCCTTATCACTGACAATCACTTGCTTTTTTCCCTGAGGTGTCCGGCCTCTCTTTTCACTATCCAGAACACAAGCATGCTCAGCTGAGATGAGTGTACATGTAAAAGGGGGGACGGAGACAAGCAAAAATATATATAAAATAATCCACTGGCACTATACAAGGGGGCACTGCAGGCACTATACAAGGGGGCACTGCAGGCACTATACAAGGGGGCACTGCCGGCACTATACAAGGGGGCACTGCAGGCACTATACAAGGGGGCACTGCAGGCACTATACAAGGGGGCACTGCAGGCTCTATACAAGGGGGCACTGCAGGCTCTATACAAGGGGGCACTGCAGGCACTATACAAGGGGGCACTGCAGGCACTATACAAGGGAGCATTGCAGGCACTATACAAGGGGGCACTGCAGGCACTATACAAGGGGGCACTGCAGGCACTATACAAGGTGGCACTGACTGCACTATACAAGGGGGCACTGCAGGCACTATACAAGGTGGCACTGACTGCACTATACAAGGGGGCATTGCAGGCACTATACAAGGGGGCACTGCAGGCACTATACAAGGGGGCACTGCAGGCACTATACAAGGTGGCACTGCAGGCACTATACAAGGGGGCACTGCAGGCACTATACAAGGGGGCACTGCAGGCACTATACAAGGGGGCACTGCAGGCTCTATACAAGGGGGCACTGCAGGCACTATACAAGGGAGCATTGCAGGCACTATACAAGGGGGCACTGCAGGCACTATACAAGGGGGCACTGCAGGCACTATACAAGGGGGCACTGCAGGCACTATACAAGGGGGCACTGCAGGCACTATACAAGGGGGCACTGCAGGCACTATACAAGGGGGCACTGCAGGCACTATACAAGGGAGCATTGCAGGCACTATACAAGGGGGCACTGCAGGCACTATACAAGGGGGCACTGCAGGCACTATACAAGGTGGCACTGCAGGCACTATACAAGGGGGCACTGCAGGCACTATACAAGGGGGCACTGTAGGCACTATACAAGGGGGCACTGCAGGCACTATACAAGGGGGCACTGCAGGCACTATACAAGGGGGCACTGCAGGCACTATACAAGGTGGCACTGCAGGCACTATACAAGGGGGCACTGCAGGCACTATACAAGGTGGCACTGCAGGCACTATACAAGGTGGCACTGCAGGCACTATACAAGAGGGCACTGCAGGCACTATACAAGGGGGCACTGCAGGCACTATACAAGGGGGCACTGCAGGCTCTATACAAGGGGGCACTGCAGGCACTATACAAGGGGGCACTGCAGGCACTATACAAGGTGGCACTGACTGCACTATACAAGAGGGCACTGCAGGCTCTATACAAGAGGGCACTGCAGGCACTATACAAGGGGGCACTGCAGGCACTATACAAGGTGGCACTGCAGGCACTATACAAGGTGGCACTGCAGGCACTATACAAGGGGGCACTGCAGGCACTATACAAGGGGGCACTGCAGGCACTATACAAGGGGGCACTGCAGGCACTATACAAGGGGGCACTGCAGGCACTATACAATGGGGCACTGCAGGCACTATACAAGGTGGCACTGCAGGCACTATACAAGGGGGCACTGCAGGCACTATACAAGGTGGCACTGCAGGCACTATACAAGGGGGCACTGCAGGCACTATACAAGGGGGCACTGCAGGCACTATACAAGGGGGCACTGCAGGCTCTATACAAGGGGGCACTGCAGGCACTATACAAGGGAGCATTGCAGGCTCTATACAAGGGGGCACTGCAGGCACTATACAAGGGGGCACTGCAGGCACTATACAAGGGAGCATTGCAGGCACTATACAAGGGGGCACTGCAGGCACTATACAAGGGGGCACTGCAGGCACTATACAAGGTGGCACTGACTGCACTATACAAGGGGGCACTGCAGGCACTATACAAGGTGGCACTGACTGCACTATACAAGGGGGCATTGCAGGCACTATACAAGGGGGCACTGCAGGCACTATACAAGGGGGCACTGCAGGCACTATACAAGGTGGCACTGCAGGCACTATACAAGGGGGCACTGCAGGCACTATACAAGGGAGCATTGCAGGCACTATACAAGGGGGCACTGCAGGCACTATACAAGGGGGCACTGCAGGCACTATACAAGGGGGCACTGCAGGCACTATACAAGGGGGCACTGCAGGCACTATACAAGGGGGCACTGCAGGCACTATACAAGGGAGCATTGCAGGCACTATACAAGGGGGCACTGCAGGCACTATACAAGGGGGCACTGCAGGCACTATACAAGGTGGCACTGCAGGCACTATACAAGGGGGCACTGCAGGCACTATACAAGGGGGCACTGTAGGCACTATACAAGGGGGCACTGCAGGCACTATACAAGGGGGCACTGCAGGCACTATACAAGGGGGCACTGCAGGCACTATACAAGGTGGCACTGCAGGCACTATACAAGGGGGCACTGCAGGCACTATACAAGGTGGCACTGCAGGCACTATACAAGGTGGCACTGCAGGCACTATACAAGAGGGCACTGCAGGCACTATACAAGGGGGCACTGCAGGCACTATACAAGGGGGCACTGCAGGCTCTATACAAGGTGGCACTGCAGGCACTATACAAGGGGGCACTGCAGGCACTATACAAGGTGGCACTGACTGCACTATACAAGAGGGCACTGCAGGCTCTATACAAGAGGGCACTGCAGGCACTATACAAGGGGGCACTGCAGGCACTATACAAGGTGGCACTGCAGGCACTATACAAGGTGGCACTGCAGGCACTATACAAGGGGGCACTGCAGGCACTATACAAGGGGGCACTGCAGGCACTATACAAGGGGGCACTGCAGGCACTATACAAGGGGGCACTGCAGGCACTATACAATGGGGCACTGCAGGCACTATACAAGGTGGCACTGCAGGCACTATACAAGGGGGCACTGCAGGCACTATACAAGGTGGCACTGCAGGCACTATACAAGGGGGCACTGCATGCACTATACAAGGGGGCACTGCAGGCACAATACAAGGGGGCACTGCAGGCACTATACAAGGTGGCACTGCAGGCACTATACAAGGGGGCACTGCAGGCACTATATAAGGGAGCACTGCAGGCACTATACAAGGGAGCACTGCAGGCACTATACAAGGGGGCACTGCAGGCACTATACAAGGGAGCACTGTAGGCACAATACAAGAGGGCATTGCAGGCACAATACAAGGGGGCACTGCAGGCACTATACAAGGGGGCACTGCAGGCTCTATACAAGGGGGCACTGCAGGCACTATACAAGGGGGCACTGCATGCACTATACAGGGGAGCACTGCAGGCACTATACAAGGGGGCACTGCAGGCACTATACAAGGGGGCACTGCAGGCACTATACAAGGGGGCACTGCAGGCACTATACAAGGGGGCACTGCAGGCACTATACAAGGGGGCACTGCAGGCAATATACAAGGGGGCACTGCAGGCACTATACAAGTGGCCACTGCAGGCACTATACAAGGTGGCACTATACAAGGGGGCACTGCAGGCACTATACAAGGGAGCACTGTAGGCACAATACAAGAGGGCATTGCAGGCACAATACAATTGGGCACTGCAGGCACTATACAAGGGGGCACTGCAGGCTCTATACAAGGGGGCACTGCAGGCACTATACAAGGGGGCACTGCAGGCACTATACAAGGTGGCACTGCAGGCACTATACAAGGTGGCACTGCAGGCACTATACAAGGGGGCACTGCAGGCACTATATAAGGGGGCACTGCAGGCACTATATAAGGGGGCACTGCAGGCACTATACAAGGGGGCACTGCAGGCACTATACAAGGGGGCACTGCAGGCACTATACAAGGGGGCACTGCAGGCACTATACAAGGGGGCACTGCAGGCACTATACAAGGGGGCACTGCAGGCACTATACAAGGGGCCACTGCAGGCACTATACAAGGTGGCACTATACAAGGGAGCATTGCAGGCACTATACAAGGGAGCATTGCAGGCACAATACAAGGGGGCACTGCAGGCACTATACAAGGGAGCACTGCAGGCACTATACAAGGTGGCACTGCAGGCACTATACAAGGTGGCACTGCAGGCACTATACAAGGTGGCACTGCAGGCACTATACAAGGTGGCACTGCAGGCACTATACAAGGGGGCACTGCAGGCTCTATACAAGGGGGCACTGACTGCACTATACAAGAGGGCACTGCAGGCACTATACAAGGGGGCACTGCAGGCACTATACAAGGGGGCACTGCAGGCACTATACAAGGGGGCACTGCAGGCACTATACAAGGGGGCACTGCAGGCACTATACAAGGGGGCACTGCAGGCAGTATACAAGGGGGCACTGCAGGCAGTATACAAGGGAGCATTGCAGGCACTATACAAGGGAGCATTGCAGGCACTATACAAGGGGGCACTGCAGGCACTATACAAGGTGGCACTGCAGGCACTATACAAGGGGGCACTGCAGGCACTATACAAGGGGGCACTGCAGGCACTATACAAGGGAGCACTGCAGGCACTATACAAGGGGGCACTGCAGGCACTATACAAGGGGGCACTGCAGGCACTATACAAGGGGGCACTGCAGGCTCTATACAAGGGGGCACTGCAGGCTCTATACAAGGGGGCACTGCAGGCACTATACAAGGGAGCACTGCAGGCACTATACAAGGGGGCACTGCAGGTACTATACAAGGGAGCACTGCAGGCTCTATACAAGGGGGCACTGACTGCACTATACAAGAGGGCACTGCAGGCACTATACAAGGGGGCACTGCAGGCACTATACAAGGGGGCACTGCAGGCACTATACAAGGGGGCACTGCAGGCAGTATACAAGGGGGCACTGCAGGCAGTATACAAGGGGGCACTGCAGGCAGTATACAAGGGAGCATTGCAGGCACTATACAAGGGAGCATTGCAGGCACTATACAAGGGGGCACTGCAGGCACTATTCAAGGTGGCACTGCAGGCACTATACAAGGGGGCACTGCAGGCACTATACAAGGGGGCACTGCAGGCACTATACAAGGGAGCACTGCAGGCACTATACAAGGGGGCACTGCAGGCACTATACAAGGGGGCACTGCAGGCACTATACAAGGGGGCACTGCAGGCACTATACAAGGGAGCACTGCAGGCACTATACAAGGGGGCACTGCAGGCACTATACAAGGGGGCACTGCAGGCTCTATACAAGGGGGCACTGCAGGCTCTATACAAGGGGGCACTGCAGGCACTATACAAGGGAGCACTGCAGGCACTATACAAGGGGGCACTGCAGGTACTATACAAGGGAGCACTGCAGGCTCTATACAAGGGGGCACTGACTGCACTATACAAGAGGGCACTGCAGGCACAATACAAGGGAGCATTACAGGCACTATACAAGGGGGCACTGCAGGCACTATACAAGGGAGCATTGCAGGCACTATACAAGGGGGCACTGCAGGCACAATACAAGGGGGCACTGCAGGCACTATACATGGGAGCATTGCAGGCACTATACAAGGGAGCACTACAGGCACTATACAAGGGGGCACTGCAGGCATTATACAAGGGGGCACTGCAGGCACTATACAAGGGAGCATTGCAGACACTATACAAGGGAGCATTGCAGACACTATACAAGGGAGCATTGCAGGCACTATACAAGGGGGCACTGCAGGCACTATACAAGGGAGCACTGCAGGCACTATACAAGAGGGCACTGCAGGCACAATACAAGGGAGCACTGCAGGCACTATACAAGGGGGCACTGCAGGCACTATACAAGGGGGCACTCCAGGCACTATACAAGGGAGCACTGCAGGCACTATACAAGGGAGAATTGCAGGCACTATACAAGGGAGCATTGCAGGCACAATACAAGGGGGCACTGCAGGCACTATACAAGGGAGCACTGCAGGCACAATACAAGGGGGAACTGCCGGCATTATACAAGGTGGTACTGCAGGCACAATACAAGGGGGCACTGCAGGCACTATACAAGAAAGCACTGCAGGCACAATACAAGAGGGCACTGCAGGCTCTATACAAGGGAGCACTGCAGGCACTATACAAGGTGGCACTGCCGGCACTATACAAGGTGGCACTGCAGGCACAATACAAGGGGGCACTGAAGGCACTATACAAGGGGGCACTGCAGGCACTATACAAGGGAGCATTGCAGGCACTATACAAGGGGGCACTGCAGGCACAATACAAGGGGGCACTGTAGGCACTATACAAGGGGGCACTGCAGGCACTATACAAGGGAGCACTGTAGGCACAATACACATAGGGCATTGCAGGCACAATACAAGGGGGCACTGCAGGCACTATACAAGGGAGCACTGTAGGCACAATACACATAGGGCATTGCAGGCTCTATACAAGGGGGCACTGCAGGCTCTATACAAGGGGGCACTGCAGGCACTATACAAGGGGGCACTGCAGGCTCTATACAAGGGGGCACTGACTGCACTATACAAGGGGGCACTGCAGGCACTATACAAGGGGGCACTGCAGGCACTATACAAGGGGGCACTGCAGGCACTATACAAGGGGGCACTGCAGGCACTATACAAGGGGGCACTGCAGGCACTATACAAGGGGGCACTGCAGGCACTATACAAGGGAGTATTGCAGGCACTATACAAGGGGGCACTGCAGGCAGTATACAAGGGGGCACTGCAGGCACTATACAAGGGAGCATTGCAGGCACTATACAAGGGAGCATTGCAGGCACTATACAAGGGAGCATTGCAGGCACTATACAAGGGAGCACTGCAGGCACTATACAAGGGGGCACTGCAGGCACTATACAAGGGGGCACTGCAGGCACTATACAAGGGGGCACTGCAGGCACTATACAAGGGGGCACTGCAGGCTCTATACAAGGGGGCACTGCAGGCACTATACAAGGGGGCACTGCAGGCACTATACAAGGGAGCACTGCAGGCACTATACAAGGGAGCACTGCAGGCACTATACAAGGGGGCACTGCAGGCACTATACAAGGGGGCACTGCAGGCACTATACAAGGGGGCACTGCAGGCACTATACAAGGGGGCACTGCAGGCACTATACAAGGGGGCACTGCAGGCACTATACAAGGGGGCACTGCAGGCACTATACAAGGGGGCACTGCAGGCAGTATACAAGGGGGCACTGCAGGCAGTATACAAGGGAGCACTGCAGGCAGTATACAAGGGGGCACTGCAGGCACTATACAAGGGGGCACTGCAGGCACTATACAAGGGGGCACTGCAGGCTCTATACAAGGGGGCACTGTAGGCTCTATACAAGGGGGAACTGCAGGCACTATACAAGGGAGCACTGCAGGCACTATACAAGGGGGCACTGCAGGTACTATACAAGGGAGCACTGCAGGCTCTATACAAGGGGGCACTGACTGCACTATACAAGAGGGCACTGCAGGCACAATACAAGGGAGCATTACAGGCACTATACAAGGGGGCACTGCAGGCACAATACAAGGGGGCACTGCAGGCACTATGCAAGGGAGCATTGCAGGCACTATACAAGGGAGCACTACAGGCACTATACAAGGGGGCACTGCAGGCATTATACAAGAGGGCACTGCAGGCATTATACAAGGGGGCATTGCAGGCACTATACAAGGGAGCATTGCAGGCACTATACAAGGGAGCACTGCAGGCACTATACAAGGGGGCACTGCAGGCACTATACAAGGGAGCACTGCAGGCACTATACAAGGGAGCACTGCAGGCACTATACAAGGGGGCACTGCAGGCACTATACAAGGGGGCACTGCAGGCACTATACAAGGGGGCACTGCAGGCACTATACAAGGGGGCACTGCAGGCAGTATACAAGGGGGCACTGCAGGCAGTATACAAGGGAGCATTGCAGGCACTATACAAGGGAGCATTGCAGGCACTATACAAGGGGGCACTGCAGGCACTATACAAGGTGGCACTGCAGGCACTATACAAGGGGGCACTGCAGGCACTATACAAGGGGGCACTGCAGGCACTATACAAGGGAGCACTGCAGGCACTATACAAGGGGGCACTGCAGGCACTATACAAGGGGGCACTGCAGGCACTATACAAGGGGGCACTGCAGGCTCTATACAAGGGGGCACTGCAGGCTCTATACAAGGGGGCACTGCAGGCACTATACAAGGGAGCACTGCAGGCACTATACAAGGGGGCACTGCAGGTACTATACAAGGGAGCACTGCAGGCTCTATACAAGGGGGCACTGACTGCACTATACAAGAGGGCACTGCAGGCACTATACAAGGGGGCACTGCAGGCACTATACAAGGGGGCACTGCAGGCACTATACAAGGGGGCACTGCAGGCAGTATACAAGGGGGCACTGCAGGCAGTATACAAGGGGGCACTGCAGGCAGTATACAAGGGAGCATTGCAGGCACTATACAAGGGAGCATTGCAGGCACTATACAAGGGGGCACTGCAGGCACTATTCAAGGTGGCACTGCAGGCACTATACAAGGGGGCACTGCAGGCACTATACAAGGGGGCACTGCAGGCACTATACAAGGGAGCACTGCAGGCACTATACAAGGGGGCACTGCAGGCACTATACAAGGGGGCACTGCAGGCACTATACAAGGGGGCACTGCAGGCACTATACAAGGGAGCACTGCAGGCACTATACAAGGGGGCACTGCAGGCACTATACAAGGGGGCACTGCAGGCTCTATACAAGGGGGCACTGCAGGCTCTATACAAGGGGGCACTGCAGGCACTATACAAGGGAGCACTGCAGGCACTATACAAGGGGGCACTGCAGGTACTATACAAGGGAGCACTGCAGGCTCTATACAAGGGGGCACTGACTGCACTATACAAGAGGGCACTGCAGGCACAATACAAGGGAGCATTACAGGCACTATACAAGGGGGCACTGCAGGCACTATACAAGGGAGCATTGCAGGCACTATACAAGGGGGCACTGCAGGCACAATACAAGGGGGCACTGCAGGCACTATACATGGGAGCATTGCAGGCACTATACAAGGGAGCACTACAGGCACTATACAAGGGGGCACTGCAGGCATTATACAAGGGGGCACTGCAGGCACTATACAAGGGAGCATTGCAGACACTATACAAGGGAGCATTGCAGACACTATACAAGGGAGCATTGCAGGCACTATACAAGGGGGCACTGCAGGCACTATACAAGGGAGCACTGCAGGCACTATACAAGGGGGCACTGCAGGCACAATACAAGGGAGCACTGCAGGCACTATACAAGGGGGCACTGCAGGCACTATACAAGGGGGCACTCCAGGCACTATACAAGGGAGCACTGCAGGCACTATACAAGGGAGAATTGCAGGCACTATACAAGGGAGCATTGCAGGCACAATACAAGGGGGCACTGCAGGCACTATACAAGGGAGCACTGCAGGCACAATACAACGGGGAACTGCCGGCATTATACAAGGTGGTACTGCAGGCACAATACAAGGGGGCACTGCAGGCACTATACAAGAAAGCACTGCAGGCACAATACAAGAGGGCACTGCAGGCTCTATACAAGGGAGCACTGCAGGCACTATACAAGGGGGCACTGCCGGCACTATACAAGGTGGCACTGCAGGCACAATACAAGGGGGCACTGAAGGCACTATACAAGGGGGCACTGCAGGCACTATACAAGGGAGCATTGCAGGCACTATACAAGGGGGCACTGCAGGCACAATACAAGGGGGCACTGTAGGCACTATACAAGGGGGCACTGCAGGCACTATACAAGGGAGCACTGTAGGCACAATACACATAGGGCATTGCAGGCACAATACAAGGGGGCACTGCAGGCACTATACAAGGGAGCACTGTAGGCACAATACACATAGGGCATTGCAGGCTCTATACAAGGGGGCACTGCAGGCTCTATACAAGGGGGCACTGCAGGCACTATACAAGGGGGCACTGCAGGCTCTATACAAGGGGGCACTGACTGCACTATACAAGGGGGCACTGCAGGCACTATACAAGGGGGCACTGCAGGCACTATACAAGGGGGCACTGCAGGCACTATACAAGGGGGCACTGCAGGCACTATACAAGGGGGCACTGCAGGCACTATACAAGGGAGTATTGCAGGCACTATACAAGGGGGCACTGCAGGCAGTATACAAGGGGGCACTGCAGGCACTATACAAGGGAGCATTGCAGGCACTATACAAGGGAGCATTGCAGGCACTATACAAGGGAGCATTGCAGGCACTATACAAGGGAGCACTGCAGGCACTATACAAGGGGGCACTGCAGGCACTATACAAGGGGGCACTGCAGGCACTATAAAAGGGGGCACTGCAGGCACTATACAAGGGGGCACTGCAGGCTCTATACAAGGGGGCACTGCAGGCACTATACAAGGGGGCACTGCAGGCACTATACAAGGGAGCACTGCAGGCACTATACAAGGGAGCACTGCAGGCACTATACAAGGGGGCACTGCAGGCACTATACAAGGGGGCACTGCAGGCACTATACAAGGGGGCACTGCAGGCACTATACAAGGGGGCACTGCAGGCACTATACAAGGGGGCACTGCAGGCACTATACAAGGGGGCACTGCAGGCAGTATACAAGGGGGCACTGCAGGCAGTATACAAGGGAGCACTGCAGGCAGTATACAAGGGGGCACTGCAGGCACTATACAAGGGGGCACTGCAGGCACTATACAAGGGGGCACTGCAGGCTCTATACAAGGGGGCACTGTAGGCTCTATACAAGGGGGAACTGCAGGCACTATACAAGGGAGCACTGCAGGCACTATACAAGGGGGCACTGCAGGTACTATACAAGGGAGCACTGCAGGCTCTATACAAGGGGGCACTGACTGCACTATACAAGAGGGCACTGCAGGCACAATACAAGGGAGCATTACAGGCACTATACAAGGGGGCACTGCAGGCACAATACAAGGGGGCACTGCAGGCACTATGCAAGGGAGCATTGCAGGCACTATACAAGGGAGCACTACAGGCACTATACAAGGGGGCACTGCAGGCATTATACAAGAGGGCACTGCAGGCATTATACAAGGGGGCATTGCAGGCACTATACAAGGGAGCATTGCAGGCACTATATAAGGGAGCACTGCAGGCACTATACAAGGGGGCACTGCAGGCACTATACAAGGGAGCACTGCAGGCACTATACAAGGGAGCACTGCAGGCACTATACAAGGGGGCACTGCAGGCACAATACAAGGGGGCACTGTAGGCACTATACAAGGGGGCACTGTAGGCACTATACAAGGGGGCACTGTAGGCACTATACAAGGGGGCACTGTAGGCACAATACAAGGGGGCATTGCAGGCACTATACAAGGGGGCATTGCAGGCACAATACAAGGGGGCACTGCAGGCACAATACAAGGGGGCACTGTAGGCACTATACAAGGGGTCACTGCAGGCACTATACAAGGGAGCACTGTAGGCACAATACAATAGGGCACTGCAGGCACTATACAAGGGGGCACTGCAGGCACTATACAAGGGGGCACTGCAGGCTCTATACAAGGGGGCACTGCAGGCACTATACAAGGGGGCACTGCAGGCACTATACAAGGGAGCACTGCAGGCACTATACAAGGGAGCACTGCAGGCACTATACAAGGGGGCACTGCAGGCACTATACAAGGGGGCACTGCAGGCACTATACAAGGGGGCACTGCAGGCACTATACAAGGGGGCACTGCAGGCACTATACAAGGGGGCAGTGTAGGCACAATACATGAGGGAATTGCAGGCACAATACAAGGGGACACTTCCGGAACAATACAAGGAAGCACTGCAGGAACAATACAAGGTGCCATTACAGGCACAATATAAGGCGGCACTGCACACGCTCAACATCCACACTATACAAGGGGGCACTGTAGGCACTATACAAGGGGGCACTGTAGGCACAATACAAGGGGGCATTGCAGGCACTATACAAGGGGGCATTGCAGGCACTATACAAGGGGGCATTGCAGGCACTATACAAGGGGGCACTGCAGGCACAATACAAGGGGGCACTGCAGGCACAATACAAGGGGGCACTGTAGGCACTATACAAGGGGGCACTGCAGGCACTATACAAGGGAGCACTGTAGGCACAATACAATAGGGCACTGCAGGCACTATACAAGGGGGCACTGCAGGCACTATACAAGGGGGCACTGCAGGCACTATACAAGGGGGCATTGCAGGCACTATACAAGGGGGCACTGCAGGCACTATACAAGGGAGCATTGCAGGCACTATACAAGGGGGCACTGCAGGCACAATACAAGGGGGCACTGTAGGCACTATACAAGGGGGCACTGCAGGCACTATACAAGGGAGCACTGTAGGCACAATACAATAGGGCACTGCAGGCACTATACAAGGGGGCACTGCAGGCACTATACAAGGGGGCACTGCAGGCACTATACAAGGGGGCACTGCAGGCACTATACAAGGGGGCACTGCAGGCACTATACAAGGGGGCACTGCAGGCTCTATACAAGGGGGCACTGCAGGCACTATACAAGGGGGCACTGCAGGCACTATACAAGGGAGCACTGCAGGCACTATACAAGGGAGCACTGCAGGCACTATACAAGGGAGCACTGCAGGCACTATACAAGGGGGCACTGCAGGCACTATACAAGGGGGCACTGCAGGCACTATACAAGGGGGCAGTGTAGGCACAATACAAGGGGGCACTGCAGGCACTATACAAGGGGGCACTGCAGGCACTATACAAGGGGGCAGTGTAGGCACTATACAAGGGGGCACTGCAGGCACTATACAAGAGGGAATTGCATGCACTATACAAGGGGGCATTGCAGGCACTATACAAGGGAACACTTCCGGAACAATACAAGGAAGCACTGCAGGAACAATACAAGGTGCCATTACAGGCACAATATAAGGCGGCACTGCACACGCTCAACATCCACACATACTCATAGGTCAGCACATCAGATGTAGTGTTAAGCAGCACAATGCAGGATAAATAATGATATTTGGGGTGAAATTTGTTTGCAGGGGGGGAGGGGGCACATCAGATATTTGGCAGGTAGCCCTGCGATCTTTATCTATGCCCCAGCCAAAAGCACAGATTTAATATAATCATTTCCCCATTAAATCCAGATAAACCAGTAGTTCAAGTTCAAGTGCAGCAAAGGAACCCTGCACCCTGCAAACATCCATCTTCCATAAATCATTGAGCGCGTACGGCAAGCGAGGGGGGTCATACATAATGGACTGTATGTCATCAGATGTCTACTGTAGATACAGTATATACTGTTGAGCATTAATACCTTGAGGATGACTCTTCTGTATTTTCTTCTCCAGATTGACTTGTGCTCTGTGTGTTCCTGCAGCTCGGAGCTGGAAACTGCTGGAAATGTTTCTGACAATTAGGAAATCTATAAATCGTGTTTGTTTAAACAATTTGCAATTGGAATACTGCAAATCGCCAAGAAAATGCCCAGTACCACATTACACCAAGCAGAAGAATAACCTAGATGACCTCAGGCAGCCACGCAAGCTTCCCCATAATGCCTTGCAGCTATCACATCACATGGTATCAGATCCAGCATAAAAGCCGAGGCAGGGAATGCAGCAGCCGTGTTACAGTGAAGCTGGATGGAGACAGCACATCACAGATCCCAGCTCAGCAACTACTTGTGATTTACTGGAATTTGAAGTTTTGGGAAAAATTTGTTAAAGCTCAAGAATTCAAATGACAAAAGATTTGATCATTTGTACAGATTACACTACCTGTAATACACATCTACCAGTGTAAAAATTGTGCAAGGTGAAGCGCGTCAGTGTGCACAGTGCTCTGGTGGATTTTCTGCCCTTTGTGTATGTGGGGATATGTCGAGTGGGGTCGGCTCGTGTGCGTTGATACTCTGGAGTTTATTTATCTGCAGTGATAGTTTTGCACTTGGGCACCTATATAATGATGTTCACTTTTACCATATTATCGCACATTTCTCTTCACTTTTTGACTACACTCTGTTAATCCGTTTGTTGTGGACTTTTGTATATCCACTTGTAGGACCATGTGCACATTTCTCTTGCTGTGTGGACTTTTGTATATCCACTTGTAGGACCATGTGCACATTTCTCTTGCGGTGTGGACTTTTGTATATACACTTGTAGGACCATGTGCACATTTCTCTTGCTGTGTGGACATTTGTGTATACACTTATAGGACCATGTGCACATTTCTCTTGCGGTGTGGACTTTTGTGTATACACTTGTAGGACCTTGTGCATATTTCTCTTGCTGTGTGGACTTTTGTGTATGCACGTGTAGGACCTTGTGCACATTTCTTTTGCTGTGTGGACTTTTGTGTATATTTTTTAGGACCTTGTGCACTTTTCTTTTGTGTTGTGGACTTTTGTATACACACTTGTAGGACCTTGTGCACATTTCTCTTACGGTGTGGACTTTTGTGTATACACTTGTAGAACCATGTGCACATTTCTCTTACTGTGTGGACGTTTGTGTATACACTTGTAAGACTATGTACACATTTCTCTTGCGGTGTGGACTTTTGTAAATACACTTGTAGGACCTTGTGCACATTTCTCTTAATGTGTGGACTTTTGTGTATACACTTGTAGGACCATGTGCACATTTCTCTTGTGGTGTGGACTTTTGTAAATACACTTGTAGGACCTTGTGCACATTTCTCTTACTGTGTGGACTTTTGTGTATACACTTGTTGGACCATGTGCACATTTCTCTTGCAGTGTGGACTTTTGTAAATACGCCTGTAGGACCTTGTGCACATTTCTCTTACTGTGTGGACTTTTGTAAATACACTTGTAGGACCTTGTGCACATTTCTCTTACTGTGTGGACTTTTGTAAATACACTTGTAGGACCTTGTGCACATTTCTCTTACTGTGTGGACTTTTGTGTATACACTTGTTGGACCATGTGCACATTTCTCTTGCGGTGTGGACTTTTGTAAATACGCCTGTAGGACCTTGTGCACATTTCTCTTACTGTGTGGACTTTTGTAAATACACTTGTAGGACCTTGTGCACATTTCTCTTACTGTGTGGACTTTTGTGTATACACTTGTAGGACCATGTGCACATTTCTTTGCGGTGTGGACTTTTGTAAATACGCCTGTAGGACCTTGTGCACATTTCTCTTACTGTGTGTACTTTTGTAAATACACTTGTAGGACCTTGTGCACATTTCTCTTACTGTGTGGACTTTTGTAAATACACTTGTAGGACTTTGTGCACATTTCTCTTACTGTGTGGACTTTTGTGTATACACTTGTAGGACCATGTGCACAGTTCTCCTTCTCCTCCTTCCTCACCCAGATGAAGCTGCCTTTTGCACGGATCGGTCTCCATTCTCAGCTCGGCGCCTGCCTGCTGTGAGTCCGCGGACAGCGCAGGGAGAGGCTCTGCTCCCCCACCATATGATCATCTCACACACGGCGCTTTTTTTTTTTTGTTTCAGTGGCGTGCAGCGTACAGCACAGGTCTTCGGACGGATTTTATTTTTCCTTCTGTTCAGATATCCTCTTTCACCCCTGTAAACCCCCCTGACGAGGGGATGACGGATATATTTAGTAAGTGATAATCTCAGCTGGGGAGGTAAAAAAAATGTCTTGATCCATGCTGAATATCATCTTACAGGACACTCGACTCCGGCCGCAGCATCAGAACCAAGAACATATGAGGAGCGACCCGTAGACCTTCACATGGGACCATCAGCCTCAGAGTCTCCTTCACAGAAAATAACGAGGACAAGAAGTGAAGTAGACCCCCTGACCCACCGTATCAAGAGCATTTTTTCATATTTTCAAAACCTGTACGTAGATACTTTGATACATTTGATGCAATGTCTAAATAATATTATCATACAACATGTTTACATAACACTGCCATAAATGATCAAAAAATACTACCATACCACGACAACATACGGTATATTGCTTGGTAGTCTAAGGCTACATGCGCACGCTGCTTCTTTTTCGTGTTCACAAACTGCAGCCAAAACTGCAGCCAAAACTGCAGCCAAAACTGCACCTTGTCAGAGAGAGCCTGGAAATGTCACAAAAAATGTAGGTGCTTTTTTGGTGCATTTTTGCTGCTTTTTTGGTGCGTTTTTGGCTGCAGTTTTGTCAACAATTGTTTCATGTATTTTTCAGTTCAAACAAGCCCATAAAGCTTGTTGAATTGGAAAAAAAAAAAATTAGAAATAAATAAATAATTAAAAAAAACGGCGTGCGGTCCCCCCCAATTTTAATGCCAGCCAGATAAAGCCATACGGCTGAAGGCTGGTATTCTCAGGATGGGGAGCCCCACGTTATGGGGAGCCCCCCAGCCTAACAATATCAGTCAGCAGCCGCCCAGAATTGCCGCATACATTAGATGCGACAGTTCTGGGACTGTACCCGGCTCTTCCCGATTTACCCTGGTGCGTTGGCAAATCGGGGTAATAAGGAGTTATTGGCAGCCCATAGCTGCCAATAAGTCCTAGATTAATCATGTCAGGCGTCTATGAGACACCCTCCATGATTAATCTGTAAGTGACAGTAAATAAACACACACACACCCGAAAAATCCTTTATTAGAAATAAAAAACACAAACACATTCCCTCATTACCAATTTATTAACCCCGACAAAGCCCTCCTTGTCCGGCGTAATCCAGCATGCTCCAGCGTCGCATCCAGCAGTGCTGCATGGAGGTGACCGGAGAAGCAGCAGACACCGCCGCTCCGGTCACCTCCATGCAGCTAATGAAGACAATAGCGCGATCAGCTGAGCTGTCACCGAGGTTACCCACTGTCACTGGATCCAGCGGTGGCCGCGAGTAACCTCTGACAGCTCAGCTGATCGCGCTACAGCGTGGAGCCGGCGGCAGGAACGTGGAGCCAGCGGCAGGAGCGTGGAGCCGGCGGCAGGAGCGTGGAGCCGGCAGGAGCGTGGAGCCGGCAGGAGCGTGGAGCCGGCAGGAGCGTGGAGCCGGCCGGCGGCAGGAGCGTGGAGCCGGCCGGCGGCAGGAGCGTGGAGCCGGCCGGCGGCAGGAGCGTGGAGCCGGCCGGCGGCAGGAGCGTGGAGCGTGGAGCCGGCCGCCGGCAGGAGCGTGGAGCCGGCCGGCGGCAGGAGCGTGGAGCCGGCCGGCGGCAGGAGCGTGGAGCCGGCCGGCGGCAGGAGCGTGGAGCCCGGGACTGTCAGCGGCGGCGGCGGTGGCGGTGAGAGGGGTCCATCATCTCCCCTGTGCGGGGACCGCGGTACTTCGGGGAACACGGGGAGGACGGGACTATCAGCGGCGGCGGCAGCAGCAAGAGGGAAAAATCAATGTTTTCAGCTGCCAATGTCCATCCCCCTCTCGCTGCCGCTGCTGATAGTCCCCGTCCTCCACATCATCTCCCCTGGGGACAGCGGTACTTCGGGGAACACGTGGAGGACGGGACGGGACGGGACGGGACGGGACGGGACGGGACCACTTGCCTGACCTCACTTCCTGACAAATCACCTGCGTTTTTGCTAGCAAAAACGCAGGTAAAAGGCAGGTAAAATGCACCACTTTTGATTAGCATGCATTTTTCCTGCGTTTTTGATGCCCTCATTGATTTCAATGGGTGACAAATGTTGACAAAAACGCAGGAAGAATGAACATGCTGCATTTTTTTTGTCACAAACTTTTGACAAAAAAAACGCTGACAAATAAACTGCAGTGTGCGCATGACAAATCTGACTTCTCATAGACTTTGCTGGGAAGTCAGATGTCAGAAAGTTCTGCTGACAAAACTGCAGCCAAAAAAGCAGCAAAAAAGCAGGAAAAAAAGCAGCGTGCGCATGTAGCCTAAGGCAGAAACGAGTACAATAAAAAAGTCTTCTGTGAAGAGTTCAAATATATATTCCCTGGTGGTCTAGGGTAGGGAAGATTTTAACGATAATGTCCCTGGTGGTACAGGGTAGGGAAAAGTTTAATTATATGTTCTCTGGTGGTCTAGGGCAGTCAAAATTTTGATGATAAACTGCCTTAGTGGTCTAGATTAGAGAATATTTTAATGATAAAATCCCTGGTGGTCTAGGGTTTTGAAGACTTTACTGATAATGTCTCTGGTGGTGTAGGGTAAGGAAGAGATTAATTATATGTTCTCTGGTGGTCTAAGGTAGTCAAGATTTTGATGATAAAGTCCTTTAGTGGTCTGGATTATGGAATAGCTTAATGATAAAATCCCTGGTGGTCTAGGGCAGTAAAGACTTGTAGTAAAGTTGCTGGTGGTCTATGGCTATGCAAAATTTAATGACAGAAATCTCCAGTGGTCTTGGAAAGAAAATAGTTTAATTATATGTTCCCTGATGGTCTAGTGCAGTGAAGGTATTAATGATAAAGTTCCCGGTGGTCTAGGACAGTGAAGATTTTAACGATAATGTCCCTGGTGGTGTCGAATAGAGAAGAGATTAATTATATGTTCTTTGGTTGTCTAAGGCAGTTAAGATTTTGATGATAAAGTCCTTAAGGTCTATATTGTTGAATATCTTAATGATAATATCCCTGGTGGTCTAGGGCAGTAAAGAATTGTAGTAAAGTTGCTGGTGGTCTATGGCACTGCAGAATTTAATGTCAGAAATATCTAGTGGTCTAGGGCAGAAAAGAGTTTCATTATAAGTTCCCTGATGGTCTAGTGCAGTGAAGGTATTAATGAAAAAGTTCCTGGTGGTCTAGGACAGTGAAAATTTTAACGATAATGTCCCTGGTGGTGTCGAATAGAGAAGAAATTAATTATATGTTCTTTGGTTGTCTAAGGCAGTTAAGATTTTGATGATAAAGTCCTTAAGGTCTATATTGTTGAATATCTTAATGATAATATCCCTGGTGGTCTAGGGCAGTAAAGAATTGTAGTAAAGTTACTGGTGGTCTATGGCAGGGTTCCCCAACTCCAGTCCTCAAGGCCCACCAACAGTGCATATTTTCAGGATTTCCTTAGCATTGCACTGCTGTTGGAACCAGCACCTGGGCAGGTAATTACATTAACACCTGTGCAATACTAAGGAAATCCCAAAAACCTGCACTGTTGGTGGGCCTTGAGGACTGGAGTTGGGGACCTCTGGACTCTATGGCACTGCAGAATGTAATGACAGAAATATCCAGTGGTCTAGGGCAGAAAAGAGTTTAATTATATGTTCCCTGATGGTCTAGTGTAGTGATGATATTAATGAGTTCAATGATAAACCTCCATATAATGGTCTAGGTCATTGAAGATTTTATTGGTGTTCTAAAGCAGTGCAGAGCTGATGACAAAAGTCCCTGTAGGGCAGAGAAGATTTTAATGATAAAGTCCCTGGTGGCCTAGGGCCGAGAAGAATTTAGTGATATATTCCCTGGTGGTCTAGGGCACTGAAGACTTTAACAAGAAAGTACCTGGTGGTTCTGTGGCTATATCCTCGCTGGCCCACCAGGACATAAAGACCCTGAATGATTGCCCAGATTGTCATCCACTAAACAGCCCTATAACTCTATAGCAGCCATGTACCTGAGCACAAAACTGTCAGTAGGACAAAGTCGAGAGGTGACGACCAATATGTCTACATGGGATGACCATGGTATGTGCGCGATGACCTTTATTATTTCTATTTCTGCATCTTATTGTGAGATATTTCCTTATTTGTAGGGATTTGTCAAACAATTTTTATCTAATAACTTCTCAGATTCCATATTACATGGAAGAAATGAAGAGTAAGTGAGAAACCCGGATCCATCGCTCTTCAGCCTCGGAGATGTCACCGCGATCTCATGGATCTCATTTTGCTTTGATGCACATTAATTGGCTCTCCAGAAATGCGGCAATTACTCGTCTTATGTAATTAGCTCTAATTTGCTAATTGTCTATATTTATCTCTCTTGTATCCTCTGATAATTATCTGCGACCTATTTCCATACGTTAAAAAATACATTAGTTAGGAATTTTGTGACCATTGCATATTAATGTAGCAAAAGTCTTAAAGGGAAAGGCTCCTGTATTTCATATTAGTTTCATTAATTAGATATACAGCTGTACCGCCGAGCTGCTTGGATCCGGGTGCTCGGTGGCTTGAGGGTCTCCGGACCCGGGGGTCGTGCGGCCACTCAAATGAAGGGGGTATTTACAGGGAGATATATTAGAGTTCGTGACGCCACCCGTGGTATGTAGTAACTAGGAGTACCACCGCTGCAGTTGGGAGTACCCGGGGGTGATGGAATGGGGCAGCCAGGTGTTGTGACCCTCCACGGGTAGCGGGAATGCCCCAGGACTCGGTGATGGTGTTTGGGGAGTGCTGTTGGATGCAATGGGGTCACTTTCGTACTCACTCAGTCCATTAAGCTGACACCGACAACTGGATAAACCAAAGTTCTGGATACCGCTGCCGCTGAGTGGAGCTTAGTTCGGGTCCCGTCCCCAATGGTGCTGCCTGGTAATCCGTGACCTTCCTCCCGGCACTAAGTTTACTTCTCTGGTGGTCCCGGTAGTGTGCAACTTGCCGGGTTCCGCTCCCCCCCATGGCTAAGTGTTGGAGCTTGCTCTCAGGGTTCACGCTTGGGATTTCCTGGACCGTTTCTAGTAAAAAAGTCTTATCCCCCTCGTTACGCTAGTACCCCGATTCTGGAGCGGGTGAGAACAGCTCTTGAAGACTCTATTCTCCTCGGGTAAATTGTCAGGTTGCCTGAAGCTGCTCCCTGACCTAGGGTCCACATACCCCATCGTGACCTGGTCCCAGGCCAGTGATGGTGCAAGGCCGTCCTCCTTGACAGATCCGTGCCCCTTGCCACGATTCCCTGCGAGCGGGGGTCTGACTCCTCTAGGCCCAGACCACCGTCTGCCACCTAGATAGCTTCCTAGGAGCCCTGCTCCTGACCTTCTCTCACGTTCACTTCCAGACTCCACTCTCCTTCTCCTGACACTCCTGACCTCCCCTTACCAACCCCCCAAGTGGGCGACCCTATTCCACTCAGGCCGTCCACTGCTGTGTCTGGTGGGTGTGGTGCAGAGTGCTCCTAGGATTTGATTAGCTGATGTAGGCAACACCATATAGTTGGGGACCCATATCCAAGAAGGAGGTGGATACTGCACGGGAGGGCAGATTGTACAATACCCTGTGATGACCTGATAGTCCAGGGGCGTCACACATCTAATTTAAATATAGATTTTTAAAGATATAAATTTAGATATGATAATGAGATGACTCCGCTGACTTGGCCTTCTAATAGTAATGATACGAATTCCCTGACCTGACCTCTAATAATAGTGAGATGACTCTGCTGACCATGTCTTCTAATAATAATAAGGTGACTCCTCTCACTGCATCTTTTAATAATAATAATAATAATAATAATAATAGTGCAAATACATTTTTGACTCTGACCATAAATGATAATGAGATGACTCATCTGACCTTTTCCACTAAGGATAATGTGAGGAATCTGCTTGCTCTGTCCTCTAATAATAATGAATTATAATTGTCCTCTACTGATAATGTAAGGACTCTGCTGACCTTTCCCAGTCTACACAGCAAAGCTTACAAGTGTGCTGTCCTGTACTGACAATTTGATGACTCTGTTGACCATGACCTCTGCTAGTAATGCGAGGACTCTACTGAACGTTTCCCAGTCTACACAGTAAAGCTAATAACTGTGCTGTCCTCTGATGATAATTAGATAACTCTGTTGACTGAGGCCTCTGCCAGTAATCTATGGACTCTACTGACCTTTCACAGTCTACACAGCAAAGCAACCAAGTGTGCTGTCTCGTACTGATAATTCGATGACTGTTGACTGTAGCCTCTACTTGCTAATATGAGGACTCTACTGACCTTTTCCCCATCTACACAGCAAAGCTAACAAGTGTGCTGTCTTGCACTGATAATTCAATGACTCTGTTGACCATGGCTTCTACTAGTAATGTAATAACTCTACTGACCTTTTCCTAGTCTACACAGTGTCTTGTAATGATAGTTTCATGACTCTGTTGACCTTGGCCTCTACTTGGAATGTAAGGACTCTGCTGACCTTTTCCCAATCTATACAGCAAAGCTACAAGTGTGCTGACCTGTACTGATAATTTGATGACTCTGTTGACTATGGCCTCTGCTTGGTAATATGAGAACTCTGCTGACCTTTTACCAGTCTACACAGCAAAGCTAACAAGTGTGCTGTTCTCTGATGATAATTAGACGTCTCTGCTGACCATAAATAATGGGAGGACTCTGCTGATCTTTTCCCAATTTATACAGCAAAGCTAACAAGTGTCCTGTCCTCTGATGATAATTAGATGACTCTGTTGACCGTGGCCTTTGCTCAGTAATATGAGGACTCTGCTGACCCTTTACCAGTCTACACAGCAAAGCTAACAAGTGCGCTGTCTTGCACTGATAATTTAATGACTCTGTTGACCATGGCCTCTGCTAGTAATGCAATGACTCTACTGACCTTTTCCTAGTCTACACAGTGTCTTGTAATGATAGTTTAATGCCTTTGTTGACCTTGACCTTTGCAAGGAATGTAAGGACTCTGCTGACCTTTTCCCAATCTATACAGCAAAGCTACAAGTGTGCTGTCCTCTGATGATAATTCGATGACTCTGTTGACCATGGCCTCTTCTTGGTAATATGAGAACTCTGCTAACCTTTTACCAGTCTACACAGCAAACTTAACAAGTATGCTGTCCCCTGATGATAATTAGATGTCTCTGTTGACAGTAGCCTTTGCTCGGTAATATGAGGACTTTGCTGACCCTTTACCAGTCTACACAGCAAAGCTAACAAGTGTGCTGTCTTGCACTGATAATTCAATGAGTCTGTTGACCATGGCCTCTGCTAGGAATGTAAGGACTCTGCTGACCTCTTCCCAGTCTACACAGCAAAGCTAACAAGTGTGCTGTTCTCTGGTGATAATTAGATGTCTCTGCTGACCATAAGTAATGGGAAGACTCTGCTGACCTTTTCCCAGTCTACACAGCAAAGCTAACAAGTGTGCTGTTCTCTGATGATAATTAGATGTCTCTGCTGACCATAAGTAATGGGAAGACTCTGCTGACCTTTTCCCAGTCTACACAGCAAAGCTAGCAAGTGTGCTGTTCTCTGATGATAATTAGATGTCTCTGCTGACCATAAGTAATGGGAAGACTCTGCTGACCTTTTCCCAGTCTACACAGCAAAGCTAACAAGTGTGCTGTCCTCTGATGATAATTAAATTACTCTGTTGACTGTGGCCTCTGCTTGGTAATACGAGGACTCTGCTAACCTTTTCCCAGTCTACACAGTAAAGTTCAGCAGTGAGCTACAGAAAACAGGAAATATCAGTGCATTGTACGGGCTTCACTTACTGGTAGTTATTGAGTGTTGATGTTGTAAACATCGAGTTTTATTAGTTTTCTATGTCAATAGAAGCAATTAAAGTAATTTCAGGTTTCGCAATCTTCTTTTACAGCCGCTTCATTTGTATCACATCAATACCGGCGCTGAGCACAAACACATGTCTGAGAAGAGTCGGTATAAAGCTGATAGGACGTCCCCAATATACAGACTAGGAACACGATGAGCAAAGACTCATATAAGTAACATTTCATCAGCGAGTTCAATAAAAGTGATTCCATCCACAGTAAAAGTAATGAATATCCATCCGAAATATGCAGGCTCCCTACGAGTTCACGTTATCCCTTGTTTTTCGCCCCCCTCCCCACCGCAGGGCCTGTATACAGATACTTATATCATCTCTGTTATATGACTTTGCAGAATGTTTATTTATCATTTTGTAACGTTCCCTTTTGTGTCGGTCGCGGTATTTACAGAATTCCCTCTTGTTTTGCTTTCTGGTTAACCAACATTTAAGCAATAGTGTTACAAATGCTGATATACAGACAAATAGGAAGATGCTGTTACCCCCCGGCGGGCGCTGCTTTACATACTCACATTGTTAGGAGGTGCTAATTAACCCCTCAAGGACCACCACCACTATATCCGCACCTGCACAAGTTTATTGTTTCCGTAATCGTACCTGGAGAATTATATTGCAGGAAAGTAAAAATCCAAAAACAATGGTTGAATTGTATTTGTTCCCATTATTTTTCCACATTTGGATTTTTTTTTCCTTGTTTTTCAGTATATTATAAAGTAAAACAAATGGGGTCACTCAAAACTACTTGTCCCCCCCAAAAAAAAACAAGTACACAAATGGCATTAAAGAAGTAATGGGTCTAGGATGAAGGGGAGGAATAAAATAAAGCACAAAAACAAAGACAAAAAAAGAAAAGAAATGGAGTTGGAAATTTGGTCAGGATAAATGGTGTCATCAAGGCTGAGAAATCCCGGCAGACACTCACCCGCCATCAAGGAGGCGTCTGATCGGCTCCAAATTTATTCTGCAGCCGGACAACGACCCCCAACATCCAATCAATGTCATTAAGAACGAGGAGACCTGGAGGTGACGATCCCAGAGAGTCCTGATCTCACATCATCCCATCTATCCGAGAAGGATCCGCACAACAGGCCTCATACACAGAAGATCTGGGGTCAGTTCTCCAGATGTTTGGAACAAGCTCCTGCCGAGCTCCTTCATAACCTGCGTACAAGTGACAAGAAGAAGTGATGGGGGCGAATACTGAGGATGGAGAAGATGGGCTGTCAATGAAAACTGAGGATGGAGAAGATGGGCCATCAATGAAAACTGAGGATGGAGACGACGGTTGGTCAACAAATACTGAGGACGGAGGCCACAAGTGGTCACTGACAACTCAGGATGGAGGTGAGGGGCAGTCACTGAATGCTGAGGTTGGAGGAGACAGGCAGTCACTGAATACTGAAATCGAAGGTGATGGACGGTCACCGAATACCAAGGATGGAGGCAACAGGTGGTCACCAAATAGCGAGGATGAAGGTGAAGGACAGTCACCAAATACTGAGGATGGAGGAGACAGGCGGTCACCGAATAGAGAGGATGGAGGCAACGGGTGACTGACAGAGGACAGAGGTGACTGACAGTCACCAAATACTGAGGATGGAGGACTGATAAATCTCAATTTCTTTGTTTCTCATTTGTTCCTGAATTTCTTTGGATCGCGGCATGATGTCTAGCTTTTGAGGATCTTTTGGTCTACTTCACTTTGTCAGGCAGGTCTTATTTAAGTCATTTCTTGACTGAGTTGTGTCACTAATCAGGCCTGGGTGCGGCTGGAGAAATTGAACTCAGCTTCCCAAAGATGTGATAAGCCACACTTAATTTGAGGGGAGGGGGGTGCAATCACTTTTTCACACAGGGCCCTGGAGGTTTGGATTTCTTTTTCCCTTAATAATAAAGTCCTTCATTTATAATCTGCATTTTGTCTTTACTTGTGTTCTCTTTGTCTAATATTTACATTTGTTTGGTGATCTGAAACATTTAAGTGTGAGAAATATGCAAAAGAATAAGTAATCAGGAAGGGGGCAAATACTTTTTCACAGCAGTGTACAATATGTGCAGCAGTTGCCTGATCACCTTCTTCTCACTGGTGTTTTCCATCTGCCCTTTCTGTCGCCCCTGCAAGTCGAACTGCTCGGATCCGGGGTTACTGTGGCTTGAGGTTCTCCGGACCCGGGGGCTTGTGGCCACTCAAATGTAAGGGGGTATTTACAGGGGATAAATGTTCGTGACGCCACCTGCGGGTTGCGGTAATGAGAGTACCGTCGCTGCCGAAGGGAGTACCGGGGCAGATGGCGTGGGGCAGCAAGGTGTCAGTCCCTCCGCAGGTAGGGAAGGCCCCGGCCTCTGGGGTGTTGGTGGATATTTGGGAGCGCAGGGTGCAGGGGGACCAGGGTACTCACTGTGGGTAGTCGTGGTGCAGGATGAGGATTATAAAGCAGACACTCACACTGAGGGTAAACCAAAGTCTCTGTGCATCCATTCACTACCAAGTGTCCGCTCCCACTGGTGTCACTAGATAGTCCGGACCTTTGCCTCCGTGCACAATTTTAGTGTTTGTTGTGGCCCCTTGGCGTGAAGCTGTTGGGGCCTCGCTACTCGTGTGTATGGCATCTGTGCTCTTGATGGCTGGCACTTGGGATTTCAGTTGGGTTGCTTTTCTGGGAAACCCTATCCCCCGCGCTGTGCTGATGCCTTCAATCTCTGAGCTCCTAGGGAAGTTTGTGAAGATACTTTCCCTCCCAGGTTAATTATCAGGACGGATGAACCTGCTCCTGACCTAGGGTCCTGTACCCCGTCGTGCTCGGTACCGGTCGGTTCTTTTGGGGTTCTCATGCTGACAGTCCTCCTAGGCTATGCCCGTCGCACCCTTTCCAAGGTCGCTGCCACTGGTCCCTGACTCCTGTGGTCCCGGACCACCGTCTGCATCCCAACCTGTCGCCTCCCTGGGAGCTCCAACTCCCCAGCCCCTCACTCTCTGAGGGCTACTACAGAACTGACTCTAAGCTCTGCTCTCCACTTCCTCCCTCCCACCAGTCTGCCTGACCCCTAGGTGGTTGGTGCTATCCCAGCTTAACCAACCCACTTAACCTGGAATCATGGGGGGGGGTAGGCCCTGCACCCTGGGTAAAGATTGCAGTACCCTGTGGCACCCTGATATGTTCAGGGGCGCCACAAATGGAGAACTTGTCTTTATACACAGCAACCAATTGGAGGAGGCAGAGCTGCAGGAGATGGGAGGGTAAAGCAGCCTGGGCCAATCATGAAACAGGGGGTGTGTCTCAGACTACTGCAGACTCACTGTAGCTAAACCGTGGTCCTAGATCACAGCAGAAATCGATGAGAAAAATGCCAGCATTTGGTTGATCCATATGGGAACTGACGTACACATCATTCTTGAGGTCGTGTCCTGATATTAGCTTTTTCTTTTTTAGCGTAAATGTGTGAGCAACAAATAATACAGGTAGATATTAATACATAATGTGACGTAATAAGCCAGCAACACTGACTGTAATTCAGACATTCGGGAAGAAGAGATATTAATGCTCCTAATCCCTGGAGTCTTATGGGAACGCTCCGAGACTCCAGAGGTCTGGCCGGGAGCCTACACCCACAGAACTGGAGGACGCCGAGGGCGAAGACAATGAAGACTTGTATGACAGACCATGGCTGCGGACTGTAATGTGTGCATAGTGGTCACGCCGTATGTAAACCAGGCGAAGCACAGACGACTAATGGATCAGAATAGACTAAGGTCCCAAAAAAGGAGCAGTCACCCCAGGGTGGTCCATGAACGTAGAGACCCCTATGTATGAATATGTCAGCTCCTTGCATAGTGCACCTACAAAAGGGTCAGACTGTTCCTCCAACCGGCCCCGGATCTAACATCATAATGGGCCCCAATAGGGTCTATTCAGGGTCACTTTGTGAAAGTTGACATGCTTTTTGGCACAGAGGGAGAGGGACCCCCAGAATCCTCTCCGTCCGTGGCCCCAGACCCAGCTAAGATGCCTAATAATCGGAGATCTGCAGCTGGTATCATGAGCAGTGCTGTGGTCCGTCCGGTCACCGCTGTCCGGTGGCTGCTCCCCGCCCCTCAACACTGACCGCTGGCAGATCAATACCAAAGGGGTTATTTTCTATAATAAAAACTTTTAAATGAAGTTTAGATGGAAAAGTGACTCGTGTAATCTACTGGGACATGTGGATTTATGGGAACGTTTGTGTTTAGATTAATAAGAAATGTTAATGGGAAAAGAATTTAAGTGGATTAAAAACAACTTCCGATTTGATTATTCCAGAAACTCGTCTGTAACTAAAAACCAGAAACTGAAATCTATCCCCATAACACAGAGAACAACGGAAAGATCCCAGAGAACATGGGATTGTGCTCCCCCATAGTGGTATCAACATGATCCAGTGATGGGGTATCTTCCATTCACAAATGCACCCACCCATCCATGTACCTATATACCCACCAATTCATCCATCCATCCATTCACTCACCCATGCACCCGCCCATCCATCCACCCATGCACCCATCCTTCCATGTACCTATACACCCACCCATCCATTCACCCATGCACCCACCAATCCATCCATCCATCCATCCATCCATTCACTCACCCATCCATACATCCCTCCAACGACCCATGCACCCACCCATCCGTCCACCCATGCACCCACAAATCTATTGATCCATCCATCAACCCATCCATCCATTCACTCACTCATGCAGCCATCCATCCACCCATGAAATCACGCATCCATCCATCCAACCATGCACTCACAAATCCATTGATCCATCCATCAACCCACCCACCCATCCATCCATTCACTCACTCAGGCACCCATCCATCCACCCATGCAACCACTCATCCATCCACCCATGCAACCATCCATCCATCCACCCATGCACCCATCCATCCATCCACCCATGCACCCATCCTTCCATGTAGCTATGCACCCACCCATCCATTCACCCATACACCCATCCATACATCATATACCCATGCACCCACCCATCCATGTACCTATGCACCCACCCATCCATTCACCCATGCACCCACCAATCCATCCATCCACTCACCCATGCACCCATCCATACATCCATCCATCGACCCATGCACTCACCCATCCGTCCACCCATGCACCCACAAATCTATTGATCCATCCATCAACCCACCAACCCATCCATCCATCCATCCATTCACTCACTCATGCACCCATTCATCCACCCATGCAACCACTCATCCATCCACCCATGCAACCATCCATCCATCCATCCACCCATGCACCCATCCATACATCCTTCCACTCATGCACTCACCCTTCCACCCATGCACCCAGTAAACTATTGATCCATCAACCTACCCACCAATCCATCCATTCACTCACTCATGCACCCATCCATCCACCCATTCAACCACGCATCCATCTACCCATGCACCCATCCATCATCCATCATCCATCCTTTTATCTTCTATCTGTTCTCCTCCTAATATGCTGCAGTAATGCACCATCGGAGCTGTGGATAGTTTATGCACGGTTGAGCTGAGCTCAGTTCCTTACGACAATTTCAGGAAATGAAAATATTCGTATTAATGGGGTTTTCCAGTAAAAAAATATATACAAACAGAAAAAGACAAAATCTAAATATTAGAAACAGATGACTCTGCTTTATATAACAAATCACTGCTCTGTGCATACACCGGGAAGGGCTGACTTAGCTATTGAAGTTAGCAGTGACACAGCCCCTATGTGCGGCTTTGTTCACTTTTCTACACAGCACAGGACCCATAATAAAGCTGAGGAGCGGCTGGGATCCAGGTACCTGATCTGTTTACATTTTAGTAAAAGATGATACAACTATTTAAAACTGATTTCTTTGCAAATTTGGGCTAAGAAAAAGCCCTTTAATCAGGAGGATGAAATTGTGTGCCTCGCTAATATATCTCAGGGCTTACATACAAACTTAACCATCTTATTTAAAGGGAATTTGTCAGCAGATTTTTGTTATTTAATCTGAGAGCAGCATAAAGAAGAAGCACGGAGCCTGATTCCAGGGATGTGTCATTTATTAGACTGTAGTTTCAGCACAATCAGTGTTTTATCAGCAAGAGATTATTGCTACAGGCCAGTCCAGCTAATCTATGTAACCCCACCCCCATTACTGATTGGCAGTTTGTTCGGAGTGTACACAGAAAGCGGCCAATCGGGAGTGTGGGCGGAGTTATACACAGCCCACAAGTCAGCTCTGCTACATCTACATCAAACAAAACAAGAATTGTATCAAAACTGCACTAATTAGTCCAGTAAGTGACACATCGCTGAAATGAGGATCTTAGTCTCTATATCATGCTGCTATCAGATTCCAAAGGAAAAACCTGCTGACAGATTCCCTATAATAGGAGCTGCACTAGATACCGGCAGCAATTATGACAACTACTAGGAATCTGCAGAATAGAGATGTTTTGGATTTTGCACCTTGTTCCCCCCCCCCCCTCCGTGTTCTGCGGCTGCCTGTAGACGATGCGCCTCATTTGTGTTTTTCTTGTTTTCATCACTCCTAGTTTGTTTACTTTTCTCACATTGTTCTAGTCGTACAATCACAATCTGCTCTGGAGAACGTAATTCTGCTCCATCTGCTTTTTCTCAGCATCCAAAGAAAATATCGATGTTCTGTGTCAGAGGAGGCAGAACCGCAGCTCCGGGGATTATACATTCCCTATCAGAGGAGGCAGAACCGCAGCTCCGGGGATTATACATTCCCTATCAGAGGACGCAGAACCGCAGCTCCGGGGATTATACATTCCCTATCAGAGGACGCAGAACCGCAGCTCCGGGGATTATACATTCCCTATCAGAGGACGCAGAACCGCAGCTCCGGGGATTATACATTCCCTATCAGAGGAGGCAGAAGCTCCAGGGATTACACATTCCCTATCAGAGGAGGCAGAACCGCAGCTCCGGGGATTATACATTCCCTATCAGAGGAGGCAGAACCGCAGCTGCAGGGATTACACATTCCCTATCAGAGGAGGCAGAACCGCAGCTCCGGGGATTATACATTCCCTATCAGAGGAGGCAGAAGCTCCAGGGATTATACATTCCCTATCAGAGAAGTCAGAACCGCAGCTCCGGGGATTATACATTCTCTATCAGAGGAGGCAGAACTGCAGCTCCGGGGATTATACTTTCTCTATCAGAGGAGGCAGAACCGCAGCTCCGGGGATTATACATTCTCTATCAGAGGAGGCAGAACCGCAGCTCCGGGGATTATACATTCCCTATCAGAGGAGGCGGAACCACAGCTCCGGGGATTATACATTCCCTATCAGAGGAGGCAGAACCGCAGCTCCGGGGATTATACATTCCCTATCAGAGAAGTCAGAACCGCAGCTCCGGGGATTATACATTCTCTATCAGAGGAGGCAGAACTGCAGCTCCGGGGATTATACATTCCCTATCAGAGGAGGCGGAACCGCAGCTCCGGGGATTATACATTCCCTATCAGAGGAGGCAGAACTGCAGCTCCGGGGATTATACATTCCCTATCAGAGGAGGCAGAAGCTCCAGGGATTATACATTCCCTATCAGAGAAGTCAGAACCGCAGCTCCGGGGATTATACATTCTCTATCAGAGGAGGCAGAACTGCAGCTCCGGGGATTATACATTCCCTATCAGAGGAGGCAGAACCGCAGCTCCGGGGATTATACATTCCCTATCAGAGGAGGCAGAAGCTCCAGGGATTATACATTCCCTATCAGAGAAGTCAGAACCGCAGCTCCGGGGATTATACATTCTCTATCAGAGGAGGCAGAACTGCAGCTCCGGGGATTATACTTTCTCTATCAGAGGAGGCAGAACCGCAGCTCCGGGGATTATACATTGCCTATCAGAGGAGGCAGAACCGCAGCTCCGGGGATTATACATTCCCTATCAGAGGAGGCAGAACCGCAGCTCCGGGGATTATACATTCCCTATCAGAGGAGGCAGAACTGCAGCTCCGGGGATTATACATTCCCTATCAGAGGAGGCAGAACCGCAGCTCCGGGGATTATACATTCCCTATCAGAGGAGGCAGAACCGCAGCTCCGGGGATTATACATTCCCTATCAGAGGAGGCAGAACCGCAGCTCCGAGGATTATACTTTCTCTATCAGAGGAGGCAGAACCGCAGCTCCGGGGATTATACATTCCCTATCAGAGGAGGCAGAACCGCAGCTCCGGGGATTATACATTCCCTATCAGAGGAGGCAGAACCGCAGCTCCGGGGATTATACATTCCCTATCAGAGGAGGCAGAACCGCAGCTCCGGGGATTACACATTCCCTATCAGAGGAGGCAGAACCGCAGCTCCGGGGATTATACATTCCCTATCAGAGGAGGCAGAAGCTCCAGGGATTATACATTCCCTATCAGAGAAGTCAGAACCGCAGCTCCGGGGATTATACATTCTCTATCAGAGGAGGCAGAACTGCAGCTCCGGGGATTATACATTCCCTATCAGAGGAGGCAGAACCGCAGCTCCGGGGATTATACATTCCCTATCAGAGGAGGCAGAAGCTCCAGGGATTATACATTCCCTATCAGAGAAGTCAGAACCGCAGCTCCGGGGATTATACATTCTCTATCAGAGGAGGCAGAACTGCAGCTCCGGGGATTATACTTTCTCTATCAGAGGAGGCAGAACCGCAGCTCCGGGGATTATACATTGCCTATCAGAGGAGGCAGAACCGCAGCTCCGGGGATTATACATTCCCTATCAGAGGAGGCAGAACCGCAGCTCCGGGGATTATACATTCCCTATCAGAGGAGGCAGAACTGCAGCTCCGGGGATTATACATTCCCTATCAGAGGAGGCAGAACCGCAGCTCCGGGGATTATACATTCCCTATCAGAGGAGGCAGAACCGCAGCTCCGGGGATTATACATTCCCTATCAGAGGAGGCAGAACCGCAGCTCCGAGGATTATACTTTCTCTATCAGAGGAGGCAGAACCGCAGCTCCGGGGATTATACATTCCCTATCAGAGGAGGCAGAACCGCAGCTCCGGGGATTATACATTCCCTATCAGAGGAGGCAGAACCGCAGCTCCGGGGATTATACATTCCCTATCAGAGGAGGCAGAACCGCAGCTCCGGGGATTATACATTCCCTATCAGAGGAGGCAGAACCGCAGCTCCGGGGATTATACATTCCCTATCAGAGGAGGCAGAACCGCAGCTCCGGGGATTATACATTCCCTATCAGAGGAGGCAGAACCGCAGCTCCGGGGATTATACATTCTCTATCAGAGGAGGCAGAACTGCAGCTCCGGGGATTATACTTTCTCTATCAGAGGAGGCAGAACCGCAGCTCCGGGGATTATACATTCTCTATCAGAGGAGGCAGAACCGCAGCTCCGGGGATTATACATTCCCTATCAGAGGAGGCGGAACCACAGCTCCGGGGATTATACATTCCCTATCAGAGGAGGCAGAACCGCAGCTCCGGGGATTATACATTCCCTATCAGAGAAGTCAGAACCGCAGCTCCGGGGATTATACATTCTCTATCAGAGGAGGCAGAACTGCAGCTCCGGGGATTATACATTCCCTATCAGAGGAGGCGGAACCGCAGCTCCGGGGATTATACATTCCCTATCAGAGGAGGCAGAAGCTCCAGGGATTATACATTCCCTATCAGAGAAGTCAGAACCGCAGCTCCGGGGATTATACATTCTCTATCAGAGGAGGCAGAACTGCAGCTCCGGGGATTATACATTCCCTATCAGAGGAGGCAGAACCGCAGCTCCGGGGATTATACATTCCCTATCAGAGGAGGCAGAAGCTCCAGGGATTATACATTCCCTATCAGAGAAGTCAGAACCGCAGCTCCGGGGATTATACATTCTCTATCAGAGGAGGCAGAACTGCAGCTCCGGGGATTATACTTTCTCTATCAGAGGAGGCAGAACCGCAGCTCCGGGGATTATACATTGCCTATCAGAGGAGGCAGAACCGCAGCTCCGGGGATTATACATTCCCTATCAGAGGAGGCAGAACCGCAGCTCCGGGGATTATACATTCCCTATCAGAGGAGGCAGAACTGCAGCTCCGGGGATTATACATTCCCTATCAGAGGAGGCAGAACCGCAGCTCCGGGGATTATACATTCCCTATCAGAGGAGGCAGAACCGCAGCTCCGGGGATTATACATTCCCTATCAGAGGAGGCAGAACCGCAGCTCCGAGGATTATACTTTCTCTATCAGAGGAGGCAGAACCGCAGCTCCGGGGATTATACATTCCCTATCAGAGGAGGCAGAACCGCAGCTCCGGGGATTATACATTCCCTATCAGAGGAGGCAGAACCGCAGCTCTGGGGATTATACATTCCCTATCAGAGGAGGCAGAACCGCAGCTCCGGGGATTATACATTCCCTATCAGAGGAGGCAGAACCGCAGCTCCGGGGATTATACATTCCCTATCAGAGGAGGCAGAACCGCAGCTCCGGGGATTATACATTCCCTATCAGAGGAGGCAGAACCGCAGCTCCGGGGATTATACATTCCCTATCAGAGGAGGCAGAACCGCACCTCCGGGGATTATACATTCCCTATCAGAGGAGGCAGAACCGCAGCTCCGGGGATTATACATTCCCTATCAGAGGAGGCAGAAGCTCCGGGGATTATACATTCCCTATCAGAGGAGGCAGAACCGCAGCTCCGGGGATTATACATTCCCTATCAGAGGAGGCAGAAGCTCCGGGGATTATACATTCCCTATCAGAGGAGGCAGAACCGCAGCTCCGGGGATTATATATTCCCTATCAGAGGAGGCAGAACCGCAGCTCCGGGGATTATACATTCCCTATCAGAGGAGGCAGAACCGCAGCTCCGGGGATTATACATTCCCTATCAGAGGAGGCAGAACCGCAGCTCCGGGGATTATATATTCCCTATCAGAGGAGGCAGAAGCTCCAGGGATTATACATTCCCTATCAGAGAAGTCAGAACCGCAGCTCCGGGGATTATACATTCCCTATCAGAGGAGGCAGAACCGCAGCTCCGGGGATTATACATTCCCTATCAGAGGAGGCAGAAGCTCCGGGGATTATACATTCCCTATCAGAGGAGGCAGAACCGCAGCTCCGGGGATTATACATTCCCTATCAGAGGAGGCAGAAGCTCCGGGGATTATACATTCCCTATCAGAGGAGGCAGAACCGCAGCTCCGGGGATTATATATTCCCTATCAGAGGAGGCAGAACCGCAGCTCCGGGGATTATACATTCCCTATCAGAGGAGGCAGAACCGCAGCTCCGGGGATTATACATTCCCTATCAGAGGAGGCAGAACCGCAGCTCCGGGGATTATATATTCCCTATCAGAGGAGGCAGAACCGACGCTCCGGGGATTATACATTCCCTATCAGAGGAGGCAGAACCGCAGCTCAAATCACCATCGTCCGATCCTTGAATTATTATTTTGGATTATTTATAATCTCAGTTTATTTCCTTTTTGTCTCTTTTTCTGTTCTCTTTATTTGGGCATTGTAGGTAGCTGCCGTCCTGTAATTTCTGATATTACTCCCCCTCCTGGATCCAGCTCCGGTCCTGCACCGAGGACATCAGATGTTCGCTCCTTGCTTTACATTTGTCACAAGGTCCTGAAAATGGAGTTGAAAAATGTGGCAAACGTATTACTGATGATGAGCGCTACTTTTCAGTGACAAAATCTAAAATATCCGAAGAACGGAGAAGTGTAGTGTGCCGATGAGTCCAATCTGTTACGCAGCATGTGGTAGAATTGGGGCATCTGGTGACGGTCAAATCTACAATTATCTGGTGCAAATGGTATTTTAGTCTGTGCCCAGAGCCGAAGATGCTGTACTGCAGTCAGGAGGAAGCAGAGGTGACTGGACAGAGGGGTCTTATAGGGGTCCCAATTATAGGTCTGTTCTAGAATCTGACTGATGAGGTCTGAACTAAAGGCCGCTTTACACGCTGCGATATCGGTCCCGATATCGCTAGCGTGGGTACCCACCCCCATCTGTTGTGCGACACGGGCAAATCGCTGCCCGTGCCACACAACATTGCCCAGAGCCGTCACACTGCTTACCTTCCCTGCAACGTCGCTGTGACCGGCGAACCGCCTCCTATATAAGGGGGCGGTTCGTTCAGCGTCACAGCGACGTCACAGCTGCGTCACTGAACCGCCGCCCAATAGAAGCGGAGGGGCAGAGATGAGCGGGACGTAACATTCCGCCCACCTCCTTCCTTCCACATAGCGGCCGGCGGCAGGTAAGGAGAGCTTCCTCGTTCCTGCGGTGTCACACACAGCGATGTGCGCTGCCGCAGGAACGAGGAACAACTTCTTTACTGCTGCTCTAACGATTTTTGAGAATGGATCCCGATGCCACCGATGAGCGATTTTGCACGTTTTTGCGACGATGCAAAATCGCTCATAGGTGTCACACGCAACGGCATCACTAATGCGGCCGGATGTGCGTCACCAATTCCGTGACCCCAACGACTTCGCATTAGCGATGTCATAGCGTGTAAAGCCCCCTTAAGTTCTGAGTGATGGGGTCTTGTCTGATATCTGAGTTATGGGGTCTGAGTTATGGGGTCTATGGGATGGAGTCTTGTCTGGGGTCTGAGTTATGGGGTCTGGTGTGGGTCTGAGTGATGGGGTCTGCTCTGGGGTCTATGTGATGGTGGCCTGGGGTCTGAGTGATGGGGTGACTGATGGGGTCTGGTCTGGAGTCTATGTGATAAGGTCTAGTCTGGGGTCCATGTGATGGGATCCGTTCTGGGGTCCATGTGATGGGGTCTAGTGTGGGGTTTTTGTGATAGGGTCTGGTCTGGAGTCTATGTGATAAGGTCTAGTCTGGGGTCCATGTGATGGGATCCGTTCTGGGGTCCATGTGATGGGGTCTGTTCTGGTGTCCATGTGATGGGGTCTGGTCTGGGGTCCATGTGATAAGGTCTAGTCTGGGGTCCATGTCATGGGGTCTGGTCTGTGGTCCATGTGATGGGGTCTGTTCTGGGGTCCATGTGATGGGGTCTGGTCTGGGGTCCATGTGATGGGGTCTGTTCTGGGGTCCATGTGATAAGGTCTAGTCTGGGGTCCATGTGATGGGGTCTGGTCTGGGGTCCATGTGATGGGGTCTGTTCTGGGGTCCATGTGATGAGGTCTGAGCTGGGGTCTATGTGATGGCGTCTGGTCTGGGGTCCATGTGATAAGGTCTAGTCTGGGGTCCATGTGATGGGGTCTGGTCTGGGGTCCATGTGATGGGGTCTATTCTGGGGTCCATGTGATGGGGTCTGGTCTGGGGTCCATGTGATGGGGTCTGGTCTGGGGTCCATGTGATGGGGTCTGGTCTGGGGTCCATGTGATGGGGTCTGGTCTGGGGTCCATGTGATGGGGTCTGGTCTGGGGTCCATGTGATGGGGTCTGGTTTGGATTTGGTCTGATATTTCAAAGCTAAAGTGTCCAAAGAAAAATAACAGCTATATGTCAGCTTGTATCTTTTATTTCCTATTTTTGCTTCTCTTTTGTTTTTATTCGCTATTTTATATTGTAGAAAATAGAAGCAAACATTGAGGAGTGACCATAATCTCGGGACAGAGCTGTAATAACTGTGTATTACGGCTTCTATATTTGACATTTAGACATATTTTACAATAAAAGGGTGTAAACCTTTCTATTCTCTGACATTTTTTCTTGCTTGTTTTGATATTATATCCCACGAAAAGCCGTAAAAAACCATCTGTGAAGAATGAAAATGTCTGCAGCTCAGAAGTAATAATTATTCTAGACGGACCCCCGTCCAAGGCGTGAGGCCGGTGCCAGCAGTGCCGCTCCGTGCCAGAAATGCCGGCTTCAGAAACCCGATCCCGGAGTTTACAGATCCAGTTACACTTTGCACAGTTAATTCTTTATTTTTTTTTAATCATGGATACAATTCCCGCAGTGTTCTCCAGATGTAAATATAAATGACAATGACTTATTTTAGTAAATATTATTATTTATTATTATAGCGCCATTTATTCCATGGCGCTTTACAAGTGAAAAAGATATACATAAAAACAAGTACAATAATCATGAACATTAAAAAAACAGACTGGTACAGGAGGAGAGAGGACCCTGCCCACGAAGGCTCACAGTCTACAGGAGGAGAGAGGACCCTGCCCGCGAAGGCTCACAGTCTACAGGAGGAGAGAGGACCCTGCCCGCGAGGGCTCACAGTCTACAGGAGGAGAGAGGACCCTGCCCGCGAGGGCTCACAGTCTACAGAGGAGAGAGGACTCTGCCCGCGAGGGCTCACAGTCTACAGGAGGAGAGAGGACCCTGCCCGTGAGGGCTCACAGTCTACAGAGGAGAGAGGACTCTGCCCGCGAGGGCTCACAGTCTACAGGAGGAGAAAGGACCCTGCCCGTGAGGGCTCACAGTCTACAGGAGGAGAGAGGACCCTGCCCGCGAAGGCTCACAGTCTACAGGAGGAGAAAGGACCCTGCCCACGAGGGCTCACAGTCTACAGGAGGAGAGAGGACCCTGCCCACGAAGGCTCACAGTCTACAGGAGGAGAGAGGACCCTGCCCGTGAGGGCTCACAGTCTACAGAGGAGAGAGGACTCTGCCCGCGAGGGCTCACAGTCTACAGGAGGAGAAAGGACCCTGCCCGTGAGTGCTCACAGTCTACAGGAGGAGAGAGGACCCTGCCCACGAGGGCTCACAGTCTACAGGAGGAGAGAAGACCCTGCGCTCGAGGGCTCACAGTCTACTGGAGGAGAGAGGACACTGTCCGCGAGGGCTGACAGTCTACAGGAGGAGAGAGGACTCTGCCTGCGAGAGCTCACAGTCTACAGGAGGAGAGAGGACCCTGCCTGTGAGGGCTCACAGTCTACAGGAGGAGAGAGGACCCTGCCCACGAGGGCTCACAGTCTACAGGAGGAGAGAGGACCCTGCCCGCGAAGGCTCACAGTCTACAGGAGGAGAGAGGACCCTGCCCACGAGGGCTCACAGTCTACAGGAGGAGAGAAGACCCTGCCCTCGAGGGCTCACAGTCTACTGGAGGAGAGAGGACACTGTCCGCGAGGGCTGACAGTCTACAGGAGGAGAGAGGACTCTGCCTGCGAGGGCTCACAGTCTACAGGAGGAGAGAGGACCCTGCCCACGAGGGCTTACAGTCTACAGAAGGAGAGAGGACACTGTCCACGAGGGCTCACAGTCTACAGTGGATGAATGAGGATACAGTAGGTGAGGGTAGACCTGGTTGCGGAGTGGTGTATTGGACTGGGAGTTATTGCGGGTTGTAGGCTTGTCAGAAGAAGTGGGTCTTCAGGTTCCTTTTGATGGTTTCCATGATAGGCGAGAGTCTGATTTGCTGGGGTAGAGTGTTCCAGAGTATGGGGGAGGCACGAGAGAAATCTTGTATGCAATAAATACCTGTATTGCTTTTGGGGTACAACTCTGTGTTTGTGGCATCTGTAGTCCCTCCTGGAAATATTAGAATTAATCATAATATCTACATTTTGCACATCCATAGACCTAGGCAATGGCAGAGTGCTGGCCGAGTCATGGGTTAGGTCACAGTTGGTGATATATTGCTTTACATTCATGGTGTTGACTGTTACCATTGGTTGTCTCTTGCCTACGTGAATATGGGTGTTTGACCGCATGGATAAAGTTTGGTCATGGCTGTGTATATGTGGCGCCCCTGACCTTGTCAGGCACCACTGAGTACTGCACCCATGCTGGGGGCAGTACAATACAGGTGATCCAGAAGGCTGACCGAGGTGTGACTACACAGGCGCATAGTGATCAGGTCTCACATATCTACCTTTGAGTGGACCCCTCTGGAATCCAGGAGGGGGCGTGGCCTCCATCTCCACTTAAGGGGTGTGGTAGAGAGCCTGGTTGCTAGGTTGCGTAGGCAGACAGAGTAGGAAGGAGGGAGCTGAGTCTGAAGTGGAGCTCAGGGAGAGCAGACGCAAAGAGGAGACCTGAGGCTGCCACTAGTCAGACAACGTACGGGCAGTGACTACCAACGGGGGAGATCGGTCACCTGGTAGTGCCACCCGAAATCCACCCTAGGCTAGAGAGAGCAAAGGGGTGGCAGAGTAAAGGGACTACCAGGGAGGTACCAGGCCCGCAAAGGGTAACAGGTCCCAGTGCAGTGATTTATTCAATTTTCTCTGCCAAACCTGCCTGAGGGGGCATTTCAGACTCACTCCACAACACCACAGAGTCTGGAGCCACGTAGCGAAGAGAAGGCCCATAGTTCACAGGAGGCAAGCAGCCGGAGTGACCTGGTCCAGGCTACAAGCAAACGGGCCAAAAGAAGGGGAGAGAGGCATCAGCAACTTCCCTGGGCGACCCCAGCAAGGCTTCAAGTAGGGGTCACCCCAAAACACACAGGGCTAGGAAGGCGAGTTGGTAGTCACCCTCATCAGCCAGCTGGAAGGATACCTGGTTCCAGCCTGGTTCATCCCAGCTACGCCTGGGTTACTCACCCTACCATCAACTGTGAGTAAAAACCCTGAAAGACTGCCTGGACTGTGTTTGAGTCATTCTGCGCCTTGTGGTTCCACCCACTCAAAACGGACCCTGGGGCCAGCCCTACTCTCCGGGGGCCACACCATCTAACTGCACCTACCAACAACCCCAGGCGTCCCTTAACCTGCAGTGGTGGTCCCCTGACCGCAATACCGAGAGTGGCGTCACGAAAATCCTAAAGAGAAGGTTCCCTACCTGTGACCAGACCATCCCACGTGGAGTCCCTGAAGGTAATGCACCGACACAACACCTGTGGGGCTTCACATATAGACATCAAGAGAAGGAGGCATGGGAATAGTTTCCAACTTCCAGACTCTCTGAGAAACACAATTGCAGCATGCAAAGCTCGAATCTTGGAACTTTTTTTCATGCTCGCTTTTTGTAGGCCCCATCTCTCCATGTTCCTTCCAAAAACGAAAACGCGGTTTTGCTCATTTTCTGCCCCTGTATGTGCCATTGGGCAGCAAGGCTCCATCTCATAAAGGAGCCTTCTGGAAATACTGCTCGCTCTTTTCTTGGAGATCTCATATTTTTCCCAAGAGCCTAAAGCAAACTCCTGGAGAGTCGGAGCTCTGGTCTTTGAGTGCTCCAGAAGATGGATGTCGCATTAATTATTTTTCGAGTTCAATCTCCTCTCCCTTTTTCCTGGACCGCACCAGGCTGGATGTATCCAGAGTCCTACACACCATCCTCTGAAAACTATTTTTGTAAACTCTAGGCCTTGATGCGGTGCCAGCAAACCTTGATCCCAGTCGCATAGATAATCTGTCTAAAAGTTTTCCCAAACTTCTTATCAGTACAATAAAGTGCTGTCAGGACCCGGTGTCCACACTTCTATATTTCACATGTGCCATTTGATTGACTATCTAAATACTTTACGAGTTCACAATCATATAATTATCTGTAGGACTCTGATCACTGGAGGAAGCTGGATGTTGCACATTCCTTGGATTGCATGGCTGTAATTATCATGGTGCAGCAGTGGCCGCTGTGGGAGAAACACTTGGCAAGCCGGATGGTTCCTCAGTCCTCCACTGTGGCACTGTATATAGGGTTGGTTCTGTCATCACCCGCTTCTCCTCAGTCCTCCACTGTATATAGGGTTGGTTCTGTCATCACCCGCTTCTCCTCAGTCCTCCACTGTATATAGGGTTGGTTCTGTCATCACCCGCTTCTCCTCAGTCCTCCACTGTATATAGGGTCGGCGCTGTCATCACCCGCTTCTCCTCAGTCCTCCACTGTATATAGGATCAGTGCTGTCATCACGAGCTTCTCCTCAGTCCTCCACTGTATATAGGGTTGGTGCTGTCATCACCCGCTTCTCCTCAGTCCTCCACTGTATATAGGGTTGGCGCTGTCATCACCCGCTTCTCCTCAGTCCTCCACTGTATATAGGATCAGTGCTGTCATCACCCGCTTCTCCTCAGTTCTCCACTGTATATAGGGTTGGTGCTGTTATCACCCGCTTCTCCTCGGTCCTCCACTGTATATAGGGTTGGTGCTGTCATCACCCGCTTCTCCTCAGTCCTCCACTGTATATAGGGTTGGTGCTGTCATCACGAGCTTCTCCTCAGTCCTCCACTGTATAAAGGGTCAGTGCTGTCATCACCCGCTTCTTCACATGTTTTTTAAAAGAATAGGTATCCCCCATGTTCTTGTGTGGGCCACCAATGAAGTAGGAGTGGCAGATGATTTCCTGTGTTAAACACTAAGGTTTAGGGCTTAAAGACACAGTCAGGGACTAGTCCATACTTGTAAGACCACATTTCCACACTTTTGGGACCCAAGTAGCCACAAGTTAAGATTATTTTAATGTTAACCTTTTCTTTTTCAATGGAATATAATGATCATTTTGTCTGGATTCGAACCCTTGAGTCTGTTCTCTGTGGTCAGATTCTCTGTCCACGGACCACATCAGATACACCTTTTTTGGGGGTGTTTAGCTTCTGTTATCAGTGCTTTGGTTCTATTAGGGTAACAGGTGTATTCATTTACTCATTTGCCTGCCCAATCACCTTTCAGGACGTTCTCCCTTCTGGTGATATTCTCATTTTGAGATCTAGACATAACGTTGTTAGTTCCTGCCAGTCAGTGGAAGACCAGCCAGGATACCTCGCTGCTGTTTATGGTCTCCACTCTGCACCTCTCTTATGTTTGTTGTCAGTAAGTAGGCGGCAAATTCTTTAGCAATTTTTATCTTCACTGGTATTTTTATCTTTACTTGTCTCACTCTGGGATTACTTTCTTCTTCAGCACCTTCCCTTCTGTAGGTAATTTGGACTCTGTTTTGCCCTCCAGTTCCTTAGGAGGAACGTGAAGTTCGCTCGATGGGTGATCAGGCAGTATAGGCCCGAGTTACCAGCTGTGGTCAGAACTATTCAAACTGACACAGGAACCACTAGGGACTAGAGTTGAGCGGATCGGTCATAATCCGGGTCCGGCGGATCCGGATCGGGTTGCCGCCGAAGTCCGGATCCGATCCGGAATCCGCGCCCATACAAATCAATGGGGAACGGGATCCGGGACGAGAGAGAGAGAGGGAGAGGGAGAGAGCGAGAGAGAGAAAAAAAAAACCAAAAAACAGATCGTGCACCCCGAATCCCGGGTACTGGTCGGACTCGGATCGGGCGCTCAAACCGTGCGGATCCGGATTTTGCGGATCCGGGTCCGCTCAACACTACTAGGGACTGCAGGGTTCGGGCCCTCTAGTCTATACAGGAACTGACAGGGTCATTTGCAGTTTTTATTGTGTTACCTTTACCCCTTTTATGAGTTCTTGTATGAACATAACACTAATGAGCGTGACTACTATGGTTTGAATCTGGTTAGAAGGAGGATGTGCACATATGCCAAATAACACTTTGATGATTGGTGCGGAGCCCTCTGCCAAAGACTCTGTAATAAATACCTTTTAGACAGTTCAGTATCTAGGTATATTTAAATCTTGCTCTAATACTGGCTCGAGGAATTCCCAATCTGGACAGAAACACCCACTTTTGACTGTGGATTAAATAAACCCCAATCCCTTTTGCCAAGATATGCCCAAAGTTGGCAGGAGTTGTTCTAGAAGTCGAGCAGTTACATCACATTCAGGACTGGTGACAACCGTACTACATAGACTACACGGCGATGACCTCGTAAATACCGTAGGGTATGAGCAGATAATGGGTATATAGAGGCCAACAGGTGCCCATGCTGATGTCACGAGGACTATGGAAAGCAAAGCTGGGTGGAGAACTGATCATGAAGGGTCATGGGAGCCGCTGGAGGGGGACAAACAACAAACGGGAGAACCTGGCACCATATTGATGTAGTGTGTGGGTGTTACGATGTTTCCCATCAGACCTCCGCTCCTATGTATCCACCGGTCTTCATGCTGCAGTAACTTGCTGAGTGTTAGCCTTAATTCTGGGTGTGGATCCTTCTGAGATGCCAGGACTCCTGCCAACGGCTTGTTTATTCCAAGCCAATGCGCGGTATGTCGCAATCATCCTTCCTCACATAATTATAGTCTGTGCAAAGTTTGTCTTGATTTCAGAAATTAGTTTTATTATCTGCATTGATTGAATCTCTTTATCTGCAAAAACGTTTCCCTGAGAGCTGAAGAAAAGGGAACACCAAGAATGACACATTGTATCAAAGTGTAAGCCGAAACTCGGTTTGTCTGATGTGGTATCCATCCATCTATCTGTCTTTCTATCCATCGATCTATCTATCTATCTATTATCTATCTATTATCTATCTATTATCCATCCATCTATCCATCTATCTATCCATCTATCTATCCATCTATCTATCCATCTATCCATCTATCTATGTATCTATCTATCTATGTATCTATCTATCCATCTATCTATCTATGTATTATCTGTCTATCTATGTATCTATCTATGTATCTATCTATCCATGTATCTATCTATTATCCATCTATCTATCTATCTATTATCTATCTATTATCTATCTATCCATCCAACTATCTATTATCTATCCATCCATCCATCTATCTATTATCTATCTATTATATATCTATTATCTATCTATTTCTCTATCATCTATCTATTGTCTATCCATCTATCTATCTATCTATCCATCTATTATCTATCTATCTATTATATATCTATTATCTATCTATCTATCATCTATATCTATTATCTATCCATCCATCTATCCTTCTATCTATCCCTCTATCTATCTATCTATCTATTATCTATCTATTTATTATCTATCTATCTATCCCTCTATCTATCTATTATCTATCTATCTATTATCTATCTATTATATATCTATCTATTATCTATCTATCCCTCTATCTATCTATCTATCTATCTATTATCTATCTATTATCTATCTATTTATCTATCTATTATCTATCTATCTATTATCTATCTATTATCTATCTATTATCTATCTATTATCTATTTATCTATCTATCTATCTATTATCTATCTATCTATTATATATTTATTATATATCTATTATCTATCTATCTATCATCTATATCTATTATCTATCCATCCATCTATCTATCCCTCTATCTATCTATTATCTATCTATTTATTATCTATCTATCTATCCCTCTATCTATCTATCTATTTATCTATCTATCTATCTATTATCTATATATTATCTATCTATTATCTATCTATTATCTATCTATCTATTATATATCTATCTATCCATCCATCCAAAAAAGGAAAAATGGAACATCATAATGACAAAAATAAGTAGGTGCAAGGCCTCCCACACAATAATATAATTGTAAAGATAAATAGCAAAATAATACAAGGCAGCGCTCCAAAATTATTGCAAAAAGTAAATGGCCTTTAATGATCCCATATGGCGTGGTGACATATTGGTTACAAAGATACTTTATCATGCTTGAACCTTTATTATGGTTGATAAAGGTTCTTTGTAACCGAAACATAACCACCACCATGGGCTAATTAAACATAAATAGAAGGTGTACGCCTCCAATTACCAAATGTCTATAAGATACAATCTGAAGAAAAAAGGCAGCATGCCAAGGACTTCCAGTGAATAGCCTGCTTACTTATGGATTTCTCCAGAATTCATGAATCTGTTGATGATATTTTGTACTGCAGATTGCGGATATTCAAAGTCTTTGTAATTTGACCTAGAGAAAGGGTTTTTTTAAAAATTCTTCAACAATTTTAGGCGCAGTTGTTTACAGATCGCTGACCTCTAACCATCTTTGCTTCTGTGAGGCTCTGCCTCTCTCACATGTGCTTTAAACACAATCATGTGACCTAATTGAAAATTGACTATTCAGCCAGGGGTATACATAGAAATCAAGGGGTCCCATAACAAAAGGTCTAATTGGCCCACCCGCCCAACAAAAAAAGAAAAAACTATATTAAATTTCGGCTGGTTCAAAGAAGACCATACCTCACAGCTTTGAAGCCCTTACAATGTAATTTTCCTTCTACTGAAGCTCCCGGATTCCTCTTTCATTGCACCCATAAAGTATGATACCAACAAAAGTGCCCCCAAACCATGTGTGATCCCCCACAGTGAATTCCTCCACAGTACCCTCCTCATGCACAGTATAATGACCCTACTGTACCCCCCCCTCAAGTACATACAGTATAGTAGCCCCCACACCTCTCCACACTGTAAAATGTCCACCACTAGCCCTCGGCATTGTCTAACAGAGCCCACACAAATCTTCACATTGTATACACTATACTTGCATACAGTATAATGGCCCTCAAAGAGCCCTACAAATAGTATAATAGCCTCCACATAGTCTTCTATATAGTCTAGTGCACCCCCCAGTCCTCCTTATAATATAATGCACCCCCCAGTCCTCCTTATAATATAATGCACCCCATAGTCCTCCATATAGTATAATGCACACCCCATAGTCATTAGTATACTATAATGTACCCCACATAGTCATCTGTATAGTAATATAGTCACTAGTGTACTCATTCATCAAAAAAATAAATACCCATCTCCCACCGTTCCCCCCTGATTCTCTAATCTCGGTGGTGAGAAGTCTGCAGCTCTGCTCATCTTGGCACAGATAGCGCACTGTTGTGATGTCATTGCGCTCGTTGTGCTGAGACATAAGGTGGCAAGGGAGGATGATTGAGGAAGGAGTGAAGCACTTCCTCTTTCATCATTGTTTTAAACTCTTTTGGTATCAAGGATGCCGATACAGTTCAACGTGCGATGACAGGCGCTGGGGGCAATCAGGAAGAGCCAAGCAAAGCGCCACAATTGATGCATCTAATGTAATGCACTACTTCTGAGGTGGCTGAAGGCTGGAATTTTTAGGCAGAGAAGGGCCCAATAACCATGGACCTTCCCAGATTGATAATACCAGCCCCCAGCTGTCTGCTTTACTTTGGATGGTTATGTTATCAAAAGTAAGGGTGACCCCATGTGTATTTTTTTCAATGATTTATTAGGTGCTGCTGTCAATCAAAAAACTGCTCATTTTACAAACTTTACTTGCTTGTATTTCAAAACCTATACATCCGAGCTGACAACTAAAGGTCGGCAAAGAATCAGCCTGATATAGCACTGGCTTTAGGTTATATAGGAAAATTCTGGTGATTGGTGACCTTCTCTTCTCTTCCACGGTCTGGGGGTAATCGGATGTAAATACAATAAAACATGTCTGCATTACCAGACTCCTCAGTAGGAAATCTCGAAGACAGATCTTCACAGGAGCGGGAAACTCAAAGGCTACTTTCACACATCCGGTTTTTGCTCTGCGGCACAATACGGCGCTCTGCAGAAAAACCGCAACCGTTTTTTTTTGCCGCCGGTTGCGTTTTTTTTTGCATAGACTTACATTAGTGCAGTATTGTGCCGCATGGGCTTGCGTTCGGTCCGGTTTTTGCTGCATGCGGCAGATTTAGCCGATGCGGCGGCCGGATGGAACGTTGCCTGGAACGTTTTTTACTCCGGCAAAAAAAAACGCATCGCGCCGCATCCGGCCGCTGCGGCGCATTTTTCAATGCATGCCTATGGACGCCGGATGCGGCGTGATGCGGAAAAAAAACGCATCTGGCCGCCGCATGCGGTTTCTTCCACTGCGCATGCTCAGTAGCATGCCGCAACCGGAAAAAAACGGACGGGCCGCATGTAAAAACGTATGCAAAGGATGCGGTGTTTTCGCCGCATCCGGTGCATAGGTTTCACAGCCGGATTGAGCCGCACGGCTCAAACCGGATGTGTGAAAGTAGCCAAACCTGTAGATGAACTTTACTCCAGACTATTTGCAAAGTATCAAAAATTGTGGCATTGCTCTTGTTTTTTTTACCTTCCACCCCACATAAAATTCCTTTCCCACTTTGATCATATTTTATAAGGTAGATTAAATGGTGGCATTAAAAAAATAAAACCCTTTCTCTAAAAACAAATCAAGCCATCATATGTTGTCGTAAACTGAAAAACATCACGGAAAAGTTATAAAAATTATAACAAAAAAAAAAATTGCTGGTGCAGGAAAGATGCAAAAGTGAAATTGCAACATTTGTAAGGCAGTTTTGCCACACAAGAGATACCGGGAACCTGTAGTTCCTATGTTACGGGTTGTGAGCTCTGGGGTCACCTAGGAGCCCCCCACTCAATTTCATCGAAAGCCAATAATGTCTGTATATTTTTGGAACATGAGACAAAAAAAAAATCACAAACCTGGAAACCAGAGACCTCTCATTATAAAATTATTCCAATAGAATAATTGTAATTATTTGTTATCGGCCTCCACATTCGCGTTGTGATGCCTCCGGGGCTAAGTAGGTGTTTGCGAGAGTCAACGCTCATCTTCCTAATTGGAAAGCCGCATAGATCTTGGTTCATGGTTTTAATGTCTTCCTAACAACTTAATCCAATTCCACCAAATTTCTCCGAGTACCCTGACTGCAGGAAGCTCTGAACTAAGGATCAATTTGTACCAGGCGCCTCTTAATCAAGTATGTTTTGTAGATTCCTTGTAAGTACAAAATAGCAAGAACCAAGGCAAATAAAGCCATAGATCTAATTTAGAAGACGCATCTTAACAGATCCCCTCGGGATGAAGTCAAATGAGCTTAGTTCAATGTCGGGTCCTATAGTTATATAGGATTAGCTTAAATTTCACAAGTTCAGGATGCTAAAATGTGCCTGCATTACTGTCGCTAAACAATACACCTTAGCGCTGCAGTTTTGGCAAAATTATTATGACTTATGTGGTTTCGACATGGCTTTAGTGAAGAAAAAACATTGTGGTTTTGCAAAAAATTGCAATAAAACCGAGATAAAGCACAAAGTGTGCGGCTTCATGAACTGATGATAAACATAAAAGAAAAATGGAGACGGCGTATCCTCTAATCTGAATTCTAGACCAAACTCGTCCATTCAAGGAAATAAGATATCAACAAAAAAAAATTATAATTTCTAGAGTTAGTTCTTTGGAAAAGCTCGTGTAACTGTCACCAGTTTTCTTATGATTGATTATTCTGGCTAACACTGTACCAAAACATTTTTTTCTTTTAACAGTTTTCTTACGACACAGACCAAAAACGGATGAAAACTGGATCCAAAAACGGATGAGAGTAAAGTTCATAACTTGGGAATGCAGCTTTAGGCTTTGTGCGCACTAGAAATGAACTTTTTCTCAAGAAAAATCCGGACCCTCGTGAAGAATCCCGCACCCATGGTAAAAAAACGCACCAAAACCGCCCGTGGCGCACAACATCGCTAACACCCATCACACAGACTTACCTGCTTAGCGACGTCGCTGTGACCGGTGAACCGCCTCCTTTCTAAGGGGGCGGTTCGTTCGGCGTCACAGCGGTGTCACTAAGTGGCCGCCCAATAGCAGAGGAGGGGCGCAGAAGAGCGGCCCACCTACTTCCTTCCTCATTGCCGGTGGACGCAGGTAAGGAGATCGTTCCTGCGGTGTCACACATACTGATGTGTGACGCTGCAGGAACAACAAACAATCTGCTATTGGGCGGCCGCTTAGTGACGTCGCTATGACGCCAAACGCACCTCCCCCTTGAAGGAGGGATTGTTCGGCGGTAACAGTGACGTCGCTGAAAAGGTATGTGCGTGTGACGCTGCCGTAGCGATAATGTTCGCTACGGCAGCGATCACCAAATGTCGAACAACTGACGGGGGCGGGTGCTATCGCTATCGATGTCGCAGCGTGTAAAGCACCCTTTAGTTCATGAGCTGATTGGTGGGTGTCATCGTAGGTGGGTCTATGACGTCATTGGACGGATCCATGGTGATGCTGATGGAAGGGACATTACCTGGTGGATCCATGCTGATGGAAGGGTCTATGATGCCATCAGTGGCCATCTTTAGCTCTCTGTCATATGTATGATCTGAAACCTGAATTATGTAAGACATATTTCCTACAATCCCTTGTCAAGAGGTTATTTAATGGAAAGGCTCTCCTCAACAGTTTTTTATGTTGTTGAAGTGCTTTAAGGCCACGTGCCCATGGGAGAAACTAACTGTGGATTTTTCAGTGGAAAACCTGAAGATTTTCTAGATTTTCCAGATAAATACGCAGGTTTACGCAAGCACAGAGACTCCCCATTTTATCCTATGGGATTTGGGGAGTGCTGCATCAATGCTGTGCGGCTGCGGAAAATGCTGCGGATGTCCCGCAGCCGTACGTAACTACATGTCCATTATTTATGTGGAATTATCTGCGGAATTCCCGCCTTTCCACTATGGAGATACAGGGCGGGAATTCCGCACGAAATCTGCACTGTTTCTGCAGCAATAACACAGCAATACCACAGCAATGGATAGCTGCGGATTCCAGGGAGTTGCTGCGTGAACTTGCGGAAATACCTGCAGAATAGTCCGCAGGTACGATCTCTCGTGTGCATATGGCCTAAAAGTTTTATTTTTCTGAACTGTCCCTTTCAGCCTTCTGATTGGATAATATCTAGTTTAGAATTGATCCCATCATGATCTATTTCAAAGAAGTGACTTGCACTTTCTCTTTTTCCAGCAGAATTTCAACACCTGAAGTGTAAAAAAAAACGCTCAAAAAACTCCTAATATATAAAGCAAAGACACTAATTTGAAATGAATAGGAAACAACTTTCAAGTGATTTTTAGGCAATTTTTATGGTGTTTTTTTAATGAACTCATACATAAATCTCCTTAAAAAGCAATCTGCACTTAGCCATAGAAGCAAATATTCCAGAGTAGAACATTGTTGTCGCGTGACACTTGATGAAACATGCCACTATCCGCCTTACACCGTTTGCTGTGGGCCCTATACACTTCCATGGCGGCCGCGCTTCTGTATTGTGCAGCTCGGATGTTGTACAGATGTGTAATACGCGGATGTGAACTTATTGGGTCTAATTATGAAAAATTGGTAACATAAAAACTTCACACCAATGTAACAAATGTATCAGTTCTTGGAATCTATGGCTAAACTGGAACGAATCCAGAACAGCAGTCGAGCGCTCACAAGAGGAAGACATTAATTTTTAATAAGCGCTTCCACTATTGTTAGCAGTGATGTGTAATGCGCCTCGTTCTCTTCTCAAATTTATACAATCGGAAACAATCGGGAAAATTTCAATTGTTTTAAACTTTAACTTCAAGTCCTAAGAATTGTAAGAAGGGAATTCCAGGATTCCAGGAGGGCATCACTCCACCTTACACCGCTGGAGATATCTGCACACGCTACATAAACTGTGCTCCCGTGTATCTTCTACTTATGGGAACGTTCCTCCGTGAACTCCAGGAAAAGAATGATCCTCATTAAACACAACTGGCAACTTCACAAGTCAATGGAAAGTCATAGCACAGACGCATCTACAGTGTGTCCACCCATATCCTGTCCACCGCCATTAACTTGAAAACAATGGCAGCTATAGGCATAGAAGTGGTGTCTAGGTATAGTAAAGTAGCCATGCGCTACGCAATGAAACCACCTATAGCGCCACCTGGTGGAAAACAGCGGAGTTAGCATTTTTATATCGAAAACGGAACGAGATAGAGAAAAAAAGTGAATTACAAAGTTGCAGGGCATCATCAATTCAATGCGAATCGACACCTTGCATACAGAAATGCTATGATATGAAACCTATGACCCCCCCAAAACACTGAATGCTGGTCACGCAAATGGCGCTCATTTAACTTTGATGCTCAAAGTGGCCGTCAGCTGCAATGCACATCTGGACTCTGCACAGCATACTGTATGTTGCTCCCTGATGAAGCAATAGTACATATTCCTTGTGAAACGTACGTTGGAGTCTATTTCTGGGTTTTAACCCCCTCCTCACCTGACTAACCTGCCTGATTTTTATCCTCCGTGAAAACTAGTACACTGCGGTATGTAGCGGCTCTCTTTCTTTGCATGTGCCTGTATTGCTGCAATGACATATGCTTTTGGCATACTAATGTCATAGTTTATTTATCTGCATACTATTGCTATTTATCCTTCTGATTGTCACAGCAGCATTCTGGCACTCTGCGGATAGGACCCTTGCATTACTGCTTTTGACTACTGATTCATGTGATGTACGGTACATTTTATGAGAGTAGCGCCAACTGTGGGATTCTTTCCTGATATGGCCAGCAGTACCTGTAATGCATGGTCTGAGCTTCATGCATAGTCTTCCTTGGTGCAATAATCCAGAATCAGTTTGTCGATATTCAATTAATCCCCTCTTGGTGTAACAATGTGTTTTGGTCATATTCACTCATGAATAAGGACTTTTTCTATGTGAATTTACCCTTACACTTGAATCTCTCTTCTTTGCTCGCAAATACCATGTACTATAAGTTTGGCGGGTTATGTAAGTGCCTTTTTTAATATCCCTCCTCTTGGCCGCCCTTATCCATTCTGTAATTTTTTCATATATAGATATATATGTATTTTGACCTATTATGCTCTAGTCATTAAAATATATACTGCTAAAAAACCATAACGAATAAAAATACATATATTTTTTGAAGCAATTCTACTCGTTTCCTCCTGTTGTGTATACGTTGTGCAATATGGTAGTTGACACGTTTGCACAAGCATCTGTGATACGCCGTTGTAGGTCCTGCAATGTTGGTGGAGGGGTCGCATACACCTGCTGTTTGATGTAACCTCACAGGAAGAAGTCCAATGGGGTCAGGTAAGTGTGGAGGCCACTCCACGCAGCCACCATACCCAATGACTTGTAGGAAGGTCTCCATGAGGTATCTCTTCACGTCCGCAGCCTTGTGAGTTTTACACGTTCTAATCCTAGCATTTCTGTATGCAAGGTGTCGATTCGTATTGAATTGATGATGCCCTACAACTTTGTAATTCACTTTTTTTCTCTATCTCGTTCCGTTTTTGAAATAAAAATGCTAACTCCGTTGTTTTCCACCAGGTGGCGCTATAGGTGGTTTCATTGCGTAGCACATGGATACTTTACTATACCTAGACACCACTTCTATGCCTATAGCTGCTGCCGTTCTCAAGTTAATGGCAGAGGACAGAATATGGGTGGACACAGTGTATATTCACCCGTGCTACAATGTAACATAATTCATGTAAAATAAAAATATAGAAACCAAAAATGAGTAAAAGAAGTAACAACTAGATCTAGCTTGTCTTCCGCCAATAGCTGGGATTCCACAATGAGTTCAATTCTGAACCTTTTAGTAACACGATGGAAAGTTTTACAATCAAAAACTTGTGTTTTGTCAACAATGTGTGAATCATCAGTAAGTGACCACGAACGCGGAATTTACTAAGAAACAGGAAAGAATAAAATCCAATGGTTTCACCTTGTTCAGTATTTAGAATTTGAGTTTTCCAGTAAAAATAGGAGAAAGTTGGTTTCTGAATCTATTTTCCTGTAGGTTATGCTCATGATATGTCCATGTAGATGTATGTAGATGTGGAGCAGAACTCAGCTCATCATATGGCTCTGATCATTCTCATATCCACTATATATCATCAGTTCTGCAGATTAACTGACTCCAATGTATTAAAGTGAATCTGAGACGTCTAATAAATGTTATTTTTTATGGTTTAAAAATCTGTTTCTCATCATGTGTACAGAGAGCTCCCCCTAGTGGTGGCTGCAGACAGGATATTATCATGTATCTCTGTATACAGGGAGCTCCCCCTAGTGGTGGCTGCAGACAGGATATTATCATGTATCTCTGTATACAGGGAGCTCCCCCTAGTGGTGGCTGCACACAGGATCTTATCATGTATCTCTGTATGCAGGGAGCTCCCCCTAGTCGTGGCTGCAAACAGAATCTTATCATGTATCTCTGTATACAGGGAGCTCGCCCTAGTGGTGGCTGCAGACAGAATCTTACCATGTATCTCTGTATATAGGAAGCTCCCCCTAGTGGTTGCTGCAGACAGAATGTTATCATGTATCTCTGTATACAGGGAGTTCCCCCTAGTGGTGGCTGCAGACAGGATCTTATCATATATCTCTGTATACAGGGAGCTCCCCCTAGTGGTGATTGCAGACAGAATGTTATCATGTATCTCTGTATAGAGGGAGCTCCCCCTAGTGGTGGCTGCAGACAGAATGTTATCATGTATCTCTGTATACAGGGAGCTCCCCCTAGAGATGGCTGCAGACAGGATCTTATCATGTATCTCTGTATACAGGGAGCTCCCCCCAGTGGTGGCTGCAGACAGAATGTTATCATGTATCTCTGTATACAGGGAGCTCCCTCTAGTGGTGGCTGCAGACAGAATATTATCATGTATCTCTATATACAGGGAGCTACCCCTATTGTTGGCTGCCCACAGGATTTTTATTAGGTATCTCTGTATACGGGAGCTCCCCCTAGTGGTGGCTGCAGAACAAATCATATCATGTATCTCTGTGTACAGGGAGCTCCCCCTAGTGGTGGCTGCAGACAGGATCTTATCATGTATCTCTGTATACAGGGAGCTCCCCCTAGTGGTGGCTGCAGACAGGATCTTATCATGTATCTCTGTATACAGGGAGCATCACCTTGTGGTGGTTGCAGACAGAATCTTATCATGTATCTCTGTATACAGGGAGCTCCCAATAGTGCTGGCTGCAGACAGAATCTTATGTATCTCTGTTTAGAGGGAGCTCCCTCTAGTGGTGGCTTCAATTAGGTGGAATGTTTTCATGTAACATCCTTTCTGTGCAAGGGATTTGGCACTCTATATTAGATAACCTCCAATAACTATTCAAATATACATGGAAAATATAAAGATATTAAATTCTATAACAATAACAGGACATTATTTTGTACATGTAGAAATACAAGAGCAAAATCTGAACATTCACTTAAAGAGACAGTAAACATTTTTACAATATAATCCAGGGTCGAGTTACCGAGCCGCAGAGCAGCATTTATAAGGCAGTATCAGCTCAGCTACATCAGTTTGCTCGTACGTATGTGTGAATTATGAAACTTTTCAATTCTTTAACACAGTGCATAACTGATACAACTCAGCTCTGCTACCTCCGCACATATCGCTTCCATATAGAATTCTTTATGAATATATGTATACATTCAATTATCGCCCGCTACCATCTACTACACCTGCATCCCTTGAGATTATGGATTAGGGTCATAGATTAGATTAGATAGATATGATCATAGATCATAGATCATGGATTAGGGCATAGTTTAGCTGTCCATGTCACCCTATTGTGTAGAAGCCCCCTTTAGTGTGGCGTTGTATACCCCCTGGCAGGAGATATATGCTGTATACACAGTAGCTGTGGATGGTAATAGTGAGTGTGTGTCATTTCCACGTCTCACAATGGTTAAATCGTGTGGGAGGGGTTGGACGAGCTCCTGGAGAACCACATTGATTTTATGTTCAGAGCGAGAACCTGGCTGCTGCTGGATGGTCCTGCTCTCACCCACTGCTGGTTTATGCCCCTTGGATGCCCAGGTCCAGACCCCCGGACCCCACACTTGGGGATATGAGGAAAGTCGTGGGATTTCTGTCCAGGCAGAGGGGGCATCGCTCTTTCTGAGGACTTCTGCTCCTTTACTTTATGAAGAATAAGCCTGGTGTAGGATGGTGGGCGCTGTGACTGGTGACGGCCAGAGGGACGCCCGGACAGGTACGGAGAACCTTCCTATATTCTGTATATAATGCCCCATCTACTGAGTATGGATCAGTATTGATCGCTGGCATTAAATATAAAGGGATGGAGACATTAAAAAGAAATGACCCCATATCCTTAAATTGTTGAGTGGCTCATTCTTCAATGATTCCTCTAATCCAAGACCCCCGGGTATCTGTGCCCCCATCATTGGGCTATCATCTACTGCTCTTACTTGCCACAAAGTCGCAGGAATTGGAAACTTATTAACTTAGTTTAATTTTGACATGAGGTTTATATAACGGCTGTTTTATATTTTTATTTTAACTGGAGTTAAATATTCTATGATTTAAAAAGTTGCTTCAAAATATGTAAATGTCAGTAAATTGAGTATTCTAGGAGTAGTAGGGGGTAATCTCCTGGTAGGGGGTATTATGGATCTGTCCGAGGCTCCTTGTGCTGTTTTATGGGAGTTCTGTAGAAAGAACCTAAAAGGAAACAATGTATCAGACTTTGTATCCAGGTTATGCAGCATTTCTGATCGATACTATGATATTAGAGGAGAGGTCTTGTATGGAGACGTTATAGGGTCTGGTATGGCGTCGCTATGGTCTTGTATTGAGACGTTATACAGTCTTGTATGGAGCTGCTATGGTCTTGTATGGAGCCGCTATGGTCTTGTATGGAGTCACTATCGTCTTGTATGGAGACGTTATAGGGTCTTGTATGGCGCTCCTATGGTCTTGTATGGACCTGGTAAGGTCTTGTTTGGAGACATTATAGGGTCTTGTATGGAGACATTATAGGGTGTTGTATGGAGCCGCTATGGTCTTGTATGGAGCCGCTATGGTCTTGTATGGAGCCGCTATGGTCTTGTATGGAGCTTCTATGGTCTTGTATGGAGACATTATAGGGTCTTGTATGGAGCTGCTATGGTCTTGTATGGAGCCGCTATGGTCTTGCATGGAGCCGCTATGGTCTTGTATGGAGACAATATAGGGTCTTGTATGGAGCCGCTATGGTCTTGTATGGACCCGGTAAGGTCTTGTTTGGAGACATTACTGTATAGGGTCTTGTATGGAGCTGCTATGATCTTGTTTGGAGCCGCTATGGTCTTGTATGGAGACAATATAGGGTCTGGTATGAAGCCGCTATGGTCTTGTATGGACCCGGTAAGGTCTTGTTTGGCGACGATATAGGGTCTTGTATGGAGCTGCTATGGTCTTGTTTGGAGCTGCTATGGTCTGGTATGGTGCCGCTATGGTCTTGTATGGAGACAATATAGGGTCTTGTATGAAGCCGCTATGGTCTTGTATGGACCCGGTAAGGTCTTGTTTGGCGACGATATAGGGTCTTGTATGGAGCTGCTATGGTCTTATTTGGAGCTGCTATGGTCTGGTATGGTGCCGCTATGGTCTTGTATGGACACAATATAGGGTCTTGTATGAAGCCGCTATGGTTTTGTATGGAGCTTATATGGTCTTGTATGGAGACATTATAGGGTCTTGTATGGAGCTTCTATGGTCTTGTATGAAGCCGCTATGGTCTTGTATGGAGCCGCTATGGTCTTGTATGGAGACATTATAGGGTCTTGTATGGAGCTGCTATGGTCTGTATGGAGCCGCTATGGTCTTGTATGGAGTTGGTATGGTCTTGTATGGAGTTGGTATGGTCTTGTATGGAGTTGGTATGGTCTTGTATGGAGACATTATAGGGTCTTGTATGGAGACTTTATAGGGTCTTGTATGGAGACATTATAGGGTCTTGTATGGAGGCATTATAGAGTCTTGTATAGAGCCGCAATGGTCTTGTATGGAAACATTATAGGGTCATTCTTGCAGTCACAGCACTGGTTCTTGTTACGGGATCCTTTCTGGAGGCGGCAGGGGCACCACGATGGGATGGAAGAGTTCCAAACGCTTACGGCTCATACATATGACTATTACGGCTGCGTATAATTTCCAGATGGTAAAGAATTAGAACAAGTGTATATAATGTATAGCTCGGACCACCAGGACATTGCTTATAGAGAGAATATATGGAGCGATGTACAGCAGCCGTGCAGATACAAAGTGCTATGGTGCATGGGGTTCCATGTGGCACATTACGGCTCCGGCACATTGCTCTGCCCGGCTCCAGGGGTCGTGTTAGGTAATAGTATAAGCAATTGTCCATCTGCTCGAACCTCCACTGCAGCCTGTACGAGCAAACATGGCGATGGCAGCGGATGGCGCCAGCAGGGTAACAGTCCCCGGAGTCCGGAGAGTTTATTATAGGTCAAATGCCTTCTAAATTCCGAAATTGAATTCAGTTCATTCTGGGAAAAGTTTCTACAACTCCCTCAAAGTTACAACTTCACTTACAGACTTTTTCATGTTTTTTTTTTCCTGCTGTTTTTCCCACATTGAAGTCAATAAGGAAAACCCAACAATTCGGGAGGGGTCTGAGAAGTCGTAAAACTTCATGTGAAAAGATCCAAACTGTGATACTTTTACCAAAACTGGGACATCTCCGTGATTTGGATCAAAACAGTAAACGGAAGCTTTGAACTATTTAAAAAAAATAAAAAAATAAAAAATAAATGGACAATTGCTTAAATAGCAACGACATAAAACAACGGCCGCTTATTCTTCTTTTAATTTATGCTTTTTGTAAGTTTGTTTTGCTTGTTTTTTTATGTTGGCCATTGAAGGTCTGCTGTTTTGTTTTTTTGGATCTTTAGAACATTTTTGGCACAATGTCCACCCTGCCCCACCCCCACACCTCTTCCCACAGTGATTTTATGTACAGTACACCTGAAATTTTATAGGAAATTTTAGCTGAAAATGCAGATTTTTATCTTAAAAAGGTGCAGAATTGATAAAATAGAAAAATAATGAGAGTTTTTTATTTTGTGCAAAATTCATGACCCGTGTGCACCATTATAAATAAATTGACGCAAAGTAAGGTCCAGGAAATCCACAAAACAAAAAAGTGACAAAAAATGTAAATGATGAGTCAGATTGAAATCTTATTGTTACAGATTGTATCGTTCTTACACTAAACATGCATTTCCCATTTCTTGTACTTGTGCTGTAGATGTAGCAGAGCTGACATAGCAGAGCTGACATAGCAGAGCTGATAAAGCAGAGCTGACATAGCAGAGCTTATAAAGCAGAGCTGACATAGCAGAGCTTATAAAGCAGAGCTGACATAGCAGAGCTTATATAGCAGAGCTGACATAGCAGAGCTGACAGCAGAGCTGACATAGCAGAACTGATATAGCAGAGCTGATATAGCAGAGCTGACATAGCAGAGCTGATAAAGCAGAGCTGATAAAGCAGAGCTGACATAGCAGAGCTTATAAAGCAGAGCTGACATAGCAGAGCTTATATAGCTGAGCTGACATAGCAGAGCTGATATAGCAGAGCAGACATAGCAGAGCTCATATAGCACAGTTGACATAGTAGAGCTGATATAGCAGAGCTTACATAGCAGAGATGACATAGCAGAGCTGATAGCTGATATAGCAGAGCTGACATAGCAGAGCTGATATAGCAGAGCTGATATAGCAGCTGATATAGCAGAGCTGACATATCAGAGCTGATATAGCAGAGCTGACATAGCAGAACTGACATAGCAGAGCTGACATAGAAGAGCTCACATAGCAGAGCTGACATAGCAGAGCTTATATAGCAGAGCTGATATAGCAGAGCTGACATAGCAGAGATGATATAGTAGAGCTGACATAGCAGAGCTTATATAGCAGAGCTGACATAGCAGAGCTTACATTGCAGAGCTGACACAGCTAACAACTACCATCTGACGCAGTACTAACAATCCGTGCTGCAGTCAGATAATAGCAAGGGAATGGGATCTGATGCGATCTAGGAGATTACAACCGAGGAGCTCTGTCTTTATTTACTCTAGAAACAGCGCCCCTCCAGTCCACAGGCTGTGTTCGGAATTGCAACTGCAATATCGCTGTAAGACCAGGCGCAAAGACAAATGTTTCTAGATCGATAAAAGCATATTTATTAATATTGTCTCTATTTTTCCTGCGATTTTATTAATGTGATGGCATTTTACTAAAATCTCACCACTGAGCAATTGCTAGTTGTGCGATTTTCTCATAGAATGCATGTGTCTCCAGCCCGGAGCTTGTTTCTGACCGTCTGGTGTGAACTGTCTCCGCTGGGTGGATGTTCTGTAAATAAGACATTAGTGCCGGTGTCCGGGCCGCTCTATATATAGGCAGGAGCGCTCGTGTTTTCTTATTCTCAGACCTGTTCTATTATTGGGTTGTACTCGGTGTTTCCGGATTCGGTTTCTTCTCGGTGCGGATTTTTCTTACTTTTCCAGCAGTTTTTCTTGTAGACTGTGAATGATATTAATATTATCCATCCCGGTAAGATACAATGTATCTAATGAGTGATGAGCGGAGACATCAATATGTGATGTGCAGAGAGAATGATGGAGAAATAGAGATCAGGGCCGGACGGATCTGACTCACCGCCCTTCACTGCAGGCCATAGGCTTCCTGGCAACCTCGGATGGATGTAGCAGAGCTGAATGTGTCATTTCACCGGTGGTGACCTCTGTACATTCATCTGCACTTATGGAAATAAACACATCATGATGTCAGGATATATTGTGCCGACTGACAAACTCAGCTCTGCTATGCTTAAAAAGCTAAAGAATATTATGAAAGATCTTTATGATGTTTCCCAATTGCTCCAGGATTAGGAGAAAACACGTGTGTGTAAGAATGGAAAGAATGGGAAGTTCTAAAGGAGACGGCGGAGGATTCCACCGGGGGGATCCGGCAATGTTTATTTAGATTGTATTTTTCTCATCAGATGATTTTCAATGAAGGTTAAAGGGTTAATCCCAAGATATTATGTTATCCCCTCTTTGCTGATCGCTGGGGACCACCCGCACCCTGAGAACGGGGCTCTGGAGTGCAGGAGATAATGGGGGGCTGCACTCGGCTCCATCCGACAGTCCCTCCGACAATACATGGAGCAGAAGTCAAGGGAGCTCCATAGACCCCGATGCTCAGGATTGTTGGGGGTCCCTGCAGGCGGACCCCCCGAAATGTGTAAGCTATCCCCTATCCTATGGAAAGAGGTAGCTTACTATCATGGGATTAACCCTTCAAAGTAAAGTTTGATCTTTGGTGAAACTACACAAAAAAATCCCTTATAGGACAAGTTAACAACATCAGACTGTAGGAGTCAATCTCAGAGTATAAAGGAAAGAGTGTGCAGAGAAGCCCAGAATCAGACTGGGGTGGCGGGGGTGCACCAGTAACATTGACTCTGGGGGCCACTGGTCAACTACATGCAAATATTACATTCACAAATTTACCTCTGCTTCTATATAATAATATACGGGGTAGTGAATGATGAGACGCTTCCATCGTCCATACATAGTGATACAAGTGTATTGTGCAAAGTACTGATTATATTGGAGGCAAAGTGATGTAATACTGCCCAGGGGCCCACCGGGGGATTCTCCGGGTTTCCTGCTGGCCAGTCCGATCCTGTGCAAACTACTGATTATATTGGAGGGTAAGTAACGTTCTACTGCAAAAGGGGCCCACCAGAGGATTCTCCGGCTCTCCTGCTGGCCAGTCCGATCCTGTGCAAACCATTGATTATATTGGAGGCAAAGTGATGTAATACTGCCCAGGGGCCCACCGGGGGATTCTCCGGCTCTCCTGCTGGCCAGTCCGATCTTGTGCAAACTATTGATATATTGGAGGCAAAGTGATGTAATACTGCCCAGGGGCCCACCGGGGGATTCTCCGGCTCTCCTGCTGGCCAGTCCAAGCTTGAGCAAACTCAACAGCAGAAAATAGAAATAATTCATAGGGGTCTGCTCCCCCTCTAAAATATTATAAAACCAAGGCAGCTGTTAGGTGAATGCTGGGGGTGACCATGTTATGATAACCTGAATCTACCATCGCCTCTTTCACTGCCATAGACCACAAAAGCATGGTGAGTTATTCTATCTCGTATGTTCTCTCTAGAGCCCTCGAATTGTGAGGATTAAAGGGATCATGCGGCATTGGTGGAGGACTAGATAGATAATAGATAGATAATAGATAATAGATAGAAAATAGATAGATAATAGATAGATAGATGGATAGATTGATAGATAATAGATAGATAGATAGATAATAGATAGATAGATAGATAATAGATAGATAGATGGATAGATTGATAGATAGATAATATATAGATAATAGTTAATAGATGGATAGATAGATAATAGACAGATAGATAATAGTTAATAGATGGATAGATAGATAATAGATAGATAATAGATAGAAAATAGATAGATAGATAATAAATAGATAATAGTTAATAGATAGATATTATATAGATAATACATAGATAAATAGATAGATAGATAATAGATAGATAAATAGATAATAGATAATATATAGATAATAGTTAATAGATAGATACTAGATAATAGATGGAAGGATAGATAGAAGATAATATGTAGATGGATATATACATATATAATAGATAGATAATAGATAACAGATATCTTTTTTGTATAGAAATCTGACACTTAAAACATGAGTCTTCTCCTAATACCTTCAGTTCAGCAGCTATTTACTCGGGGGTGGGGCTTATATTCATGGGCGTGGCTTATCTTATCTTTAGATAGATAGTGTTGCTGGTTTTCTTCCTGTCCTTTCCAGGTTACACATTGTCTCCTTTATTATCTTTTCCTTTTTTTCAGGTCTCTTCATGCTCTGGAGATGATTTAATCCACTCATCTAACCATGAATAACAGTACGGAGGTGACGTTCTACAGCGGAGCCGTGTCTCCGCCAAACAGTACGGATCTCAGGGACCTGAAGATATCAGTGTTTTTTTCCATAGTGTTCATGACGGTGGGGATCGCATCTAACAGTCTCGCCATCGTCATCCTCTTGAAAGCCTACCAGCGGTTCAGGAAGAAGTCCAAGGCCTCCTTCCTCCTGTTTGCCAGCGGCTTGGTCTTCACCGACCTGTTCGGCCATCTCATTAATGGGACAATTGCGGTCTTTGTTTACGCCTCCAATCGGGACTGGTCAAAGTTTGACCACGCGGACGTCCTGTGCAGCATTTTCGGAATGTGCATGGTGTTCTTCGGCCTCTGCCCGCTATTACTTGGGAGCGTGATGGCGGTGGAGAGGTGTATCGGAGTCACCGAGCCCATCTTTCACTCTACCAAAATGACTTCCAGACACGCGAAGATGATCTTGGCTTTCGTCTGGCTTTTCGCCATCTTGGTGGCTTTGTTGCCGATTGTGACTTTAAGGTCCTACCACATCCAGGCCACCAAGACGTGGTGCTTTCTAAAGACTGAGAATATTGAGGACTGGATGGATCAGTTCCATCTGCTGTTTTTTTCCTCTCTGGGGCTCCTTTCTTTGGCCATCTCATTCGTATGCAACGCCATGACTGGAATTACATTACTCCGAGCCAAACTGAAGAGCCAGCAGCATCGGCAAGGCCGGTCTCACCACCTGGAGATGATCATCCAGCTCCTGGCCATCATGTGCGTCTCCTGTATCTGTTGGACTCCATTCTTGGTAAGTTCTGGAGCACGGAAGAAACACTTTGCTCGGTGTCTTAAAGGGAATGTGTCACCAGAAAGTTACTAATTGTTTAAATCAGGTGTTTTTCTTCCCATATAACAATCTTTAAAAATATATATATATATATATATATATATATATATATACAGTGCCTACAAGTAGTATTCAACCCCCTGCAGATTTAGCAGGTTTGATAAGATGCAAATAAGTTAGACCCTGCAAACTTCAAACAAGAGCAGGATTTATTAACAGATGCATAAATCTTACAAACCAACAAGTTATGTTGCTCAGTTAAATTTTAATACATTTTCAACATAAAAGTGTGGGTCAATTATTATTCAACCCCTAGGTTTAATATTTTGTGGAATAACCCTTGTTTGCAATTACAGCTGATAATCGTCTTTTATAAGACCTGATCAGGCCGGCACAGGTCTCTGGAGTTATCTTGGCCCACTCCTCCATGCAGATCTTCTCCAAGTTATCTAGGTTCTTTGGGTGTCTCATGTGGACTTTAATCTTGAGCTCCTTCCACAAGTTTTCAATTGGGTTAAGGTCAGGAGACTGACTAGGCCACTGCAACACCTTGATTTTTTCCCTCTGGAACCAGGCCTTGGTTTTCTTGGCTGTGTGCTTTGGGTCGTTGTCTTGTTGGAAGATGAAATGATGACCCATCTTAAGATCCTTGATGAAGGAGCGGAGGTTCTTGGCCAAAATCTCCAGGTAAGCCATGCTATCCATCTTCCCATGGATGCGGACCAGATGGCCAGGCCCCTTTGCTGAGAAACAGCCCCACAGCATGATGCTGCCACCACCATGCTTGACTGTAGGGATGGTATTCTTGGGATCGTATGCAGTGCCATCCAGTCTCCAAACGTCACGTGTGTGGTTGGCACCAAAGATCTCGATCTTGGTCTCATCAGACCAGAGAACCTTGAACCAGTCTGTCTCAGAGTCCTCCAAGTGATCATGAGCAAACTGTAGACGAGCCTTGACATGACACTTTGAAAGTAAAGGTACCTTACGGGCTCGTCTGGAACGGAGACCATTGCGGTGGAGTACGTTACTTATGGTATTGACTGAAACCAATGTCCCCACTGCCATGAGATCTTCCCGGAGCTCCTTCCTTGTTGTCCTTGGGTTAGCCTTGACTCTTCGGACAAGCCTGGCCTCGGCACGGGTGGAAACTTTCAAAGGCTGTCCAGGCCGTGGAAGGCTAACAGTAGTTCCATAAGCCTTCCACTTCCGGATGATGCTCCCAACAGTGGAGACAGGTAGGCCCAACTCCTTGGAAAGGGTTTTGTACCCCTTGCCAGCCTTGTGACCCTCCACGATCTTGTCTCTGATGGCCTTGGAATGCTCCTTTGTCTTTCCCATGTTGACCAAGTATGAGTGCTGTTCACAAGTTTGTGGAGGGTCTTAATTAGTCAGAAAAGGCTGGAAAAAGAGATAATTAATCCAAACATGTGAAGCTCATTGTTCTTTGTGCCTGAAATACTTCTTAATACTTTAGGGGAACCAAACAGAATTCTTGTGGTTTGAGGGGTTGAATAATAAATGACCCTCTGAATAAACTTTTCACAATTTAAAAAAAAAATAAAAAAAGAAACAACATTCTTTTTTGCTGCATTTCACACTTCCAGGCTGATCTACAGTCCAAATGTCACAATGCCAAGTTATTCCGAATCTGTAAACCTGCTAAATCTGCAGGGGGTTGAATACTACTTGTAGGCACTGTATATATATATATATATATATATATATATATATATATATATATATATAATATAGAAATCTTGCAATTTTCACGCTAGTCATTGCGGCTATTAATGTCCTGTTTCAAGAAATTAAGAAATTCACACTAGCTGCAATGAAAAGACTCCGACCCTATCTTTTGTATTGAAGCAGCTAATGAGTGTGTACAAAGGTCATGGTGAAGGAAGGAGGAGGAAGTGAGCTGTGTCATCACCTATTGTGAATGATGGATCCTGTGTTATCTCCTATATATAGAGGTGTTCTCAGCCATTGTACAGGAGGGGGGGAGGTGGGCTGTGACATCACCTATTGTGAAAGGTGGATCCTGTGTTATCTACTGTATATAGAGGTGTTATCAGTCATTGTAAAGGAGGGGGAGGAGGTGGGCTGTGACATCACCTATTGTGAAAGGTGGATCCTGTGTTATCTACTGTACATAGAGGTGTTATCAGTTATTGTACAGGAGGGGGAGGAGGTGATCTGGGAAATCACCTATTGGGACTGGTGGATCCTGTGTTATCTACTGTATATAGAGGTGTTATCAGTCATTGTACAGGAGGGGGAGGAAGTGGGCTGTGACATCACCTATTGTGAAAAGTGGATCCAGTGTTTTCTACTGTACATAGAGGTGTTATCAGTCATTGTACAGGAGGGGAAGGAGGTGAGCTGTGACATCACCCATTTTGAATGGTGGATTCTGGGTTATCTACATTATCTACTTTATATAGAAGTGTTATCACTCATTGTACAGGAGGAGGTGGAGGTGAGATGTGACATCACCAATTGTGAATTTAACCTTCCCTATTCCCATGTGTAATTATATATTAGTAATCAAAAAGGAAAACTCTAGAGCCCCTTTAAAATTATCTCAAGGGAAAGTCCCCTTTAGGCAATTGCTTTATGTAGAAAAAGCTTTGAAAATAAACTCTTTAATGATGTTCCTCTACTTAGATCCCATGTGATTACTAAAGGATCAGCAACTGTTCACTTCTACTGTAGTGCTACCACAGGATGAAGGGAAATATTACACAGCGCCTTTTAAAATTAAAGGGAATCTGTCAGCAGGGTTTTGCTATGTAAGCTGAGGACAGCATGCTGTAAGGGTTAAGAAACAAAAAGCAACTATGCCTCTCTTATCAGTGTGTGTGCTATTGTTTACTTAAACTAAAGGCTTTATTACCCTGTGATTAACATTGCAGGACTAGTAACTGCAGGTGCAGAGAAGCCCAGCACGCCCCCTGCTGTGATTGACACTTCACAGTCAATATACAATATCTATAGGGAGCCTGGTGTCAGCAGAACAGCTCTTAGCTCAGCTCTATGCTGAAAACTCAATTCTTTGATTTTTTTCAGAACTGCTGCAGCCAGTAATCTAAGTGATACACTTTTGGATTCAGAATCTCTTTGCCTACATTATGTTGCCATCAGATGAGGAAGCCAAATCCTGCTGACAGATTCCCTTTAATGGTCTGTCTGTGTAATTTAACATTCCAGGTTCTCCAAAGCCAAAGACGCTTTTCACGGCTGATCTGAGCATTAACCAAATATAGAAGAAAAGATCCCTAATCTGCAAATTATTGATGTAAGGGAACCTGTAAAGCCCCATCATATATTATATATTGCGCTTGGCTCTTTTGACAATTCCTTTTTGTTAGGGAGCCCCGTAACATAAGCTTATGCTGGGGTGTTCCTCTCATAAGGTCCCAAACAATCAGCAGAGGAACCTAGAAGCAAGTGTTCATTTCTGCTGCAGCCCACAGGATAAAGGCGGTATTGGTGGATGGGCAGTGATTACAGATGAGCGGGGGATGGGCAGTGATTACAGATGAATGGGCAGTGATTACAGATGAGTGGGGGATGGGCAGTGATTACAGATGAGCGGGGGATGGGCAGTGATTATAGATGAGCAGATGATGGGCATTGATTACAGATGAGCGGGGGATGGGCAGTGATTACAGATGAATGGGCAGTGATTACAGATGAGTGGGGGATGGGCAGTGATTACAGATGAGCGGGGGATGGGCAGTGATTATAGATGAGCAGATGATGGGCATTGATTACAGATGAGCGGGGGATGGGCAGTGATTATAGATGAGCGGGGGATGGGCAGTGATTATAGATGAGCGGATGATGGGCATTGATTACAGATGAGCGGGGGATGGGCAGTGATTATAGATGAGCGGGGGATGGGCAGTGATTATAGGTGAGCAGATGATGGGCATTGATTACAGATGAGTGGGGGATGGGCAGTGATTATAGATGAGCGGGGGATGGGCAGTGATTATAGATGAGCAGATGATGGGCATTGATTACAGATGAGCGGGGGATGGGCAGTGATTACAGATGAGCGGGGGATGGGCAGTGATTATAGATGAGCAGATGATGGGCATTGATTACAGATGAGCGGGGGATGGGCAGTGATTATAGATGAGCGGGGGATGGGCAGTGATTATAGATGAGCGGATGATGGGCATTGATTACAGATGAGCGGGGGATGGGCAGTGATTATAGATGAGCGGGGGATGGGCAGTGATTATAGGTGAGCAGATGATGGGCATTGATTACAGATGAGTGGGGGATGGGCAGTGATTATAGATGAGCGGGGGATGGGCAGTGATTATAGATGAGCAGATGATGGGCATTGATTACAGATGACCGGGGGATGGGCAGTGATTATAGATGAGCGGGGGATGGGCAGTGATTATAGATGAGCGGATGATGGGCATTGATTACAGATGAGCGGGGGATGGGCAGTGATTATAGATGAGCGGGGGATGGGCAGTGATTATAGGTGAGCAGATGATGGGCATTGATTACAGATGAGTGGGGGATGGGCAGTGATTATAGATGAGCAGGAGATGGGCAGTGATTATAGATGAGCGGGGGATGGGCAGTGATTATAGATGAGCGGGGGATGGGCAGTGATTATAGATGAGCGGATGATGGGCAGTGATTATAGATGAGCGGGGGATGGGCAGTGATTATAGATGAGCGGGGGATGGGCAGTGATTATAGATGAGCGGGGGATGGGCAGTGATTATAGATGAGCGGGGGATGGGCAGTGATTACAGATGAGCGGATGATGGGCATTGATTACAGATGAGCGGGGGATGGGCAGTGATTATAGATGAGCGGGGGATGGGCAGTGATTATAGATGAGCAGATGATGGGCATTGATTACAGATGAGTGGGGGATGGGCAGTGATTATAGATGAGCGGGGGATGGGCAGTGATTATAGATGAGCAGATGATGGGCAGTGATTACAGATGAGCGGGTGATGGGCAGTGATTATAGATGAGCGGGGGATGGGCAGTGATTATAGATGAGCGGGGGATGGGCAGTGATTACAGATGAGCGGGTGATGGGCAGTGATTATAGATGAGCGGGTGATGGGCAGTGATTATAGATGAGCGGGGGATGGGCAGTGATTATAGATGAGCGAGGGATGGGCAGTGATTATAGATGAGCGGGGGATGGGCAGTGATTATAGATGAGCAGGGGTTGGGCAGTGATTATAGATGAGCGGGGGATGGGCAGTGATTATAGATGAGCGGGGGATGGGCAGTGATTATAGATGAGCGGGGGATGGGCAGTGATTATAGATGAGCGGGGGATGGGCAGTGAATATAGATGAGCGGATGATGGGCATTGATTACAGATGAGCGGGGGATGGGCAGTTAAATAGATGAGCAGATGATGGGCATTGATTACAGATGAGCGGGGGATGGGCAGTGATTATGGATGAGCGGGGGATGGGCAGTGATTATAGATGAGCAGATGATGGGCATTGATTACAGATGAGTGGGGGATGGGCAGTGATTATAGATGAGCAGGGGATGGGCAGTGATTATAGATGAGCGGGGGATGGGCAGTGATTATAGATGAGCGGGGGATGGGCAGTGATTATAGATGAGCGGGGGATGGGCAGTGATTACAGATGAGCGGGGGATGGGCAGTGATTATAGATGAGCAGGGGATGGGCATTGATTACAGATGAGTGGGGGATGGGCAGTGATTATAGATGAGCAGGGGATGGGCAGTGATTATAGATGAGCGGGGGATGGGCAGTGATTATAGATGAGCGGGGGATGGGGAGTGATTATAGATGAGCGGATGATGGGCAGTGATTATAGATGAGCGGGGGATGGGCAGTGATTATAGATGAGCAGGGGATGGGCATTGATTACAGATGAGTGGGGGATGGGCAGTGATTATAGATGAGCAGGGGATGGGCAGTGATTATAGATGAGCGGGGGATGGGCAGTGATTATAGATGAGCGGATGATGGGCAGTGATTATAGATGAGCGGGGGATGGGCAGTGATTATAGATGAGCGGATGATGGGCAGTGATTATAGATGAGCGGGGGATGGGCAGTGATTATAGATGAGCGGGGGATGGGCAGTGATTATAGATGAGCGGATGATGGGCAGTGATTACAGATGAGCGGGGGATTGGCAGTGATTATAGATGAGCGAGTAATGGGCAGTGATTATAGATGAGCAGGGGTTGGGCAGTGATTATAGATGAGCGGGGGATGGGCAGTGATTATAGATGAGCGGGGGATGGGCAGTGATTATAGATGAGCGGGGGATGGGCAGTGATTATAGATGAGCGGGGGATGGGCAGTGATTATAGATGAGCGGGGGATGGGCAGTGATTACAGATGAGCGGGTGATGGGCAGTGATTATAGATGAGCGAGGGATGGGCAGTGATTATAGATGAGCAGGGGTTGGGCAGTGATTATAGATGAGCGAGGGATGGGCAGTGATTATAGATGAGCGGGGGATGGGCAGTGATTATAGATGAGCAGGGGTTGGGCAGTGATTATAGATGAGCGGGGGATGGGCAGTGATTATAGATGAGCGGGGGATGGGCAGTGATTATAGATGAGCGGGGGATGGGCAGTGATTACAGATGAGCGGGGGATGGGCAGTGATTACAAACGAGCGGGGGATGGGCATTGATTACAGATGAGTGGGGGATGGGCAGTGATTATAGATGAGCGGATGATGGGCAGTGATTATAGATGAGCGGGGGATGGGCAGTGATAATAGATGACCAGGCACGAAAGAGTCACCCGAAGAAAAGTTAACTTTTTTTCATTGCAATTTTCAATGTTATTCACTCATCTTTAGCCCTGATTGGCCGTTGTGGTTCTGTGATGTCACTGTAAGAGTCACCTCATCAGGGTAATTTCTAAACATGGAGGATTGGGCAGAGCGCTGGAACTGACAAAACCTCTCACAGTTATAAGCACCTCATGCTGCTGCCACTTGGTCTTCTCTTATCTCGTGATCTTTTCTTCCTGCCGCATAATCATCTCCTGCTGCTGCATGGTCTCCATCTTGCTGCAGTATGTTGTTTTTTTTTGTTCCCATATGGTCCATCTTCTGCTGCCGCACTGTCATTCCTGCTGGCACATGGTTTCCTCCTACAGCTGCACCTCACCTCCTGTTGGCACATGGTCTCTTCCTGCTTCCTCTGAGTTTCCTCCTGCAGCTGCATGCTCTACTCCTGCAGTCACATGGCTGCCTCCTGCAGCTACATGCTCTTCTGTTGTTTCATGGTTTGCTTCTGCAGGTGCATTGTCTTCTCGTCCTGTTGCATGTTTTTTTCGTGCAGATGCATGCTTCTCTCCTGCTGTTGCAGTTTCCTCCTGCAGCTACATGCGCTTCTGCTGTTGCATGGTTTCTCATGCAGATGCTTGCTCCTGGCATGCTGTCACAGTTTTCTCCTGCAGGTACATGTTCTGCTGTTGCACAGTTTACTACTACAGATGCATGCTCTTCTGCTGTGACAGTTTCCGCCTGCAGCTACATTCTGCTGTTGCACAGCTTCTTTCTGCAGCTACTTGCTCTTCTGCTGGGACACGGTTTCCGCCTGCAGCAACATACGCTACTGCTGCTGCACAGGTTCTTTCTGCAGCTATTTGCTCTTCTGCTGTCACATAGTTTCCTCCTACAGCTACATGCTCTTCTGCTGTTGCACAGGTTCTTTTTGAAGCTACATGCTCCTCTGCTGTTACATGGTTTCCTCCTGCAGATGCATGCTCTTCTCTTTCTGTCACACGGTTTCCTCCTGCAGCTACATGCTCTTCTGCTGTTGCAGTTTCCTCCTGTAGATGCATGGTCTTCTGCTGTTGCACAGTTTTCTCCTACAGATGCATGCTCTTCTGCTGTTGCACGGTTTCCTCCTGCAGCTACATGCTCTTCTGCTGTCACACGGTTTCCTCCTGTAATAGAAGAAAGCAGTGGAAAAATCCAGCTGGACTCCAAAGGGATAAATAAAAATGCTTCTTTATTTATATCAACTCGATTAAAAATATATATCCATTTCTCAAGTAAAGACCTCATGACCTGAGGAAGGCGTTCCGCCGAAACGCGTAGTAGTATACATCTGCCATGCATCAGTGTGAACAAGCCGGTGTCTTTAATTGAGAAATGGATATATATTTTTAATCGAGTTGATATAAATAAAGAAGCATTTTTATTTATCCCTTTGGAGTCCAGCTGGATTTTTCCACTGCTTTCTTCTATTATCTTCTCGGCTTGCTGCCGTAATCCGTGCCGGACCAAAGGGGACTAACAGGAGGATATATTCAGGCTTGTCTCTGCAGTGGTGAGCGGTTTTGTTTGTTTTTTGTACTTGTTTCCTCCTGTAGATGCATGCTCTTCTGCTGTTGCACAGTTTCCTCCTGTAGATGCATGCTCTTCTGCTGATGCACAGTTTCCTCCTGTAGATGCATGCTCTTCTGCTGTTGCACAGTTTCCTCCTACAAATGCATGCTCCTCACATGCTGTCACATTTCTCCTGCAGCTACATGCTCTTCTGTTGTTGCACAGTTTCCTCCTGTAGATGCATGCTCTTCTGCTGTTGCACAGTTTCCTCCTACATATGCATGCTCCTCACATGGTATCACATTTCTCCTGCAGCTACATGCTCTTCTGCTGATGCAGTTTCCTCCTGCAGAAGCATGTTCTTCTGCTGTTGCACAGTTTCCTCCTATAGATACATGGTCTTCTGCTGTTGCACAGTTTCCTCCTGCAGCTACATGCTCTTCTATTGTTGCATAGTTTCCTCCTGTAGATGCATGCTCTTCTGTTGTTGCACAGTTTTCTCCTACAGATGCATAGTCTTCTTCTGTTGCACAGTTTCCTCCTGCAGATGCATGCTCTTCTGCTGTTGCAGTTTCCTCTTGTAGATGCATGCTCTTCTGCTGTTGCACAGTTTCCTCCTGCAGATGCATGCTCTTCTGCTGCACAGTTTCCTCCTGTAGATGCATGGTCTTCTGCTGTTGCACAGTTTCCTCCTGCAGCTACATGCTCTTCTGCTGTTGCACAGTTTCCTCCTACAGATGTATGCTCTTCTGCTGTTGCACAGTTTCCTCCTGTAGATGCATGGTCTTCTGCTGTTGCACAGTTTCCTCCTGTAGATGCATGCTCTTCTGCTGTTGCACAGTTTCCTCCTACAGATGCATGCTCTTCTGCTGTTGCACAGTTTCCTCCTACAGATGCATGGTCTTTTACTGTTGCACAGTTTCCTCCTACAGATGCATGATCTTCTGCTGTTGCACAGTTTCCTCCTACAGATGCATGGTCTTCTGTTGTCGCACAGTTTCCTCCTACAGATGCATGCTCTTCTGCTGTTGCACAGTTTACTCTTACAGATGCATGCTCTTCTGTTGTTGCACAGTTTCCTCCTACAGATGTATGCTCTTCTGCTGTTGCACAGTTTCCTCCTACAGATGCATGGTCTTTTACTGTTGCACAGTTTCCTCCTACAGATGCATGATCTTCTGCTGTTGCACAGTTTCCTCCTACAGATGCATGGTCTTCTGTTGTCACACAGTTTCCTCCTACAGATGCATGCTCTTCTGCTGTTGCACAGTTTCCTCCTACAGATGCATGGTCTTTTACTGTTGCACAGTTTCCTCCTACAGATGCATGCTCTTCTGCTGTTGCACAGTTTCCTCCTACAGATGCATGCTCTTCTGTTGTTGCACAGTTTCCTCCTACAGATGTATGCTCTTCTGCTGTTGCACAGTTTCCTCCTACAGATGCATGGTCTTTTACTGTTGCACAGTTTCCTCCTACAGATGCATGATCTTCTGCTGTTGCACAGTTTCCTCCTACAGATGCATGGTCTTCTGTTGTCACACAGTTTCCTCCTACAGATGCATGCTCTTCTGCTGTTGCACAGTTTCCTCCTACAGATGCATGGTCTTTTACTGTTGCACAGTTTCCTCCTACAGATGCATGATCTTCTGCTGTTGCACAGTTTCCTCCTACAGATGCATGCTCTTCTGTTGTCGCACAGTTTCCTCCTACAGATGCATGATCTTTTGCTGTTGCACAGTTTCCTCTTGTAGATGCATGCTCTTCTGTTGTCGCATAGTTTCCTCCTGCAGCTACATGCTCTTCTGCTGTTGCATAATTTCCTCCTGTAGATGCATGCTCTTCTACTGTCACACGGTTTCCTCCTGCAGCTACATGCTCTTCTACTGTTGCACAGTTTCCTCCTGTAGATGCATGCTCTTCTGCTGTTGCAAAGGTTCTTCCTGTAGATACATGCTCTTCTGCTGTTGCACAGTTTCCTCCTGTAGGTGCATGCTCTTCTGCTGTTGCACAGTTTCCTCCTACAGATGCATGGTCTTCTGCTGTTGCACAGTTTCCTCCTGCAGCTACATGCTCTTCTGCTGTTGCACAGTTTCCTCCTGTAGGTGCATGCTCTTCTGCTGCTGCACAGTTTCCTCCTGTAGATGCATGCTCTTCTGCTGTTGCACAGTTTCCTCCTGCAGCTACATGCTCTTCTGCTGTTGCACAGTTTCCTCCTGTAGGTGCATGCTCTTCTGCTGCTGCACAGTTTCCTCCTGTAGATGCATGCTCTTCTGCTGTTGCACAGTTTCCTCCTGTAGATGCATGCTCTTCTGCTGTTGCACAGTTTCCTCCTATAGATGCATGCTCTTCTGCTGTTGCACAGTTTCCTCCTGTAGATGCATGCTCTTCTGCTGTTGCACAGTTTCCTCCTGTAGATGCATGCTCTTCTGCTGTTGTACAGTTTCCTCCTGTAGATGCATGCTCTTCTGCTGTTGCACAGTTTCCTCCTGTAGATGCATGCTCTTCTGCTGTTGCACAGTTTCCTCCTGTAGATGCATGCTCTTCTGCTCTTGCACAGGTTCCTCCTGTAGATACACGCTCTTCTGCTGTCACACGGTTTCCTCCTGTAGATGCATGCTCTTCTGCTGTTGCACAGTTTCCTCCTGTAGATGCATGCTCTTCTGCTGTTGCACAGTTTCCTCCTGTAGATGCATGCTCTTCTGCTGTTGCACAGTTTCCTCCTGTAGATGCATGCTCTTCTGCTGTTGTACAGTTTCCTCCTGTAGATGCATGCTCTTCTGCTGTTGCACAGTTTCCTCCTGTAGGTGCATGCTCTTCTGCTGTTGCACAGTTTCCTCCTACAGATGCATGCTCTCCTGCTGTTGCACGGTTTCCTCCTGTAGGTGCATGCTCTTCTGCTGTCACACGGTTTCCTCCTGTAGATGCATGCTCTCCTGCTGTTGCACAGTTTCCTCCTATAGATACATGCTCTTCTGCTGTCACACAGTTTCCTCCTGTAGATGCATGGTCTTCTGCTGTTGCACAGTTTCCTCCTGCAGCTACATGCTCTTCTGCTGTTGCACAGTTTCCTCCTGTAGGTGCATGCTCTTCTGCTGCTGCACAGTTTCCTCCTGTAGATGCATGCTCTTCTGCTGTTGCACAGTTTCCTCCTGCAGCTACATGCTCTTCTGCTGTTGCACAGTTTCCTCCTGTAGGTGCATGCTCTTCTGCTGCTGCACAGTTTCCTCCTGTAGATGCATGCTCTTCTGCTGTTGCACAGTTTCCTCCTGTAGATGCATGCTCTTCTGCTGTTGCACAGTTTCCTCCTATAGATGCATGCTCTTCTGCTGTTGCACAGTTTCCTCCTGTAGATGCATGCTCTTCTGCTGTTGCACAGTTTCCTCCTGTAGATGCATGCTCTTCTGCTGTTGTACAGTTTCCTCCTGTAGATGCATGCTCTTCTGCTGTTGCACAGTTTCCTCCTGTAGATGCATGCTCTTCTGCTGTTGCACAGTTTCCTCCTGTAGATGCATGCTCTTCTGCTCTTGCACAGGTTCCTCCTGTAGATACATGCTCTTCTGCTGTCACACGGTTTCCTCCTGTAGATGCATGCTCTTCTGCTGTTGCACAGTTTCCTCCTGTAGATGCATGCTCTTCTGCTGTTGCACAGTTTCCTCCTGTAGATGCATGCTCTTCTGCTGTTGCACAGTTTCCTCCTGTAGGTGCATGCTCTTCTGCTGCTCCCCGGACTTTCTCTACAGCTGTCTTTACCATACCTCATTGCTGCCCCCTGGACTATCAGTTGTAGCTTATCTGTAGGAGTTTCAGATGTTGCAGGTGCCCTGGTGGTAGAGGAAGCTGGTGCCATAAATAAGATGTAATATCTGGGGGCCAGTTATAGCCTTTGGACTGAGGCCCAGGACCCCGCGCTGTCACTCATTAGCCATAAGACATTAGCAGGATTTGTGCTGGATTAGTGGAATTGACATTATGTCTTATGCACTTTCTTCCACTACAGAAAGTGCTTGGAGAATGTTGTTTACACTTCTTCACGCAGGAAATCACCTTGTTTTGGTGACGCTCCGTGCACCGCGCTCACCCATATGACGCATGAGGATTTCAAGATTGATGTTTGCAATTGATACAAAGTTAAGTCTGAGGAAATGTAAACACCGAGGACACAAACATTGTGTAAGAACAACTCGTAGAACTCCCAAACTTCTTCCTTACTTCCATGGAAAAAGACCACCACTTTCTTCAAGGAAACCTCTTTGAAACTCGAAAACAGAAAACACATACCGTGAAGAAGACAATACAGTCTCGAAACGTGAACCCAAAAAATATCGCCAATATCGGAGCCTACATCCTCTCTACAAGGGACGACCATCAGCAGCGTCCGTTCCCGCATTTTGCTAGATTGTTGCAGAAAAAACCCTGCAGTTCTTGAAGCGTTTCTGCTCAAAAAAACTCTTGAAATTTGACTTCTGAATCAATTAAAGAAGAAAATTTCCCCCCCCCCAAAAAAACCCCACTACAGATAATGCACCAAAGCAAGAACAGCAAGAACTGAAACCTTTTTATTTAAGCTTTTTCATGATGTGCATTTTTTAGCATGAAAAATCCCCAGTTTTTCATGTTGTCTCTCCAGTAAAGGAGACAAACTCTAGCGCCACCTATTGGAAGTAGCAATCCTAAAAGTCAAAAGTGACCTTTTAACAAGCCTTTTCATATGACCTAGGATATATGCCAGATCAGAATCCCAATTTGCAGACACGGTGTTTCGGGGTGATTGCCCCTCGTCAGTGCAAAGTGTGGGTATCTGATCTGGCCTATGAGAAGCTATGTGAGGACCATGGGGAAGACTATTCTCCTTATGGAGACCTGACAAACCAGTCTGGCTGTCAGTGGTAAGGGGACTTATAGCTGCAATGACCCTCTGGGAATTTTTCAAATTGTCTCTCCAGGAAAGGAGACAAACTCTAGCGCCACCTATTGGAAGTAGCAATCCTAAAAGTCAAAAGTGGCCTTTTTAACAAGCCTTTTCATATGACCTAGGATATATGCCAGATCAGAATCCCAATTTGCAGACACAGTGTTTCGGGGTGATTGCCCCTCGTCAGTGCAAAGTGTGGGTATTTGATCTGGCCTATGAGAAGCTATGTGGGGACCATGGGGGAAGACTATTCTCCTTACGGAGACCTGACAAATAAAATGTTAATAATGCTGAAATTACGTCCTGTCCTGTAAAAACCTGAGGGTGGGAGCACTTTGCATAATCTCAACGTCGGTGCAGCCACAGAGTTTTCCCAGACAAAGCTGCTTCAGGAAAACGCCGGCAGTTATTTCCCTGAACACCTTCACTGGTCATTTTACCGTTAGCTCATTTTGGGACCATTCTTGGTAATCCTGGATATTCCTAATCACTCCAGGAAGGATTTGGAATTGCAACTTTTCCTAAAAGCAGACAAAGCATTCACTTAGGTCAGGTCAGATTACAGTAGGGCTGGAAACTTTTCCAATTCAAATTTAGCAGTTTTGCAAAATATTCCTAGGAAATGTAATTCACAGCAAATCGAATTGATCCAGAGCCCACAGTTGTAAAAAATGAGTTGTAAGCTGTGAAATCTTCTCACTATCTAGAGCCATCGCACTTCTGCTGCATTCCCTGCCTCGGCTTTTATAGTGGCTATGGTAGTCCTTCCTGATTTCTTGCACTATACAATGTTATTTGTTAGAAGCAGAGAATTATGGGGAAGTCTGGGCGGGATTCTTCACTGGCGGATAAAATCTTCTGCAACATGAAAAATGGAGAAGGCCTCCTTAAGCAATTCGCATTATGAAAATCGTACATTGTTTCAATATGCCAGGTCCAGAGAATTCCTAAAAATTCCCAAATTGTCTCTTCAGGGAGGAAGGAGACAAACTCTAGCGCCACCTATTGGAAGTAGCAATCCTAAAGCCTGCTTTACACGTTGCAATTAGTTGTACAATCGCATTTGCGATGTGACACGCCCAGGTTGCATACGGGATCTTATGAGATTGCACGTAGGTCGTTCATTTGCTGTCACACGAGCGTTAGTAGTCTATGTTAAATTGATCAATTTTGTGTGCGATCCTTTAGATCATGTGTTCTGTGACGTATGCATTGGGCACCTTTTTTTTTTTTTTATTTATTGACTTGCCAAGTGTGTGTAATGTGTAGGGATGCGTTTTTACTATGTCATCTGCCATTCAGCTCTGCTACATGGCCGCTGACAGCAGACACAGACAGCCATGTAGCAGAGCTGAATGGCCGATGACAGCAGACACAGACAGAGCCGTACTGTCAGAATGAACTCGGGTGAACTTCACCCGACTTCATTGTCATGCTGCGGCTCTGTCTGTGTCGCGTCCTGATTAGCGGTCACCTATGAAGGACTCACCGGTGACCGCTAAACTCCTGAGTAACTGAATTGAGCAGCGCTCTCTCATATACTCACCGTTCCCCGATCACCGGCGCGGCTCTGCACGGCATTCACACTGCTGCGGCGGCTTTTATTGTTTTGAAAAAGCCGGCCGCCCATTAAACAATCTCGTATTCCCTGCTTTCCCCGCCCACAGGCGCCTATGATTGGTTACAGTGAGACACGCCCCCACGCTGAGTGACTGGTGTCACACTGCACCCAATCACAGCAGCCGGTGGGCGTGTCTATACTGTGTAGTGAAATAAATAATTAAATAATTCAAAAAAACGGCGTGCGGTCCCCCCAATTTTAAAACCAGCCAGATAAAGCCATACGGCTGAAGGCTGGTATTCTCAGGATGGGGAGCTCCACGTTATGGGGAGCCCCCCAGCCTAACAATATCAGCCAACAGCCGCCCAGAATTGCCGCATACATTATATGCGACAGTTCTGGGGCTGTACCCGGCTCTTCCCGATTTGCCCTGGTGCGTTGGCAAATCGGGGTAATAAGGAGTTATTGGCAGCCCATAGCTGCCAATAAGTCCTAGATTAATCATGTCAGGTGTCTATAAGATACCTTCCATGATTAATCTGTAAATTACAGTAAATAAACACACACACCCGAAAAAATCCTTTATTAGAAATAAAAAACACAAACATATACCCTGGTTAACCACTTTAATCAGCCCCAAAAAGCCCTCCATGTCCGGCGTAATCCAGGATGCTCCAGCGTCGCTTCCAGCGCTGCTGCATGGAGGTGACCGGAGCTGCAGCAGACACAGCCGCTCCTGTCACCTCCACGCGGCAACTGAAGACAGCCGCGCGATCGGCTGAGCTGTCACTGAGGTTACCCGCTGTCACTGGATCCAGCGGTGGCCGCAGGTAACCTCAGTGACAGCTCAGCTGATCGCGCTACTCACCGCCGCTCCTCTCACCTCCACGCAGTAACTGAGGTGAGTAGCGCGATCAGCTGAGCTGTCACCGAGGTTACCCGCGGCCACCGCTGGATCCAGTGACAGCGGGTGACCTCAGTGACAGCTCAGCTGATCGCGCTACTCACCGCCGCTCCTCTCACCTCCACGCAGTAACTGAGGTGAGTAGCGCGATCAGCTGAGCTGTCACTGAGGTTACCCGCGGCCACCGCTGGATCCAGTGACAGCGGGTGACCTCAGTGACAGATCAGCTGATCGCACGGCTGTCTTCATTTGCTGTGTGGAGGTGACCGGAGCGGCGGTGTCTGCTGCAGCTCCGGTCACCTCCATGCAGCAGAGCTGGAAGCGACGCTGGAGCATCCTGGCTTCCGCCGGACATGGAGGGCTTTTTGGGGTTGATTAAAGTGGTGAACCAGGGTATATGTTTGTGTTTTTTATTTCTAATAAATGATTTTTTCGGGTGTGTGTGTTTATTTACTGTAACTTACAGATTAATCATGGAGGGTGTCTCATAGACGCCTGACATGATTAATCTAGGACTTATTGGCAGCTATGGGCTGCCAATAACTCCTTATTACCCCGATTTGCCAACGCACCAGGGCAAATCGGGAAGAGCCGGGTACAATCCCAGAACTGTCGCATCTAATGTATGCGGCAATTCTGGGCGGCTGTTGGCTGATATTGTTAGGCTGGGGGGCTCCCCATAACGTGGAGCTCCCCATCCTGAGAATACCAGCCTTCAGCCGTATGGCTTTATCTGGCTGGTTTTAAAATTGGGGGGACCGCACGCCGTTTTTTTAATTATTTAATTATTTATTTCACTACACAGTATAGACACGCCCACCGGCTGCTGTGATTGGGTGCAGTGTGACACCTGTCACTCAGCGTGGGGGCGTGTCTCACTGCAACCAATCATAGGCGCCGGTGGGCGGGAAAAGCAGGGAATACGAGATTGTTTAATGGGCGGCCGGCTTTTTCAAAACAGTAAAAGCCGCCGGAGCAGTGTGAATGCCGTGCAGCGCTGCACCGGGGATCGGTGAGTATATGAGAGAGGGGGATAGACTGACATGGACAGAGAGTGAGGGACAGAGATAGTGATCGACTGACAGAGATTACTGAATGACAGACATTGTGAGGCGCTTCAGAACGCAGTTTTTCAGCTGCGCTCTGAAGCGGACCTTTTTTAAGCTGCGGTGCAGAGCGCACACCTGCGCACATAGCCTCAGACACCAAAATCGTATGAGGGATGTCACACGTTACAATTGACTAGGTTCGTGCAACAAAACGCTCAATTCTAGACAAAGATACGATGTGTTTGCGATCAACGGTTTTGCGTTCAATCCTGATTGCACGTAGATGTCACACGCAGATACCTCACAAACGATGCCGGATGTGCGTCACTTACAACTTGACCCCAACGACGGATTGTGAGATATATTGAAGCGTGTGTAGCGGGCTTAAAAGTCAAAAGTGACTCTCCAATGAGTTTTTTCATATGACCTAGGATTTATGCCAGACCAGAACCTCAATTTGCAGACACATTGTTTCGGGATGATTGTCCCTCGTCAGTGCAAAGTATGAGATCGGATCCGGCTTATGAGAAGCTATAGTGGGGTCTGAGGGGAAAACTTTTAATATGACACAATTTTGACTCTCATTGAATCAATTTGCTCATTTCTATCTGGGACTTTTTAAGACTTTTTGACAGTTTTGTACTTTTTTTTACTTTGCAAATTCTTAGATAGATCTAAATTAGGCTAAGGCTATGTGCGCACTAGAGCTTTTTACCTGCGGATTTACCCGCGGATTTGCCCCGGAAATTTCTTGAGAAATGTCTGCAATCTTTGTGCAGACATTTCCCATGAAATTCAATGAGAAAAAAAAATAGCTGTGCGCACTGTGCGGATTTTTCTCAAGAAAATTTCTTGAGAAAATTTTCTCGAGAAACTTTCTTGAGAAAATGTGCATGTCCATTAATTTCCGCAGGTACCTGCGGTATTCCGGGGGTATTCCGCAGGTAGCAATGATGTGCGGTATACCACCGGAATAGCCGCGAATTACCTGCGGGAATGCTCATCGCTGCCTGCGGTTTTGCAGGAAGCGATGTCATTATGCCAGGAAGAGGAAGCGGAGCAGAGTAAACACAGACGTCACACTCCCTGGACGCCGCACAGAAGCACTTCCGTGTGACCTCCAGGTGCCCGTGCAGTCTGTGTCCTGCTCCGGCCCCGCGGCTGCCTGCACTGCAGTGTCAGTGTCTGCCCGCAGTGTCAGCAGCCTGTCACGCGGCAGCGCAGGCAGACACTGACATCCTGCAGTGCTGGGAGCCGCGGGGATGACGATCGCTGCTGTCAGGAGGTGAGATCATTACCTGCTGTGACGATCTCCTGCCTCCTGACGTCACCGCGGTCACTGCTGTCTATGCCCGTCTCGCGAGCGGCCCGAGACTGTCACTAGCGGTGACGTCACGGGCTCTCGCGATACTTCTGACAACGCGGCGGGCATAGAAGTCAGTGACAGCGCTGACATCAGCAGTACAGGAGATGATCACAGAAGGTAATGATCTCATCTATGCTCCTGATGGCAGCACTCGGCATCCCCTGCAGTGACCTGAGCTGACCTATTGATGTTAGCTCAGGTCACTGCATTGCTCTCCCAGCCAATGGGGAACATTCTGTTCTTCATCGACTGGGACAGTGACTATGGTATGGATCGCCGTGGGACCCCCCCCCCCCCCCTTATTGGATTACGCCGGACGTGGATTGATTGTTCTTTTCAATAAATTGGTTAAAGAGGCTATGTGGGGAGTGTTTTTTCAAATAAAACTTTTTTTGTTGTCTATTTTTTAATTATTACTGACTGGGTGGGTGATGTCGGGTATCTGATAGACACCTGACCTCACCAACCCCAGGGCTTGATGCCAGGTGACATTACACATCTGGCATCAACCCCATATATTACCCCGTTTGCCAACGCACCAGGGCGCGGGATGAGCTGGGGCAAAGCGCCAGGATTGGCACGTCTAATGGATGCGCCACTTCTGGGGCGGCTGCGGCCTGCTATTTTTAGGCTGGGGAGTGTCCAATAACAGTGGACCTCCCTAGTCTGAGAATATCAGACCCCAGCTGTCCGCTTTACCTTGGCTGGTGATCCAATATGGGGGGGACCGCACGTTTTTTGTTTTAAATTATTTATATAATTTAAAATAACAGCGTGGGGTGCCCACTATTTTGGATTATCAGCCAAGGTGAAGCTGCCAGCGGTGGTCTGCAGGCTGCAGCCGTCTGCTTTACCCTAGCTGGTTACAAAAAATGGGGGGACCTCATGTCGTTTTTTTTTAATTATTTATTTATTTTATGGCTAAATACAAGGCTAAGCACCCTTTAGTGCCACATGAAAGTCACCAAAGGGTGCCAGCTTAGAAAATGCAGGGAGGTGGAACATTATATAGGTTTTTCTCATCTATCTATCTATCCCTCTATCTATCTATCCCTCTATCTATCTATCCATCTATCCCTCTATCTATCTATCCATCTATCCCTCTATCTATCTATCTATCTATTCATCTATTCATCTATCTATCTATCCATCTTTCCCTCTATCCATTATCTGTCTATCGATTATCTTTATTATTTATTGCAGGGACAAACCTGCGGTAAATCCGCAGTAAATCCGCGGCAAATCCGCGGCAAAACCGCGTGCGGATTTGGTGCGGATTTTTTCCGCAGGTCCGGAAATCTTTCACTGGCAGAAGTTTCTCAAGAAATTTTCTTGAGAAACTTCACATTTCTAGTGCGCACATAGCCTAAGTCTTAAAATTCACCAGATTTATCACAATAGTTCAAACTGTTTCATAAATCTGACTAAATTATCTTATACCATAATCATCGTGGCGAGCTCATAGACATTTATTTGTTTGTCCTAACTTTAAGATTGTCTAGTTTAAGTTTACACTACCTATTGGATAACTTTGTGCCAGACGTTCGTGACAAAATTTATTTATTTTTTTGGTTTTTTGCAAACATTATGCCACAATCATTTCGTAGTAAACCATGCCCATTTCATCAGAGAAAGAGCAAAAATTACCCACTTTTGTCATTTGTAGTATTTTTGAAGTTGCTATTTTTTTTTACTTGTGGGATTTATTGATGCTTTTTGAGACAAATTCTTCAAAATGATCTTCATTTTTATCTTTAAGGCTGCTTTCACACTACGTTTTTTAACATGCGTCCTGAACGTTTTTTAACGCAAAACCGGATCCAGTGCAAATGCGTTTTCATTTCAATGCATTTGCAATGGACTCGCGTCAACATGCGTTCACCTGCGTTTGCGTGCGTTATAATAAGAATCCAGCGACTTGCTGTTTTTTAACATTTTTCAAAAACGCTACTTGTAGCGTTTTTGAGCTGCGTCCAAATATTGCAAATTGCTGGATCCTGACTATACTGCATGCAAACGTATGTGAACGGTGGCATGCTGATAGACAGGATCCTGCTTGCTCTACTGAGCATGCACAGAAACCAGCCTCGGGTGATCAGTCTCTCTCTCCCCCTCCCTCTCTCCCTCTCCCTCTCTGTCTCTCTCCCCCTCCCTCTCTCCCTCTCCCTCTCTGTCTCTCTCCCCCTCCCTCTCTCCCCCTCCCTCTCCCTCTCCTCTCTCTCCTCCGCCTGAGAGCTGCAGACACTCGTAACCAAGGTAAATATTGGGTAACCAAGCAAAGCGCTTCTCTTAGTTACCCGATGTTTACATTGGTTACGTGTGCAGGGAGCCCGGCTCCTAGCAGCTGCGGATGCTCGTAACCAAGGTAAATATCGGGTATCCAAGCAAGTTACCCGATGTTTACCTTGGTTACGAGCCTCCGCAGCTGTCAGATGCCGGCTCCCAGTCTATCACGTTCAGTTCCACTGACTCCCGATCACATGACTCCAATGCCCGCCCATAAACTTAAAGTGACAGGATCCTGCAAAATAACACATGCGTTTGCATGCGTTTTTTTGCTGTAAAAGCAGGATCCGCTTTTACAACAAAAAAATGTTCATGACGCATGTTAAAAAAACGTAGTGTGAAAGCAGCCTAACTTGTTTTGAAACTTTTTTAAGCATAAAATGTTGCAAATTTTGCATAGAAATTTCAGGCGTACATAAAAATACCAGAAGGCAATCTTGCAATTGATGTATCAGCCAAAAACATCTGGAAACCCCAAACTCCGCCAACAATGTCAAATATGAAAAAATAATAGTTGAACTTATATAACAAGGTGCAAATAAAAAGAAAAATAAAGAGCAAAAGAAAAACAGGTGAAAAACACCAAAAACTAGACAAAGAAAAAGAAAGCAAGTGCAATAATGGATCTGTGCCCAAAATATCTAGAACGAATCACAAATCTTGCGGCATCGTGAAAGACTGTTTCACACCCCCCCCCCCCTCCACACACACACACACACAATTCTGGCACCTGTAGCTTGATACATAAGCCCCAATAAACAAAAAAGCTTTCAGACTTCTGCTGGGTTCAATTAATTCCACGCAACTTGTCAGACAGTATCATAGAAAGCGCATGGTAGAGAAGAGCAGCACTGGTACATGCTGCATCTTTCCCAAATATCTCTGCAAATTAAAGAAGAATTGTTACATCATTTTACCTGGTGAAAATGCCGCTATTCTCCTGAATCCGGTGATGTTTTTCTTTTGCTTCTGCGTCATTCTTTTGCTGAGATACGGCCTCACATCCTCTGTATAGAAATGTGGCCTTGTTAGAAAAGTGGGTGTGGTCCTCAAGAACACACCCAGGAGGAACAGTTGAGAAACAATCATGGAAAATTCCTGTGCTTCTAGAACCAATAGGGGCAATAAATCCCTCCTGAAATAGAGTAATGATCCCCGACAATCCTGTGGAAAGGACTTAAACATCTTTATTTTATCAACTCATATATATATATATATATATACACGGTATATATTTATTTATTTACATACTTTGTTAAAAAAATGTACTAAATCGAAAAGAAAAAAAAAGTCTAAATGTCTTTGTATAAAATCGTAGCATATAAATGCCTAGTCCTGACCCAATTAGATTTCTACATGTGCCGTGTTATAAATCTGAACAAAACAGTCCGGGCACATATTATGGTTTTGGTGTATCCACACTGATTTCAGAAAAATACAGTGAAATGGAAAATGCAGAATCATGAGCAGTATTAATATATACTGCCATTTGTGACTTTCCGTACAAAAATTTTGTCTTTTATGTGCTAATAAAAAGTAAAGCACCAAAAACACGTATTTGCACCAATTAATACATAATTATACAAGAAAAGGAAAAATAGATCCAAAATAGTAAAAAGAAAAAACAAAAAACATATATGCAGCAATAAATAAGGAAAAAGATTTTAAAAATTGCAAAAATAGACTTTATATAGATACATAGAGAACATTTATACAACAATAAATACAGAAATAAATAATCAAAAAAATACAAAAAAGGAATAAAAAAAATATATATACCGTATATATACATATATATATATATATATATATATATATATATATATATATATATATTTATTTGGGTTTTCTTCATTCCTTTTTTGTATATATGCAAAAATATACAATATATATAAATATAAATAAATATATATATATATATGTATATATATATATATATATATATATATATACAGTATGTATGTAAAAACATTTATGTGACAATAAATAAAATAAAAAAATACCCATAAAATAGTATAAAACAATGTGTAATGTATGATAATAAAGAAAAAAGGAACAATTAGAATATAAAGGAAAAATAGTAATGAAAGATACAAAAGTTAAATAAGAAAATAAATAGAGTAAGAAGGTAAAATAAATTGCAAACAGAAAAAATATATGTGCAACAATAAATAAATTAGCAAATAAAGTAAAAAGATAAAACTAATTACAAACAGAAAAAAACATATTTGCAACAATGAATTAAGAAGCAAAAAGTATTAAAAAATAGGCACAAAATTGACATAAAGCCAAATTATTGTATGTCCAACAGTTATAGTTATTGTGGTGTCATTGATGGCGACTATACAATTTGATCTTTAGAAATTAATTTGTATATATTGGTTCGGCCACTGAATATTTCATCTTCTTTAATGTAAAGTTGGGGGAGGTGAGAGTCTGTGAAATTGGGGAATTTGAGGAAGACCTCATCTCACAGTGCACAATGTACCTGCCGTGTCCGCGGTCCTGGAAAGTTTCCCTTCCACGTCTATATAAAATCTCTCATCAATCTTATTCGCTAATGGCCGGGACGGAGGTTGCATTATTATTTTTTTTGCCCACAGCTTTATCTCACTCGTTAAGTATTTCCAGATCTAAGTGCTGAATAAATAAAGGGTCAAACGCATTATTTAACTCCTTCCCACAAATGGGTTTTACTCTACATCCAGATGTGCAGTGGTTTGTCGAACCTGCATTCTACCATGTGTCATTAGTGGCCGTTGAGCTCACGGGACTTTGGTCCCGTTTTACCATAGTATTAACCTAGATATCTGACATTTTTGTGTGGACACGTACCTTCCAATATAAGAGAGAATAAACATTAAAAATATTAAAAAAAGGTGACATTTTAAAAAAAACAGACTTTGTGGCCTTTTATGCTCTTTGGCCACTGAGCCATGCCGTGAACTGTCTACGTCGTCGGCTGCTTCTGCTTGTGATACGATTAAGGCCCCGTTACACGCAACGACATCGCTAACGAGATATCGTCGGGGTCACGGAATTCGTGACGCACATTCGGCCTCGTTAGCTTCGTCGTTGCGTGTGACACCTACGAGCGACCACTAACGATCAAAAGTACTCGCCTAATCGTTGATACGTCGTTAATTTCCCAAATATCGTTGCTGTTGCAGGACGCAGGTTGTTTGTCGTTCCTGAGGCAGCACACATCGCTACGTGTGACACCCCGGGAACGACGATCAACAACGTACCTGCGTCCTTCCGGCCACGAGGTGGGCGTGTCGTTAATGCGGCTGGTCTCCGTCCCTCCGCTTCTATTGGCGGCCCGCTGTGTGACGTCGCTGTGACGGCGCACGAACTTTCCCCTTAAAAAAGAGGTTGTTCGCCGCCCTCAGTGAAGTCACTAGGCAGGTAAGTATGTGTGACGCGTCCTAATGATATTGTGCACCATGGGCAGCAATTTGCCCGTGACGCACAAACGACGGGGGCGGGTGTGATCGCTAGTGACATCACTAGCGATGTCACTGCGTGTAAAGCAGCCTTTAGGCAGTTTTGCAGGTTGAAGGTCTAAAATGAGAGGTTGAGTGACAGCTTCACATTCTAAGAAGGTTTTGTATTTTGAAAACATTTGCAAAAATTTAAAAAAAAATATTTTTCAACTGAAAATCTAAAATTAATGGACACATTTTATTTTTTTCAGGTTACAATGGCAAACATTGGACTAAACAATTATGGATCCCAGGATCCTCACAAGACAATACTTTTTTCTCTCCGAATGGCCACTTGGAATCAAATATTGGACCCATGGGTTTATATTCTTCTACGAAAAACAGTCCTGAGGAAACTGTTCAGAATCGCCCGGCGGTGCTGTGGCGTAGAAATCATTAGTTTACACGCGTGGGAATTTAGCTCCATCAAAAACTCTTTGAAGGTCGCAACGATCTCAGACTCTCCTGCCAGCTCGCGAACAAACACCTTCAGCATCTCCCCAAAGGCAGATGTGGAACAAAAATGTGAACTTCTCGAACGTAAATGAGCCGTTTCTTCAATGGTGTTTCCAAATATGTAAGTGACGGTGCTATGTCGTGGTGACGTAGCACCAATCGGTGAAGTTATCTCATGGACCATCAAAAAAAAAAAAGTCCAGAGTGAAATATTTCGTGGCACGGCCGGCAACGTAGACCTCATTGTATGCCAAAAAGAAGACTGTAAGTCATGGAAATATCATTGTCAAGTGGAAACGATAATTTCATGTAAACTTTTTGGCAACTTCGCCTCGTTGAATTTGTGGAGAACTTGACATTGCAAGTGTCGTGAAGCTCATATACAAGTGATGATAAGGAGAAACCTCTGAGGATAACTGAATATTAAAACCAAATTAACCTAAAATATCAGAGAATATTTTCAAAAATTTCTGTGAAAAATTAATTGTGACAAAAAAGAAACATTTTAAAGGATTTTCCAGTTTCAATATTTACTAGAGATTAGAGAATCTTTTGAAATTCAAAATTACCAACGTCCCCAAAAGTTTGGAGGACAGTTACCCAACAACAAATCAAAAGTACTCCAGAGTGTCCAGACGAGTAACTCTGAGATCCCCCAGGACTATATCTGACCCCATTTTAAGCATTTTAACACCAACACAGCCTTATTAATGTCTAGGTGACCTCAATATATCTGTCTATGGGTAAACGAACGGGAAACGCTCTTCACTGCTGAGTTGTCACACAGTATCTGTACAGTTTCTTGGGTGTGTTATGTCTATCTAAGCTGTGATATCCTCTTACAATCCAGACTCACCACAACATGGCAGCTGCCTTCCCTGCCTTGGCTTTTATAGTGACTCCGATAGTCCCTCCTGATTGGCTGCGCTATACCATGTGATGTGATATCTATGTGGAAGCCTGCACCTGAGGTCATGTTTGCCTTCTTTGGCTCAACATTCTACATTGTGTAAACTATTTTTGTGAATATCAAATTGAATTCACCGGGTTTAACATATTCCTAAAAATTCACATCAAATCGATTCACTAATTTATAATATTTTCTCCTTTTGGTCCCATGGAAGTTGGAGCTTTGTGAACAGGTTGGCCACTTTGTATCACCCACTAAAGTGTGCGGCCATAACTCATCATTCAGACCAGGTTTTAGGTATTTTGGCTTAGAAATACACAAGTTATAATAATGGTTCCATGGCAAGAAAAATCCAAAAATTACCAAGTCTTAAAACCCAGTTACACGCTACAATTTATTGTCGGGGTCACGGATTCCGTGACGCACATCCGGCATCGTTAGCGACGTCGTTGCGTGTGACACCTACGTGCGAGTCCGAACGATCGCAAATAGGGTGAAAATCGTTGATCGTTGACACGTCGCTCAGTTTCAAAATATTGTTCGTCGTTTGGAACGCAGCAGATGTATTGCTACGTTTGACACCCTGCCAACGACGAACAACATCCACACGACCGCCTTGGTCAAACAATATATCGCTAAACGATGTAGCATCGTTTGTGAGATGTGTACGTGTGACTACTACTAAACGACCAATGAGCGATCTCGGCAAATCGTAACAACGATCTGGGTGTGTCACATCATTAACGAGATCGATAGAGATGTCGCTGCGTGTAACGGGGCCTTTATTCAGTGATTTACTAAGGGGTCAAAAAGTTGAGATTGGCCTGAATTCCTACAATATTTGCAAATTAACTTTTTTTCCTTACAAGATAGAAGTTGCTCATGAGTTAGAGAATGTTGTGAATCCGGGTGACCAAATACTACCATCGAGATGTTCTTAAAAATTAATATTTTTTAGTCCATTTGTGAACCATTGCATTGAGCGCAGCAACAGGAGATCCTCGGCCCAAGAGTCAAAATTTTCTCTAATGTCGAAATATCCCGATAAACTAAAGAAGCCAATAAAGCATTTAATCAAACTGTTGTCAAACAAGATAACTCATAACTGTTTAAATGATTGCTAATCTTATCAAAAGACCGAAATGATGAGTTTTTCCTCCTTCATCTTTTGTTTCTTCACTTCTTTTTCATTTTATGGATACAATACAAAATATTCATTCTGAATATTGTTACTTCCTAAAAAAAATATATTGACGGTTCTCTTTTAAGCTACTTTTATGAAAAGTTTGATGTTCTCCAAAACCACCACGCCACATACAGTCAGTATTGCCTTACAAATAGACAATTAACAGATAAACTAAATCTATATTTTTTGAGAAAAAAAAAAAATGAAGGAATGTAAATGTCTTAAATGTTTTTGTTTCATGTGCTTTTTTTTTTGTAGCATTGTTGTTTTAAAATAGTGCAATATTACTGTATATAAAAGTATTTATGTCCAGGGTCGAGATCTATCTGTTTTGTATTTGTGTATGTGGAGTTTTTATTGTACATTTGTCCAAGTATTTAACATGAAATATCAGATTTCGATTATTTAGGAAAGAAAACGTATATTTTATGAGAAATGGAAATGTTACAGATCGCTGTTGATTTGAAGATGTTTTGTAATTATTTTTTTTTTAATCTCCCCCAATTTTTAAATATTTAGCTAAAAAGAAATTCAACACAGAATATTTTCAAAATAAATTTTCTTTATAATAAAATTAAAGAGGTCCCTGTCACTTGTCATTAATATGTCATTGTTATATCTGGTGTAAACGCCGCTGTTCTACTGAATCCGGCGATGTTTGTCTTTTGTTTCTGCGCCTCTCCATTCCTGAGATACGGCCTCTTCTTTAATCTGGGGTTTTTAGCCAAGTGGGAGTGCTCGTCAACTTTTCTCTTCTTGATGACCACACCCAGTTGGCAACAAGACTTGATTTATAGATAGGGAAGAGGAGACCATATCTCAGGAATGGAGAGGAGCAGGAACAAAAGAAAAACATCGCCGGATTCAGGAGAACGGCGGCATTTACACCAGGTAAAAAAAAAGAAAATTAAATATTTATGCAAGTGACAGGTTCTTTTTAATAAATTACTATACTGTCACTTTCTGTAGATTTTATTGAAATGCAGTAGAAATAACTCTGGGAATGATGATGCCGACGATGAAATTTTCAGAATTTGAACTAAAAAGTTATCTAAAAGTCTTCAAACTAACTTGTGAGGACAGAAAACCTTTGTCCTATTAATATGTTTTCTAATTTGATTTTTCTTCTTGATTTAGTCTTGTGATATTATGAAATTCTCTAATATAATGTCACTATGTGGGGGATTATCAGATTTGGTGGATTATTAAATCCAGGATTAAAGTAATGATATAACTTATTATCTTTAGCTCGGTGTCTGTTTTTGGCAGATCTTACTATCAGCTGTTAGCAATATTGTTATTGTCCCTGGGAAAGAAAACAACAATGTAGAAAAATCTCTTCCTGGCTGCAATCGGGGAGTTTTTTTTGTGTAAAACCCAGAATAAGAATAAGATAATGCACTAAAATGCTTTAATGTGATTGTTTTTTAACACAATGTCATTGTCTATGTTCAAAATTTTGGTTAATTAATTTAATAATATATTTTAAAAGTGTTTGAAGTTACAAATCCACTTAATACTTATAGACTGAAATTATATTGTCTGCCAGCAGCCGCCACTAGGGGGAGCTCCCTGCAGACATCATTATTACTGAGGTCAATGTAGATACAGTATGCGCTGAGCTCCCTCTAGTGGCAGCTGTAGGAAGACTGAATTTTAAAATTTCACTTGACTTCTTTGCAGTCTGCGACCACGGAATCACATAGATTTCGGTGGCTCAGTGGTTAGCACTGCAGTCTTGTGGTGGCTCAGTGGTTAGCACTGCAGTCTTGCAGCGCTGAGGTCCTGGGTTCAATTCCCACCAAGGGCACCATCTGCAAGGAGTTTGTAAGTTCTCCCCGTGTTTGCGTGGGTTTCCTCCGGGTACTCTGGTTTCCTCCCACAGTCCAAAGACATAAAGATAGGGAATTTAGATTATGAGCCCCAATGGGGATAGTGTTCCCAATGTATGTAAAGCGCTATGGAATTAATAGCGCTATATAAATGAATAAATTATTATTATTATTATTATTATTTGCATGGATGCTGCATGAACAAAATCATGGGTTTTTTTAAGGCTAGAAATGAGCAAATTGATTCAAGGTCAATTAAAATTTTACTAAAAATTTGGATTTGTCAGAATCTAAATATTTGCAATTCTATTGGCCACTATCTTGTTTCAGTCTTTTTAAGGCTGGGGGGAGGGTTAAAAGATTAAAACTAAAATTATACTAAGGCCTTGTTCACACACTGCGGTTTTACCCGCATTTTTTTTGCGTTTTTGCTGCAGAAATTCGTTGTAACCTTTCTGCAGCCATTCCCCAGCAAAACCTATGGAAAAAAAATAACTGCGCACACTGCGTTTTTTTCTCATGACCATTCTTTCTGCAGAATTTCTTGAGAAAAAGAATAATAATAATAATCTTTATTTCTATTGCGCCAACATATTCCGCAGCGCTTTACAATTCAGGAGGCTCATATACATGTACATATCATATACATAAACATATACAATCAAGTATGTGCATGTCACTTCTTTTCTGCAGGTACCTGCGTTTTTTTGCCATAGATAATGGTTAAAAAATGCAGGGACCAACCTGAGGAAAAAATGCACCAAAAACGCACAGAAACGCGGTAAAAACGCATGTGGTTTTCGGTGCATTATTGGTGCGTTTTTTGACCACAAGTGCACTAATTTTTCAGACTCTCAAGAAATTTCTTGACAAAAATCCTTTTTCTAGTGTGAACAGAGCCTAACTTTGCTACTCACCTAGTGCCGGAGCTCGCTGCTTAGTTCTCTGCTGACTCACTTCCTCACTTTGGTTTTCTCTTCCACGTCTACTCCTGTGACATCATGAAACCATGGGACGATGTATGTACGTCATAAGGCCCAGTAAGTGCTAAAGTCATTGAAGACTGAAGACATAAGAGAAGACAGGAGCTGGAGGAAGGAAGCGAGTCAACGGAGGGCCAACCAGTGAGCTGCCAGGACATGTGAGTGTAATGTATACATATATATATATATGTGTATATATATATATATATATATATATATATATATAATACAAACACACACACATATATTTTATATATGTGTATGTGTGTGTATATATTTTATTATTTATTTTCATCTATTTTATTTTTTAACCCCTAAATTTATATATATATTATATATATATATATAGTTATATATCTATATATATATATATATATAAATAAATAAAAAAATTTAGGGGATAAAACAAAACCTAAATGACAATAGATAATAAAAAAAATGTGTGTATATATATATATATATATATATATTAAATAAATTTAGGGTTAAAAAATAAAATAAATAACAATAAATAATAATAATAAAAAAAAATGTGTGTGTCTCTCTCTCTCTCTCTCTCTCTATATATATATATATATATATATATATATATATATATATATATACACACACACATATAAAATTTGTTTTTTAACCCCTTAATTTATTATGCTTTGGGGTTTTCAGAGACCCGGGAGCATAACAAATGGCTCTTACCAACAATTTTATTCCCTACGACTAAGATTTTATGAAAATCAAATTTTCCTGTTGAATTTGAGCAAATTTGCAAGTCGAAATTCCGTCAGAATCGCTCATCTTTATATAAATCTATTTTTAAATTTTCTTGGATTTTATACCATTAAGTAATAGGACAAATCCATCCATTTTACGATTAAAAACGCAATCCCCTAATGTCAGGTTTTACCTTAAAATGAAATGATAATTATCAGCATAACATAAAGTCTTCGGGTTGTCAGATCTTGAGAATTCTCTAGGTTATTGCCATTTTCATATTTTCTCAAAATCAGTTATTTTTTAGGATCAGGTAGCAACTTTGTGAACGACGTCTTGCCCCGCGCTGTGATTTCCTCATCTCGTCAATCTGCTTAAAGCCAAAAATTGTATCTTGATGTTTAATGTTGTCGCAATGTTGTTTCTCGTCTTCTGTCTTGAATCATTGGGTTCAGATTGTTTAGATTTGTTCAATGTCCGAGTATTAAATGGTTTTCCTTGCAAATGATTGATTGTGTGGATTTGATATTATTACAATAGTCCGTAGGTCGGTGTAAAGTCCCGATGTCAGGTCGTGATGCTGGGCGACTGACGGTAGCGGGTATGTGCACACAACATGTATTTCAGATGAAATCTGCTCCGTTACCCGCCTGAAAAAGCGCTAAATAAGCTCTAAATAGACTGGATATACGTCCGGCAGTGTAAAAATGACTCGCTGTTAATATATTCAGTCTTTCAAGCTTCTTTTAACAGCTTCAGGCTTCCAAAGCTGCGAAGCCAATGAATGAAGTGACCCGACCATTCCTCAGGCAACTTCCGCTTGCAAGATGCTCACTAGTTTATTTAACACAGTTTAATTAAAGGATATCTGAAAAGTTGAAAAGAAGTAAAAAAAAGGAGTTTAGTATAAAAGACGCCGCTGTGTCCTGAAGCGTCTTCTGCCTGCAAAACCCTTGGAATTTGCAGATGACAAAAATACATTGAGTGCCCACACTCGGTACATGCCCATACCCTGGGCTGGACCCCTCTACTGGCACTGGTAGGGGAAAAGTCACAAAGAAAGTTCATAAAATCAGTAGATTCCTTAATTGCTACATATAAAGCAACTTGTAACTGTGAAACATGTGGCGAAACCGGACGAGAATTCAAAGGGCGAAAATATTGGAAACATTGGTCATCAAATATATGATCCCCCATCAATAACACATGGAGGCGACGCGGCTTCTATTAAATTCATGGGTAATGAAGGGGTGAACGGACCTCTAAGAGGAGGCAACAAAAGTAGATTTTTAATTTTAACACAGTATCACCCTGTGGACGGAATGAAGAATCGAACTCTATAAATATGAATAATATGATATATTGTGTATGGAGCCGTGATACATTGTGATCATCCTCTTTCTATTTAAGATCGGGATTAATCAGAGATCTCCTCTCCTCGTTCTTTTCTTTCTTGGGTTTAATTCCAATATGGTGATTGGATGACTTAGGTGTAACCTTATTGTAAGAATTAATTAATTAAACATCAATGTTAATTTTTGATTCAATTTAGTACTGTTCATTAATCAGAATGGGGGTGATATTATGTGATATATTCCTGATGGCTTGGCTGTCATCCTCGGGGCAGTAGAGACTTCTAGAAGGTGTACGGTCGGGAACGTTTGCCCCTCTTGCCCTATACTAGCTTTTGTTGTAACGGTATAACAATAAAGGGGGCTTTACACGCTACAATATCGTTAATGTTTTATCGTCGGGGTCACGTTGTTAGTGACGCACATCCGGAGTCATTAACGATATTGCAGCGTGTGACACTTACCAGCGACCTTAAGCGACCTCAAAAATGGTCAAAATCGTTCACCATGGAGAGGTCGTTCCAAAACCAAAAATCGGTAATGGTTGATTATCGATGTGGTTCGTCGCTCCTGCGGCAGCACACATCGCTGTGTGTGACACCGCAGGAGCGAGGAACGTCTCCTTAACCGCCACCGGCCACAATGCGGAAGGAAGGAGGTGGGCGGGATGTTACGTCCTGCTCATCTCCGCCCCTCTGCTTTGTTTGGCCGGCCGCTTAGTGACGTTGCGGTGACGTCGCTGTGATGCCGAACGTCCCTCCCCCTTGAGGGAGGGATTGTTCGGCAGTCACAGCGACGCCGCCGACCCGGTAAGTGCGTATGACGCTGCCGTAGCGATAATGTTCACTGTGGCAGCGATCACACGATATCGCATCCACGACGGGGGCGGGTGCTTACACGCTCGATATCGCTAGAAATTGCTAGCGATGTCGTAGCGTGTAAAGCCCGCTTTAGAGTTGAACAAATTTCCTAAAGTTTGATTTGCACAATGCCGAGGAGGGAGATGTGAATAAATTTGGTGCAAATTGAAGGTGTTAAATAAATGATATTCTTATATTCGCCTCTACCTGTCCACCTGTCACCGCCGTTCTCCACCCAGTCCTCTAATTGTCTCCCCATCCTCATCCCCCTCCGATTCTTCTGGTGGACGTGCCGGTGTTGATCGGGACCCCTCCCGTCAGGTGATCGATGACACATGTCCATGATGCACGTCACCCTCCACTTGTCATAATCGCATAGCGTATCCCCTAATATTTGTATTTGCCTAAATCCAAAAATTTTGAGAAATATAAAATAAATTGATTTGTTTAGAATCGATTCACTGCCGTCTAATAATCATAACTTTACCGACCGCGCAGTAACATCTGAAACTACTCAGAGAGTCGCAGAATGCAGCAATTTAGGATTTCCAGGATTTTGCATGGGGACATGGTGGAAGCTCGGAAGAGTTTGCCTTTACCAGACTAAAGTGCAAAATAGTAAATCTCATTATTATCTTATTATTGATAAATCCATATTTATTGCAAAATTTATCTATTTTATAAAGAAAAACCTTATGTGGTCAATGCCTGTATAAAAATCAAACGTGCAGAGAAGTTACTTGAATGGGTCTCAGGTAAACTTCCCTGTGGGCAGCCAAGGGGTTAAAACAAAAGTAGAAGACATAGTCACCCCTGCCATCTTCTCTGATTGGCCAGAAATTGTGATGTCACCAACCACCTCTAACCTGACCGCTGCCCCCACTGATTGTCTGCAGTGGTCTGGTTAGAATAGCAGTGCTAGAGGGGGGGGGATGTGGTGCATGGCGGTATTTAGTGATTTACAGGCAGGGCCGCCACCGGAGGGGGAAACGGGACTCTAGTCCGGGGCCCCAACAGAAGGGGGCCCCTTCGCTCTTCATTTATTGGTTTACAAACCAGGCCTGCTGCGTAAATGCAGCATTGTCGGATAAGCTACACTTAGATCATCTTAATATATGAAAAGAAGGAACATAGAGTTTTTATAGTACAAAATAGTACAAAAAGTTTATTAAGACATTATGTGAACATCCATTAAAAGCACATAAAATGTACCCAAACCAGGCCTTATATACAAATCGCTAGGAATTCAGGATACACAAAAACATTTACAAAATTGTAAGGCAATGATTTTGTTATTATAATATAGCCATATTGGGCAGTGACCATAGTGGATGTATCCCCTCAGGATCCCATATACGTTGGTATAACATACAGACAATATCAGGCAATGGATATCCACCAGCAGTGATGGTAAAAACAGAATAAACGTCCGGTCACGGGAAAGAACCTCAGGAAAATACCCAACGTACGTTTCGAAGTGTTTGGTATCAATTTTTCATCAGGGGAAGGGCATCGATCATCTTGTATACGTATTTGAAGGTTTTTGGCATGTGGGGTCATAGCCTTAATGTGCGATTGGTGAGGATGTGGTGCAGAGGTAGAGTTTTTCCAAGATTGGCGGTGGGACTGTGGAAGGTGTGAGGGGTGGAGGCGGAGCAAGGAAGGAGTCTCAAGGGGGCCCCAAAATTATGCCAGTCAGGGGCCCTGAAAGTCCTAGTGGAAGCCCTGTCACAGGGGATCTTGTAGACCACCAGGAGCCACCTCCTTGGTGGCCACTTAGTCTGGCAAGAATCATGATAATCCAGATTATCCATAACAAGACCAGAAAGGCACAAACAGGAGGTGGTGACAGGATTAACTGCTCCCGTCATTGTGCGGAATTGATGAGATTCTTTGACTTCATAGGATATTTCCTCAATAGCATAAAGCCCAGTATAATCTCGGCAATTCAGGCAGATTATGACATAATAATATTTTCTGCTGTTAATTTCTCAGCCTCTTTCCCTGTACTCGCTGCAGTCTGATCATGTGAAATAACCAGAGCAGAAACAACAGAAGGCTGCAGATAAGATATAATTTACTCCGCATCCGCTCCATATCTCCCCGGGACTTTTACAATGATCAATAGTGGCTGAGATACCGCTAATGACTTCCCTACGTCGCGGCGCCGGCGCTCAGGATCCGCGCTCTGTTTATTTCCAGCGACTTGTAAACAACAAGAAGATTCTGCTGTTTGCAAAGAAATGTAATTAAAAATGTAACAAATGTAACAAAGTGCTGAGCAATAACTGCGGAGAGTGTTGTGCCAGGTCAGACGGGGGAGGCCGGGCCCCCGGAACCCCAGACTAAAGCCGACAATTTTACATATTTAAATATTCACTTTTTCCTTCCATTATTCCAAGAGCCATATTTTCATATTATACTAGCTGTAGTATCCGGGCGCCCGGGATAGTAACTGTCTCTCTGTCTCTCTCCCAGTCTCTGTCTGTCTCTTTCTCTCTGTCTCTGTCTGTCTCTGTCTGTCTGTCTGTCTCTGTCTGTCTCTTTCTGTCTGTCTCTTTCTGTCTGTCTCTTTCTGTCTGTCTCTGTGTGTGCCGTTACATTGCAGTACCAAAATGACATAAAGATGGCCGAGCTTCATAGGACCACAAAGATGGCAGCAATGGGAGGCCCTTCAGTAATTGAGTTATGGGGGCCCTTCAGTAATTAAGTTACGGGGGGGACCTTCAGTAATTGAGTTACGGGGGGACCTTCAGTAATTGAGTTATGGGGCAGCTTTAGTAATTCAGTTACGGGGGGGCCCTTCAGTAATTGAGTTATGGGGGACCTTCAGTAATTGAGTTATGGGGGACCTTCAGTAATTGAGTTATGAGGGGCCCTTCAGTAATTGAGTTATGGGGGCCCTTCAGTAATTACGTTACGGGGGCCCTTCTGTAATTGAGTTATGGGGAGACCTTCAGTTATTGAGTTATGGGGGGCCCTTCAGTAATTGAGTTATGGGGGGACCTTTAGTAACTGAGTTATGGGGGCCCTTCAGTAATTAAGTTACGGGGGGGACCTTCAGTAATTGAGTTATGGGGAGACCTTCAGTTATTGAGTTATGGGGGGCCCTCCAGTAATTGAGTTGTGGGGGGGCTGTTTCAGGAATAAGTCAAACTCTTCCTAAATCAGACTTCACACAGGAATTAGCACATAGAGTTATTTGGTTTAGAAAACCCATCTTGAAACATATTATTGGAAATTTCTGGGATCCGTTTCCGCTCCATTGAGGTATTACATTGTTAAGGTGAATGCAGAATGTTAGGGTACAATGTCGTGGACTGAACCATTGGACCGATCCTTAGTCATCAGTATGAGATCGGTTGGAGGTGAAGTCCATTACGCGGCAATGATGATGGTCTGTGTTGTGTTCTGCCCCATACATCGCTTACCTCCGCATTCGATCAGAGCAGTTTGCAGCTATTCGTTGGCGGCACCGGGTGTCGGACCTCCGCTAGTCTCACATCAATGACCTGTTCTATGGATATTGTCATCACTGGATGATCCCTTTAATGTCTGTGAGTCACTTACTTTCCTTGTGTAGCGCCAAGGGAAGGGGGTACTCGGTCCCAGGCGGTAACAAATGGGAATGTCACTCTGGTGGCTGTTGCTCGGTTCCGTGCCCTAGGCCCCTTTTTGTAAGGGGGTATATTTACAAGGGGTGAATAGAGTTATTGTCATGTGACACCACCTGCGGGTTGCGGTTAAGGATAGAGAACCGCCGCTACTAACTGTGGGTACTCCCAGAGCTGGTGGTGATTGCAGCAATGGTGTTAGGCCCTCCTCAGGTAGGAACGTGCCTGGGAGATGATGAGGGATAATAAGGAGACCACACCAGGTTGTCTTTAACAGTCTCTACTCACTTGGACCCAGGAGTTGCTGGTTCAGGTCCCTTGAAGTATCAGTGCCAATGTAGTGACAATGTAGTGCAGGTTGCTCTGTCCCCGGCACTCTCTGTTGGTTGGGTCCCCGGAGCGTGGAGCGTTTGGGGCCTGACTGTCCCCTTTGGGGGTACAGTCTCCTTCTCCGTACGGCGTGCAGTGCGGACCCTTTAGGGGAGGTAAGTGTCCGAACCACGATCCTAGTTTACTGCTGATGCTCCCGAATTATTTGGTTTGGTGTCCTCACCGGGCAGGTATTTATCAAGCCGTGTAGAACTGGCGCCTGATCTAGGGCCCTGTACCCCGTGCGTGCTCCGGTCCCAGCGGTATCTCCTGTACCCGTCTTGTTGACCTCTCTCCATTGCCCCCGGGGTCACCGCTGCACGAACCCAGCTCAGGCACGTCCGCACACCTCTCCTGTGTGCCACACTCTAGACTCTCTACTGACTGCTGACCCCTCCCACCAGGCTGGCTAATCCCAGGACTCGTTCCTTTCCATGGCGCCCATCCCCTTACATGGTTAACCCTCTATGTCCGGTGTGGAGTGGAGAACTGGGATTTTGGTTGTGCTTTGGTGGTATCGGCACTAATACTCCAGGTCCCAGGGGGTAGGTCCTGCATCCCCAAGAGGATGCAGTTCCCTGTAGTGCCCTGAGGGTCTCAGGGGCGCTACACTTGCAATGTGCATCGAAAATATTCCATGAAAAGTATTTGTCTTTTCTACCTTTTTTCCCCTCTTTGGTTTGTATTGTATTTCTTAATTACAGCAATGACTGGTTCCCGGGGGTTTGAGTTAATTAGGGTTAATTTTTATCATGATAAATTATGTATTTTAGTAATTACTTTATATTGGATAAGAGACAAAATAGTCGAGACCTGATGGATGCACAAGACGATATTTCCAGATAATAATCTTAATTGCTGATTCCGTCTTAGGGGTACAAATCTTATTTTTTCTGTCTTACACCATGATACTGCCCTTGTCACACACTGCCCTCCGGTCACTGCCTCCTGCAAGGACCATGATACTGCCCTTGTCACACACTGCCCTCCGGTCACTGCCTCCTGCATGGACCATGATACTGCCCTTGTCATACATTGCCCTCCGGTCACTGCCTCCTGCAAGGACCATGATACTGCCCTTGTCACACACTGCCCTCCGGTCACTGCCTCCTGCAAGGACCATGATACTGCCCTTGTCACACACTGCCCTCCGGTCACTGCCTCCTGCATGGACCATGATACTGCCCTTGTCATACATTGCCCTCCAGTCACTGCCTCCTGCAAGGACCATGATACTGCCCTTGTCACACACTGCCCTCCGGTCACTGCCTCTTGCAAGGACCATGATACTGCCCTTGTCATACATTGCCCTCCGGTCACTGCCTCCTGCAAGGACCATGATACTGCCCTTGTCACACACTGCCCTCCGGTCACTGCCTCCTGCAAGGACCATGATACTGCCCTTGTCACACACTGACCTCCAGTCACTGCCTCCTGCAAGGACCATGATATTGCCCTTGTCATACATTGCCCTCCGGTCACTGCCTCCTGCAAGGACCATGATACTGCCCTTGTCATACACTGCCCTCCGGTCACTGCCTCCTGCAAGGACCATGATACTGCCCTTGTTATACATTGCCCTCCAGTCACTGCCTCCTGCAAGGACAATGATACTACCCTTGTTAAACATTGCCCTTTGGTCACTGCCTCCTGCAAGGACCATGATACTGCCCTTGTCATACACTGCCCTCCGGTCACTGCCTCCTGCAAGGACCATGATACTGCCCTTGTCATACACTGCCCTCCGGTCAATGCCTCCTGCAAGGACCATGATACTACCCTTGTTAAACATTGCCCTTTGGTCACTGCCTCCTGCAAGGACCATGATACTGCCCTTGTCATACACTGCCCTCCGATCACTGCCTCCTGCAAGGACCATGATACTGCCCTTGTCACACACTGCCCTCCGGTCACTGCCTCCTGCAAGGACCATGATACTGCCCTTGTCATACACTGCCCTCTGGTCACTGCCTCCTGCAAGGACCATGATAATGCCCTTGTCACACACTGCCCTCCGGTCACTGCCTCCTGCAAGGACCATGATACTGCCCTTGTCATACATTGCCCTCCGATCACTGCCTCCTGCAAGGACCATTATACTGCCCTTGTTACACACTGCCCTCCGGTCACTGCCTCCTGCAAGGACCATTATACTGCCCTTGTTAAACACTGCCCTCCGGTCACTGCCTCCTGGAAGGTCAGATCACTTGTCTCCGGCTGCTGTAATGTGATTGGCTCCCTCTGTGTTCTCGCTGCATACAGTAAACACATAACATCACTCCGTACGATGTGCAATCATTGTATCATCCAGAGGTTTTTATTCAACGGAATTTGCAACATTGTCTATTGATTTAATTGCAGATGCAGCGGAGCGGTAACAATAGTTGCTCAGTTTTCCGCAGACTCATTCCCAGTGAGGCACAGGCTGATGTTACTACTCGGCAGTCACTTATTGGTAATTGCTTCATGTAAAGAGCTTATTGTTAATCGACCTTATGACCTCCAGATTGTGCCATGGGAAGCGCTGGATTTGACGCTGGCTGTCGTACAAGGGTCACTTGGCATCACTTCCGAAAGCTGAAGAGCTGGCAGCGACTGTATTTGAGGGTTGTCATTCTATGACAAATGTTCTTCATGCAAGATTAGCGGGATGGCAGCAGAGGAAGCGCAGCAATACAAGGGTCTGATCTGGAAACGCAGGTCCTACTGTAAACATACGAGTGTAGCTTCAACCAAGAAACTTCCAGTCTCAGGACAAGGAACAGGATTAGTGTTGAGCGGACCCGGATCCGCAAAATCCGGATCCGCACGGTTTGAGCACCCGATCCGAGTCCGACCAGTACCCGGGACTCAGGTCTCTCTCTCTCTCTCTCTCGTCCCGGCTCCCCATTCATTTACATGACCGCGGATTCCGGATCGGATCCGGACTTCAGCGGCAACCTGATCCGGATCAGCCGGACCCGGATTATGACCGTTCCGCTCAACTCTAAACAGGATCGATTCAATTGTTTTTTGTTTCACATGACTTTCTCGGATTGAAAGTCATGTGAAACAAAAAACGGGGACGTACCAAGCGAACGGCGAAAGGAAAGGGAAACCCTGTGTCTAGGGAAGGGGGAGATGTCACCCCTGTCCAAACCCACCTCTGGGCCCTGGCTTCCCTCACCACCCTAGATACATTCCACACCTATGCGCCAAGCAGGAAACCTGGCCCTGGCTGACCCTAAAGTTGGCCCTAGGTAAGGAACAGATGGGATGAGTACTTAGTTAACCCCACAAAGCTCTAAAGAAGACACAGGGATAACAAACAGGGGAAAGTGAATGATTAACTTACCTCCAGAACACTCAGGGAAAGGAACTGCAACAACAACAAAGTTTCTTCAGATGTATACAATCTGACTGCTTGCACTGAAGACTTGTTAAGGGTATAAGAACTATCACCAGCACAGAGTAATAGGAAGTGAAGGTATATAAAGACACCAATTAAAGTCCTGGTGAAAAGCAGCTGAAAGACTGAGGAACTCCACAGGGTCCTAAAGGAAAAAGGGATGAAAAGCAAGCAGAAATAATAGAAGGTCATGGAGCAGTTTGCGCAGCCAAATGTTGTGACTTTCTATAGCCAGACACCACAAGACTATCTGTCACCCATGATACAACCGTGACATTGAGCTTCTCATTCAGATGTTCATATTTCATATAGATGTATCAGAGTTTGACCAGGACTCATCCCACGGAATGCCCACACTCCTTCTACATGATTAAAACACTACTCAGACAACAAAGGGTGAAAGTACCACACTCCGGATAGACTTTATTGGGTCACCAACAGCCAACAGCATATGGTACATTCCAAGCAAGAGCATGAGTGTCACCCACAGTGCCCCATGAGTGTCAACTAAAGAAACCCATCAGTGTCAGCGACAGAAAATCATGAGTGTCAGCCACAGTGCCCCCCATGAGTGTCAACTACAGAGCCCCATGACTGTCAGCTACAGTGCCCCATAAGTTTCAACTACAGAAAACCATAAGTGTGTCAACTACAGAGCACCATGAGTGTCAGCCACAGTGCTCCATTAGTGCTAACCACAGTGCCCCATGAGTGTCAGCTACAGAGCACTATGAGTGTCAGTCACAGAGCCCCATCAGTGTCAGCCGCAGAGCACCATAAGTGTCAGCCACAGAGCACCATAAGTGTCAGCCACAGAGCACCATAAGTGTCAGCCACAGAGCACCATAAGTGTCAGCCACAGAGCACCATAAGTGTCAGCCACAGAGCACCATAAGTGTCAGCCACAGAGCCCCATCAGTGTCAGCCACAGAGCCCCATAAGTGTCAGCCACAGAGCACCATAAGTGTCAGCCACAGAGCACCATAAGTGTCAGCCACAGTGCCCTATGAATATCAGTCACAGTGCCCTATGAATGTCAGCGACAGTGCCCCATGAGTGTTAGTCACAGAGCCCCATGAGTGTCAGCCACAGTGCCCCATGAGTGTCAGCCACAGAGCCCCATGAGTGTTAGTCACAGAGCCCCATGAGTGTCAGCCACAGTGTTCCATGAGTGTCAGCCACAGTGCTCCATGAGTGCCAGCCACACAGTGCTCCATGAGTGTCAGCTCCACAGCCCCATGAGTGCCAGCCACAGTGCTCCATGAGTGTCAGCTACACAGCCCCATGAGTGTTAGCCACAGTGCCCCATGAGTGTCAGCCACAGAGCCCCATGAGTGTCAGCCACAGTGCCCCATGAGTGTCAGTCAAAGTGCCCCATGAGTATTAGCCACAGTGCCCCATGAGTGTCAGTCAAAGTGCCCCATGAGTATTAGCCACAGTGCCCCATGAGTGTCAGTCAAAGTGCCCCATGAGTATTAGCCACAGTGCCCCATGAGTGTCAGCCACAGTGCCCCATGAGTGTCAGCCACAGAGCCCCATGAGTGTCAGCCACAGTGCCCCATGAGTGTCAGTCAAAGTGCCCCATGAGTATTAGCCACAGTGCCCCATGAGTGTCAGTCAAAGTGCCCCATGAGTATTAGCCACAGTGCCCCATGAGTGTCAGTCAAAGTGCCCCATGAGTATTAGCCACAGTGCCCCATGAGTGTCAGCCACAGTGCCCCATGAGTGTCAGCCACAGTGCCCCATGAGTGTCAGCCACAGTGCCCCATGAGTGTCAGCCACAGTGCCCCATGAGTGTCAGCCACAGTGCCCCATGAGTGTCAGTCAAAGTGCCCCATGAGTATTAGCCACAGTGCCCCATGAGTGTCAGTCAAAGTGCCCCATGAGTATTAGCCACAGTGCCCCATGAGTGTCAGTCAAAGTGCCCCATGAGTATTAGCCACAGTGCCCCATGAGTGTCAGCCACAGTGCCCCATGAATGTCAGCCACAGAGCCCCATGAGTGTCAGCCACAGTGCCCCATGAGTGTCAGTCAAAGTGCCCCATGAGTATTAGCCACAGTGCCCCATGAGTGTCAGTCAAAGTGCCCCATGAGTATTAGCCACAGTGCCCCATGAGTGTCAGTCAAAGTGCCCCATGAGTATTAGCCACAGTGCCCCATGAGTGTCAGCCACAGTGCCCCATGAGTGTCAGCCACAGTGCCCCATGAGTGTCAGCCACAGTGCCCCATGAGTGTCAGCCACAGTGCCCCATGAGTGTCAGTCAAAGTGCCCCATGAGTATTAGCCACAGTGCCCCATGAGTGTCAGTCAAAGTGCCCCATGAGTATTAGCCACAGTGCCCCATGAGTGTCAGCCACAGTGCCCCATGAGTGTCAGCCACAGTGCCCCATGAGTGTCAGCCACAGTGCCCCATGAGTGTCAGCCACAGTGCCCCATGAGTGTCAGTCAAAGTGCCCCATGAGTATTAGCCACAGTGCCCCATGAGTGTCAGTCAAAGTGCCCCATGAGTATTAGCCACAGTGCCCCATGAGTGTCAGTCAAAGTGCCCCATGAGTATTAGCCACAGTGCCCCATGAGTGTCAGCCACAGTGCCCCATGAATGTCAGCCACAGAGCCCCATGAGTGTCAGCCACAGTGCCCCATGAGTGTCAGTCAAAGTGCCCCATGAGTATTAGCCACAGTGCCCCATGAGTGTCAGTCAAAGTGCCCCATGAGTATTAGCCACAGTGCCCCATGAGTGTCAGTCAAAGTGCCCCATAAGTATTAGCCACAGTGCCCCATGAGTGTCAGCCACAGTGCCCCATGAGTGTCAGCCACAGTGCCCCATGAGTGTCAGCCACAGTGCCCCATGAGTGTCAGCCACAGTGCCCCATGAGTGTCAGTCAAAGTGCCCCATGAGTATTAGCCACAGTGCCCCATGAGTGTCAGCCACAGTGCCCCATGAGTGTCAGCCACAGTGCCCCATGAGTGTCAGCCACAGTGCCCCATGAGTGTCAGCCACAGTGCCCCATGAGTGTCAGCCACAGTGCCCCATGAGTGTCAGCCACAGAGCCCCATCAGTGTCAGCCACAGTGCCCCATGAGTGTCAGCTACAGAGCAGCCTAAATGTCTGCTAGTGCACCGTAATTCATATTTGCACCCCCGCCTCTGGAGGTCCGAGCTCATAGACCTCTTCCAAATAATACCTCCTGATCTGTCTCTGCGACCCATCAGAGATGATTTGAGTTTGGAATTTGCCTCCCGCCCTCGTGTTTTCGGCGTCTTGTTTACACGGACAGCTCGATGACATCTTGCATCATAATCTGGATACAAGAAACTCCTCCTGAGCCAAACACCTGCAGCCGGAGACGGGAGTTCGTGGCTGGATCCAGTCCATGCTGCGCTGAGGCTGGAAACAAAGAATGTCCGCATAAGACGGAATCCCCCGGGATAACACAGACACGGAGGACTGTACCAGCTCTTATTGTGGACACTTCAAGGGCAAAGAAATTTTGTATTTGGCTTCGTGTAAACTCATCTTTATCCAAAAATGCAATAATGTGCGTCCTATAAAAAGCTGCTCCGAGGCTGGACGGCACTAGTGACTCATTGTGCGATGTTCTGTGTCTGCAGCGCGCCAGTATTTATTGCTCTTTATACATCTGATCCATCAACCGCCCCTTACCGAATGTGGGGACCTGGATCAGCCCCAGAACATGGCGCAGGCGCTGATAGGAATGATGGCAACATAAGGCTAGTTTCACACTTGTGTTTTGCGGCATCCGTCGCATTGCGTTGTGTGACGGATGTAACGGATGCGTTGCATATAGCGGCACAACTGATGCGACGGATACTGCAAAACAACGGAATCCGTTCTAGCTTTTTTTTCAGCGATTTACTCAACTGAGCATGTGCAGTTGTGTAAAGACGGATCCAGCCCAGGAATCCGTCAAATGACGGATTCCACCACCATAGGCTTCCATTATAAAAATGACGGACGCCGACAGAATCCTTCACATTGCGGTTTTTTTACGCTCTGGGAAGCACAGAAAAATGCTACATGCTGCGTTCTTTCCGCCCGACGGATGCAACGCAGTGTCAGCCGGCGGATATAACGCAAGACCATCTGTCGCAATGCGTCATCAATACAAGTCAATGGGAAACAGCGCACATCCGTTAACAGATTGCGCTGTTTCCCAAAGCGCCAGATTGCGACGGGTGCCAAACAACGCAAGTGTGAAAGTAGCCTTACGCGCATCATTTACTTATCCTCTGCATCTCGCACCCCACAATGTGTCTATGTGCTATATTAAGCGGACACGAGGAGAAAAGTACCGCACATAATGGGGAGCACAACAACAATAATTGATAAAGACAACCTTTATTTGTAGTAAAAGTTAAAAACCATTAAAATACAAAACACACACCTAATAACACGGCATGCGCCCACCGTCCAGCTCCAAAACAATGTTATGCATATTACAAATCGTAGGATACAAGCATTAATGATGCATTACAATATTTGTAGTAGCAATAAACAGCCTATATACAGCCGTAACAACCCAAGGGAAGTGCATAGCATGAGCATATACCCTCGTAAAGCCACAGGGCAAAAATGGCCCAATAATACCAGAATGTAGTTAGACTTATGAGGTTTGCAACCTGCTAACCAGGGTCAAAAACCCTTGGGTTGTTCTCTTTTCTTTCCCTCCCCCCCCCTTCCCCTCTCTTTTTCTTTTCCCCTTCTCCTTTCTCCTTTCCCCCCCCTCTCCTTCCTTCTCCTGTTCCTACTCCTTCATCGAGACTCTAAGCCGATTACGTTCCTCACCCCAAACCTATGCTCGTTTCCCTCCCTTTAGGTGATGTCCCCTTCTTACTATGTGCCCTCATACAGGAGGGCTGCGTTATAGATACAAGCGCATAGCAGGTACCTCCTATTACATCACGGCAGCCCTGTGCGTGCGCTGCTTTTTGATCCTCTCGCGCTGCCATCCTGGACTTCCCGCGCATGCGCGGACTTTCCAAAATGGCGGCGCGCATCGCATATACCACACAGCGATGCACTGCACACATCCCTCCATGACGGACCGGTCCGGACCAATAGCTAACACACCCAACAGGTGATTTATATATATTTTTCGCAATGACATATCCTTTATAACCTTCCGGTTTTGTAGTTTTGGGCACGCCTACCCTGAGGAAGCCGTCTTTCTGCGGCGATACGCGTGGGCCTTGCTCACGGTATTCCATGCCTACCCTCCATCCTTGCTTCCACGCTCCTTACCCTCCTCTCCCCTAGAGGGACCTATGGTTTGTACATGAGCTAGGTATAGTGTGTGAAGCCCCGCAAACGCTGTGTCGGTGCATTACCTTCAGGGACTCCACTCGGCTTGATCCTGTCACCGGTAGGAAATCTTCTATTTGTCGTGACGCCACTCTCAGAATTGCGGTCAGTGGGGACCGCCACTGCAGATTAAGGGATGCCTGGGGCTGATGGTGGGTGCAGTCCGTTGTAATAGCCTCCTGAGAGTGAGGCAAGCCCCAGGGCCCTGTGTAGGTGTGTAGAACCACAAGGCGCAGAATGACTCCACACAAGCAGGATGTCTTTCAGGGTTTTTACTCACAGTTGATGGCAGGGTGAGTGACCCGGGCGTAGCTGGGATGAACCAAGTGGGAACCAGGTGTCCTTCAGGCTGACTTGTGAGGGTGACTACCAACTCGCCTTCCTTAGCCCTTTTTGGTTTGGGGCAACCCCGACTTTGAGTCCCTATGGGGGTCACCCAGGGAAGTTGCTGAAGCCTCACTCCCCTTCAGTTGCCGTTTGCTTGTCGCCTGGACCAGATCACTCCAGCTGCTTGCCTCCTGTGAACTATGGGCCCTAACTGTGGCTACGTGGCTGCGGCTTTTGTGGTGTTGTGGCGTGGGCTTTGAGAGCCCCACACCGGCAGGTTTAGCAAGGAAAGTTGGATCTATCCCCGCATCGGGATCTGCCGCCCGTTTGGGCCTGGTTCTCCCTAGCAGTCTCCTTACTTCCCACTCCGTGCTCTCTCTCTAGCTGAGATGGGTTTCGGGTAGCACCCCTAGGTGACCGTTCTCCCCCGTCGGTAGCCACTGCGCGGGCGCTGTCAGACTGCACAGCCCCAGGGGTCTGCTCCTCACTCGAGCTCCCTGAACTCTACACTGAACTGGCTCACTGCCCCTCCTCTCCTGTTCTTGCCTACGCCACCTAGCAACCAGACTCTCTTACCACACCCCTTGAGAGGAGATGGAGGCTTTTGGCCCCCTCCACTATTCCAGTGGAGGTGAAGGCTTTTCCCCCTCCTGGGATCCCCAGGGGTCCTCTCAAAGGTACATGTGTGAGACCTGATCACTATGCGCCTGTGTACCACACCCCGGTCAGCCTTCGGGATTACCTGTATTGTACTGTCCCCAGGATGGGTGCAGTACTCAGTGGTGCCTGACCAGGTCAGGGGCGCCACAAGTGCCACATTGAGCTATTTGACCCTGGTTAGCAGGTTGCAAACCATATAAGTCTAACTACATTCTGGTATTATTGGGCCATTTTTGCCCTGTGGCTTTACGAGGGTATATGCTCATGCTATGCACTTCCCTTAGGTTGTTACGGCTGTATATAGGCTGTTTATTGCTACTACAAATATTGTAATGCATCATTAATGCTTGTATCCTACGATTTGTAATATGCATAACATTGTTTTGGAGCTGGACGGTGGGCGCATGCCGTGTTATTAGGTGTGTGTTTTGTATTTTAATGGTTTTTAACTTTTACTACAAATAAAGGTTGTCTTTATCAATTATTGTTGTTGTGCTCCCCATTATGTGCGGTACTTTTCTTCTCGTGTCCGCATAGTTCTCCCGCCGCACGGGTGAGCACTTGTTTTTGGTACTTTATACTATTTCGGCGGTGCACCCTCTTTCTGGTTGTTCGTGTATGTGCTATATTAAGGCTATGTACACACTGGGCTTTTCTACAGTGCTGCATAAAATGTCTAAAAATCGCTTAAAAAACGCCTGGAAAAACTCTTCTCATTTATTGCTTTTGTAAAAACACTTCGCTGTTCGTTTGTTCAGAGTTTTGGGTGTTTATTTCTGCTTCAAGTTTTGAAAAATTCCAGGTTGGAAAAAATAAGTGTATGTCAGTTTTCTTATGCAGATCCTGGAGAAATCAGCTCCTATCTCGGCACTGTCCAATGAGGAGGATCCAAAACACTCGTCCAAAAGTCTAAAAAATGCTTTAGTAAATGAAAAACGCCTCCAAACAATGAGGAACAGCTGTTTCCACTAAAAAAAAAATAATCATATTTTTGACCACCTCATAAAAGCTGTGTGCACATGCCAATGAAGAGGTTGTCCAGTTGGGGCACAAGTCTGCGGTCACTTTTTAGGCTCTGCCTCTAATTTTCATCTATTGCTCATCTAGCTGCAATGATACCTTTCATACAAACAATAGATAGACATGAGGAATTATTGCTACTGTACGAGCGTATAGCTATGAATCCAGCACTGTGGTGAGACAAACACCTACTAGAAAGCAGCAGCACGGAGGATGTTATACAGCAGCACTGAACAGTGCAGCCATGAGCCCAGCAATGGGGTGAGATAAACTACTATAAAGCAGCAGCCTGGAGGATATTATACAGCAGTACTGAGCAGGGTAGCCATGAGTCCAGCACTGGGGTGAGATAAACTACTATAAAGCAGCAGCATGGTGGACATTATACAGCAGTATGGAGCAGGGTAGCCATGAATCCAGCATTGCAGTGAGATAAACACCTACTAGAAGACAACAGCATGGAGGACATTATACAGCAGTACTGAGCAGTGTAGCCATGAGTCCAGCACTAGGGAGAGATAAACATCTACTAGAAAGCAGTAGCATAGAGGACATTATACGGCAGTACTGAGCAGAGTAGCCATGAGTCCAGCACTGGGGAGAGATAAGCCATGAGTCCAGCACTGGGGAGAGATAAACTCTACTAGAAAGCAGCAGCATGGAGGACATTATGCAGCAGTACTGAGCATGGTAGCCATGAGTCCAGCACTGGGATGAGATGAACATCTACTAGAAAGCAGTAGCATAGAGGACATTATACATGAGTCAAGCACTGGGGTGAGATAAACTCCTACTAGAAGGCAGCAGCATAGAGGACATTATACAGCAGTACTGAGCAGTGTAGACATGAATCCAGCACTAGGGAGAGATAAACACCTACTAGAAAGCAGCAGCATGGAGGACATTATACAGCAGTACTGAGCAGTGTAGACATGAATCCAGCATTGCGGTGAGATAAACACCTACTAGAAGACAGCAGCATGGAGGACATTATACAGAAGTATGGAGCAGAGTAGCGATGAGCCCAGCACTGGGGTGAGATAAACACCTACTAGAAACCAGCAGCATAGAGGACAGTATACAGCAGTACTGAGCAGTGTAGCCATGAGTCCAGCACTAGGGAAAGAAGCAGATTTCTCTGGTTAGATGTATTGCACAGTTTACATATTTGCTTGTACTATTGAGTAATGTATTGATAATATGATCATACCTTTTGCCCATACCAGTAAATTATACAGTCCTGTGCATATGTTATACGGTATTAATAATCATCTCCATATTGTAAATCAGTGACTGGGATCCACTGTTACATTTCATCGTCTGACTCTTGTTAGTCAATGACATTTTTAATTACTGTTAATTAGTGTTTTGCAGCGGTGCGGTCATGGAAATCCTCTCTGGGGTTTGGGTTTTATGATTCCAAAAATGTATTAAATTCTTATTAGCGGAGACACAATCCGGAACATTCCAAGAGCAAAAACACCGGTCAGGGTTTCCAGGAGAGACGTTTCCTGACAACGAATGGAACCTTACAAAATCCTTCATTTATTATACTCCCTTCATAAAGAACACAGGAGATTTATTTACTGGCACAAGAGTGGCAAAAAGACTAAATGACAGTGGGACGTACTCCAATGTTACACAGGTCTCACAGGTGCCAAACAATGATGAGCGTCCACTCACCCTCCTGACATCCACTCACCCTCCTGACATCCACTCACCCTCCTGACATCCACTCAACCTCCTGACATCAACTCACCCTCTTGACATCCACTCACCCTCCGCAAATCCACTCACCCTTCTAACATCCACTCACCCTCCTAACATCCACTCACCCTCCAGAGGTCCACTCACCCTCCTGACATCAACTCACTCTCCTGACATTCACTCACCCTCTGGATGTCCACTCACTCTCCTGACATCCACTCACCATCCTGGCATCCTCTCAACCTCCTAACATCCACAGAACCTCCAGATGTCCACTCACCCTCCAGACATCCACTCACCCTCGTGGCATCCAATCAAATTCCTAAAATCCACTCAACCTCCTAACATCCACTCCCCCTCCTGACATCCACTCATCCTACTGATATCCACTCATCCTCCTAATATCCACTCACCCTCCTGACATCCACTCACCCTCCTGACATCCAATCATCCTCCTGACATCCACTCACCCTCCTGGCATCCACTCACCCTCCTGGCATCCACTCACCCTCCTGACATCCACTCACCCTCCTGGCATCCACTCACCCTCCTGACATCCAATCATCCTCCTGACATCCACTCACCCTCCAGACGTCCTCTCACCCTCCGGAAATCCACTCACTTTTCAGAAATCTACTCACTTTTCGGAAATCCACTCACCCTCCGGAAATCCACTCACCCTCTGGAAATCCACTCACCGTCCTGTCATCCTTTCAACCTTCTAACATTCACACAACCTCCAGATGTTCACTCACCCTCCTGAGATCCACTTACCCTCATGATGTCCACTCACCCTCCTGACATCTACTCACCCTCCTGACAGCCACTCACCCTCATGATGTCCACTCACCCTCATGATGTTTACTCACCCTCCTGACATCCACTCACCCACTCTACTGATGTCCACTCACCTTCCTGACATCCACTCACCCTCCTGACGTCCACTCACCCTCCTGACATCCACTCACCCACCTGGCATCCATTCAACCTAGTAAGATCCACTCACCCTCCTGATATCCATAAGGAGCAAAAATCTTAATTTTCTAATTGCACACCGGTGAGGCTTCTGATAGGTGCAAATCTAATTTGCTGTCCTTTATCTTTTGCCCAGAATGGGGTTCAGGGAATGGGTGGGGGTCTCGGGTTCCATTGGAAGTTGGGGCTTTACTTTATCTCATTGCTCCTACTCTCATGTCTGTCAAACTACATAAAACCATAATAAAGAGTCACAGTACCAGGAAAGGGCAGGAAACTCACTGGTCAATAACAGGAGCAAGGTACGCTCAAAATAAGGGAAAGTTCATTCCAGCACCTATAGTGCACGGCTGCAGAATAATAATGAACATCAAAAACAATGGATGAGAACTTTCTATTCTACGTTATTACCGGATTTTGGGCTGCCGCTGGTATTCCACCAATGGGGCACACAAGGGGGACATAGACTTCAATACTGTACCCCAATACAATACTGCACGGATCCAAACAGTAACATTGTATCAGGTCACAGCTCATAATACAATAAAAGGGAAACTGGAAGAAGCTTTTCTTTTAATGTCTCTTTCTCCGACAATTCCCTCTTTCTTCCGCAGCCCCAGTGATGGGACGGTCACGTTTCCGGTATTCCGTACCTCGCGTCTCTAGCGGGCACATGTATTATGTGACACGGCTGTGACTATTGGCCCCAGACGCCGTTTTCTTCCGTGATTTGATCCTTCGTATTTGAATTTGTTTGAAACTTTGAGGTTTGGAAAAATAAATTGAACAGCGGAACAAATGCATAAAGTGGAGAGAAAGCAGAAAAAAGAGGTAAATTGTCAGGACTCTCCGGCTTCTGTCTGTAACTGGTTTTGATGAAAGCTTCATTGTATTATTTGGACTCAGATATTTAGAATGTGAGAAAATCAATGGACGGGTCTGGAAATGCTGAAATTATAAAGGAACGGGGAAAGAATATTCGTTCCCGTCCTCGGACGCAACATGAGGTCAGTGTGTAACAGTCACTATACCCCATTGCACCGCTATTATAATGCTCATAAAATACCAATGTATCATAGCTCAACGCTTACGGAACATTCTATTCACCAGTTGGAAAGGTCTCTATAGAAAAGTCCAAACTTCCATGTTTGCAGAATTGAGTAGCAGATGTAGTCACCACAACACACAAAGCATGACCTGCCCCACTTCCTGTAAAGATAAAGACCAGCCTCACTTCCCGTAAAGAGAAAAAACAGCCTCACTTCATGTAAAAAGAAAGACCATCCCCACTTCCTGTAAAGAGAAAGACCAGCCTCCCTTCCTGTAAAGAGAAAGACCAGCCTCACTTCCTGTAAAGAGAAAGACCAGCCTCACTTCCTGTAAAGAGAAAGACCAGCCTCACTTCCTGTAAAGAGAAAGACCAGCCTCACTTCCTGTAAAGATAAAGGCCAGCTTCACTTCCCATAAAGAGAAAGACCAGCCTCATTTCCTGTAAAGAGAAAGACCAGCCTCACTTCAGGTAAAAAGAAAGACCAGCCTCACTTCCTGTAAAGAGAAAGACCAGCCTCACTTCCTGTAAAGAGAAAGACCAGCCTCACTTCTTGTAAAGAGAAAGACCAGCCTCACTTCCTGTAAAGAGAAAGACCAGCCTCACTTCCTGTAAAGAGAAAGACCAGCCTCACTTCCTGTGCAGTAAAAGAGACCCGCCCCCACTTCCTGTACAGTGATAAAGACCCACCCCCACTTCCTGTACAGTGATAAAGACCCACCTCCACTTCCTTTACAGTGATAAAGACCCACCCCCACTTCCTGTACATTGATAAGGACCCACCCCCACTTTCTGTACAGTGATAAATACCTGCCCCCACTTCCTGTAAAGAGATGAAGACCCACCCCCACTTCCTGTACATTGATAAAGACCCACCCCACATCCTGTACAGTGATAAAGACCCGCCCCCACTTCCTGTACAGTGATAAATACCTGCCCCCACTTCCTGTAAAGAGATGAATACCTGCCCTCACATCACATCACGTAGAGACTCCTATAGAGTATGGATGGAGCAGAGGTCGAGCATGAGCCTCACCATATATTTCCTACTGGAGTGCTGCAGAGACTGGAGCACAGCACTCACCTTTTTCTTTCTGTCCTACAGCCTATACATGGAGCAGTGTTTCTGCTGCTCGACCGTTACTCCATTCAGACGAGGTGTCCCTGTCTCCGATACCCCATATAGTGTGACCCATGGATGGCTTGCACGCTTATCTCCTGACAATAGTGATTTATGCAGACTGTATTTGTCAGGCCGCCTCCAATGTCAGATTTAGTCTCCATTACTGAGTGACTACTGAGTTGGCAGAGCAGTTTACATGATGGCCTCTCTTTGTTGGCCTTGCGGCCGGTCTGACTGTGGGCACCGTGCCCAATCTCTACGGGAGCACCGAGTCTGCGATCATATTTCTCTGACAGTGTCACTTTGGCAGTTTTTAAGTTTTGATGCATTTCATTGAACAACCTTGTCTTCAAGAATCTCGGCCAAGAAACACATTACAGACCCCCCTGCTGCCCCTTCCAAGGTATTATTATCATCTCCGCGAGCGGCATTGATTCGCCTGTGGTCTATTTCTGCAAGAAATGACTGTTTGGAGTGGGAATGATGCCAGTAACGGCTCATTGACTATCAGATATCTGATTATAGCAGATCTGAAGATCATATTTATACCAGAGCAGCACTTTACAGCCATTCGTTAAGAAGAGACCCCTGCACGGTCAACACATTAACGAGTATAAGTATCAACGTCGTGAATATCTGCCGCCAAGAGAAGCTTAGAAATTAAAACTGTTACAAAGAAACACATGTAGCCCCTGGGACCAGATACACGAGAAATCTGTCTATGAGGGATAGGCAACGCAGCACGGCCTCACAATACCTTCCTCGTGGGTGGGGTTAATTTGTATTTGCCCCTCCCCCGCAGAGTCATTACCAGATTAGAAGAAGAGGGAATTGGCTCAAAAATAAAACTCCAAAGGATGTAATAATTAGGGCCAAATCAACAGCTGTAAAGCCTCATCCCACAGATGTCTGGTGCATGGCCGTAAATCAAGACATGAAAGGTTGGAAGTAAATATGAGGGATCTGATTCTTTAATTAAATTCACCGAAATTTTCAAATTCAGATTTGAATAGGAATTTTTGAGGTGAGGTCCTGCTGGAAAATAATGGTGCAAAATATTCACGCCAAGGGCACAATGTGGCAGTTTCCATTAGGGGTGTACTCACTTTTGTGATATACCGTATATCTTGTTAATCCTTCAGTCTGTTATGTTCTGGGGCCTGGAGAGAATTCAGAGCAATATAAATATATTTTTTCCGGGCTGAACTTGACTGAATCTGATAAATGTGAACTTCTCCAGATTTGCTGGTTTCTGGTGCGGAGGAGTTTGCTCACGAGGCTGCGGAAGATGCAGTGGAGACCCTTCCCATGGTGAGCCGGAGAATAATCGCAGGGTGCGGAGAAGCGGAGGTCAAAAGAGACTGTACCTCTCTGTGGGAACTGACAAGTATATTGTCTACTGAGTAGAGACTTTCCGCTGATTAGTCCAATGAGAACCTCTGTTAAGAACTGTAAGGCCTTGTGCACACGCTGTATTTTTTTACGCGATTTTTGGGTGCAGTTATGGTCCCAAAACGGTATGCATTCCCTTCCCCAGCTCAGTCTATGAGAGTATATTTTTGCTGTCTGCGCACGTTGCAGGTTTTTTTGGCTGCGTCTTTCTGGTGACCACAAAGCTGCAGCATGTCAATTCTTTTTGTGTTTAGTCCCTGCGTTTCGGAGGACTGGCAGATGAATCCCCCGCTGACTCGGGGTCAGCAGGGTATTGATCCCTGGTCACTGGCCAGATGCCGATCCCCATATAAGTCTATGGGGACCAGAATCCAGCGCAAAAGGGTAGGAGCAAGCTCTACATATTCACCGATCACTGGGGCGGCTGTCACACTGCTCCCGCGGCCTCTCGTTTTTCTTCTCAGGCCGCTCATTAGGCTCATACATATTCACTGCTTCCCCCGTGGCACACTTCAGTCGCTGCGTGGAACTCACAGCAGGCAGTCATGTTCTATGGCGCTCGCTGTGAGCTTAAGATGTAGCGTTTTTGCTGCAGGTGCATTTTTTGGGGGCCAAAAAGTTTATCTTTGAGGTCGCCACAAAGATGCAGCATGTGCACGTAGCCTAAGGCTGAGTCCGCACTTTGCGTTTTTACCTGCTTTTTCAACTGCAGCGTTTTCATGCCAAAATGCTTGCGGTATGCTTTTCAAGCAAAGTCAATGGGACATTGAGCTTTCTTGTGCGCACTATGCTGTTCAAAACGCTACGTTTAATTTGCATAAATTTGGGCAAAAACTCAGCGTTCAAAGAAGCAGCATGTAATTGTTATTGCCATTTTGGCTGCATTTCCCATCCATTCAATTTAATACAAGACTGCAGCGTTTCTAAAAGCACCGGAAAAGCACTAAAATCTCATGAAAACTGCAAGGTGCGCATAGGCTGCTTTCTTTGCGTTTTACATGCTTTGTTAAAGCCAAAAGCATTGTCCTTTCTGCTAGAGGATGCTTTTTGAACTGCAACTACCTCGACGCAAAGTGCAGACACAGCTTAAGGCCTGCGACACACATCCGTGCCGCCGGTACGTGTTTGCCATTTTTTGCACGTACCGGCGGCACGGAGACACGTTCAGCAATGCTACCCTATTGTAGCAGGCACACACACGTAAAACCACACGGAACGTGTGTCCGTGTGCGTTTGTACGTGTGTGCGTTTTTCAAAGCGCTGACATGTCAGTGTTTTCTCCCGCAGCACGGGTGTCACACGGCCCGCACCCGTACCACACGGGTGTAGTGTGGATGCGGTTCCGTGTGCCACGCGCCGGAGAAAACACACGTGTCAGTGAAAAAAAAACATTTACTCACCTTCTCCAGCCCTCCTGTCTCTGCCGCTGCTGCCTCTTGCTGCCGACCGCCGCTCATTATGCTCATTTAATATTCACTTCACTGCCTGGCAGCAGCGGGAGACGGCAGGGCTAGAGACCAAAGATCAGCACCACGGACAGCAGTGCGGACAGCAGGAAGGACCACGTGAGTATGTAAATTACCGGTTCTACGTGTGCTATCGCCGATAGCACACGTAGAACACACGTGGCCCGCACGTACCAGAGACACGTACTTACCTGCACGCAACACGCAGGGGAAATACGTGTCCCTCGGCACGTGAGTGTGGCAGAGGCCTAAGGTTGTATGGACATATTGCCTCATTTTTGTTCTTGCGGATTTCCTGATGCCAGCAAAGTCTATGAGAGTCCTGTAGTAGCAGAGCTGTGCACACATTCAGGATTATTTCCTTGCAGATTTGTAGCAGAAAAAAATCAGCATGTCAATTCTTCTGCATTTTTTCTGTGTTTTCACCATTGAAAGCAATGAAAAAAAGCATAAAAAACCATAGCAAAGTGTGGCAAAAAAAAAAAAAAAAAGTCAAATTGCGGCAAAAATGCATGCTTTTGCCCCAGAATTTTTCCTGCCAGTACATGCAGATTGTTTGCAACTAAACCTGCAACGTGTGCACATAGCCTATGTATTTTTTTGTAAATTTGGTAGTCCAAAACGCATGTTTTCTGCACTGAAAAAGCAGGTAAAACGCTGGAATTTGCAAGAATCTTGGTTATTGCCATTTCTCATTGACTTCAATGTTAGCAAAACGCACCCAAAATGGCAAAAACAATTGACATGATGCTTCTTTGAACGCATGGTTTTTGCCACAAAATATGCAAATTAAACGCAGCGTTTAGAAACGCAAAGTGGGGTCTGAAAATCAACATTTACCATTGACTTTGCTGTGAAATCAAAACGCATGGCTTTTGGCATGAAAAAGGTGCTTCTCAAAACGGACCTAAAAAGCACCTAAAACACAGGTGGAAACGCAAAGTGCGGTCTTAGGCTAAGAGAACTTTACATGCTGTGATATCGGCACCGATATATCGCTAGAGAGCATACCCGCCCCCGTCGGTTGTGTGTCACGGGTAAATCGCTGCCCGTGTACTTGTACTTGCGCACAACCTCGCTTACCCCCGTCACACGGACTTACCTGCCCTGCGACGTCGCTCTGGCCGGCGACCCACCTCCTTTCTAAGGGGGCGGGTCGTGCAGCGTCACAGCGACGTCACATGGCAGCCGTCCAATAGCAGAGGAGGGGCGGAGATGAGCGGCTGGAACATGTCGTCCACCTCCTTCCTTCCTCATTGCTGGTGGACGCAGGTAAGGAGATGTTCCTCGCTCCTGCGGTGTCACACATAGCGATGTCTGCTGCCGCAGGAACGAGGAACAACATTGCTACTTACCAGAAAACGATTTTTGGTAATTAAACGACCTCTCACAGACAAACGATTTTTGCCTCTTTTGCGGTCGTTTAAGGCAGCTCCAGCCTGTCACACGCTGCGATGACGCTAACGGCGCCGGATGTGCGTCACAAACACCGTGACCCCGACAATATAACGTTAGCGATGTTGCAGCGTGTAAATGGCCCTATAGAAAGTGTGCACTGGTGCCAGCTACTATAATAACACAAAACACAAGCAAAAGAATACAGCAGCGTCAGTACTCGGTGCCAAGATATATGCAAACATAGAATATGAAATTTAAACTGCATAAATACTACATGGAATTTACTTTAGAAAAATAAAGATACTTAGCGCATCAAAGAAAGGTCGCCTTCCCGTGGTTGATGGGCTCACATGAATTGGTCAATTTGTGCTCTAATTACCTTCATTTTTCTAAAGTAAATTCCATGTAGCATTTATGCAGTTTACATTTCATATTCTATGTTTGCATATATCTTGGCACCGTGTACAGAGGTTTTTTGCTTTGATTAGTTATGGAGTCTAAGAAAACGTTACTTCTTCTTGGTCCCTCCGCAGGACTCTGAGTGCAACAAGTGGGAAAGACTATAACAGGTATGTTGCATATATCTTGGCACCCCTTACAGACTATCAGTAGAGGTAACAATGATCCCATAATGAATATTTTAAGAATAGTGACAGGTTCCTTTTAAGAGATGCTGTGTTACCATATTCCACATTAAAATTCAATTGATTTTTGAAATGTTAATTTTTAATGACAGATTTATTGAAAATTACCCCCCCCCCCCGATTCTGGTGTTTGTGCCGCGATCCCTCATTATTCTTCTCATCACTATTCACCCATTCCCAGCACTAATAATAATTCCCAGCGTTCACAGTAATGAGGAATGGCTGAAAACGCGCAGGCACGGCCGCACATGGCCTCCATCACCGTGAGGCAGGTAATAGTCACTGATTGGAGAGAACACATGGGGGGAATCGGACTCTGACCTCTGCTTGGATGTACTTTGGCTGATTACAAGCACAAAAGACAAAACTGATGTCACGCTCCATCCAAACCACGAACGCACGAGTCTGGATCCGATCACTGCGCCGTGTGCCGCGCAGATGACAGAAGATTCTCCACCTTTCAGCCCCAAATGTTTAACAGCATTTCACTAACAATAAGGGAAAATAATAAAGCAGAAAAATGTTAAGGGCGCATCAAAGACAGCCAGAAAGTGATCTTGTTTAAATTAGGTTTTTGCATTACATATTTTTTTTTTTTAGACTTTTGACCTTGGCAATGCTTTTCTATATCATGATCTGCATAGAAAAAGGTAAATTAGCAATCTTGTATACAGGGAGCTCCCCCTAGTGTTTGCTGCAGACAGGATCTTATCATGTATCTCTGTATACAGAGAGCTCCCCCTAGTGTTTGCTGCAGACAGGATCTTATCATGTATCTCTGTATACAGGGAGCTCCCCCTAGTGGTGGCTGCAGACAGGATCTTATCATGTATCTCTGTATACAGGGAGCTCCCCCTAGTGGTGGCTGCAGACAGAATCTTATCATGTATCTCTGTATACAGGGAGCTCCGCCTAGTGGTGGCTGCAGACAGAATCTTATCATGTATCTCTGTATACAGGGAGCTCCCCCTAGTGTTTGCTGCAGACAGAATCTTATCATGTATCTCTGTATACAGGGAGCTCCTCCTAGTGGTGGCTGCAGACAGAATCTTATCATGTATCTCTGTATACAGGGAGCTCCCCCTAGTGTTTGCTGCAGACAGAATCTTATCATGTATCTCTGTATACAGGGAGCTCCGCCTAGTGGTGGCTGCAGACAGGATCTTATCATGTATCTCTGTATACAGGGAGCTCCCCCTAGTGGTGGCTGCAGACAGAATCTTATCATGTATCTCTGTATACAGGGAGCTCCGCCTAGTGGTGGCTGCAGACAGAATCTTATCATGTATCTCTGTATACAGGGAACTCCTCCTAGTGGTGGCTGCAGACAGAATCTTATCATGTATCTCTGTATACAGGGAGCTCCCCCTAGTGTTTGCTGCAGACAGAATCTTATCATGTATCTCTGTATACAGGGAGCTCCGCCTAGTGGTGGCTGCAGACAGGATCTTATCATGTATCTCTGTATACAGGGAGCTCCCCCTAGTGGTGGCTGCAGACAGAATCTTATCATGTATCTCTGTATACAGGGAGCTCCGCCTAGTGGTGGCTGCAGACAGAATCTTATCATGTATCTCTGTATACAGGGAGCTCCCCCTAGTGGTGGCTGCAGACAGAATCTTATCATGTATCTCTGTATACAGGGAGCTCCCTCTAGTGGTGGCTGCAGACAGGATCTTAACATGTATCTCTGTATACAAGGAGCTCCCCCTAGTGGTGGCTGCAGACAGAATCTTATCATGTATCTCTGTATACAGGAAGCTCCCCAGTGGTGGCTGCACACAGGATCTTATCATGTATCTCTGTATACAGGGAGCTCCCCCTAGTGGTGGCTGCAGACAGGATCTTATCATGTATCTCTGTATACAAGGAGCTCCCCCAGTGGTGGCTGAAGACAGGCTCTTATCATGTATCTCTGTATACAGGGAGCTCCCCCTAGAGGGGGCTGCAGATAGAATCTTATCATGTATCTCTGTATACAGGGAGCTCCCCCTAGTGTTCACTGCAGACAGAATCTTATCATGTATCTCTGTATACAGGGTGCTCCCCCTAGTGGTGGCTGCAGACAGAATCTTATCATGTATCTCTGTATACAGGGACCTCCCTCTAGTGGTGGCTGCAGACAGGATCTTATCATGTATCTCTGTATACAGGGAGCTCCCCCTAGTGTTTGCTGCAGACAGAATCTTATCATGTATCTCTGTATACAGGGACCTCCCTCTAGTGGTGGCTGCAGACAGGATCTTATCATGTATCTCTGTATACAGGGAGCTCCCCCTAGTGGTGGCTGCAGACAGAATCTTATCATGTATCTCTGTATACAGGGAGCTCCCCCTAGTGTTTGCTGCAGACAGAATCTTATCATGTATCTCTGTATACAGGGAGCTCCGCCTAGTGGTGGCTGCAGACAGGATCTTATCATGTATCTCTGTATACAGGGAGCTCCCCCTAGTGGTGGCTGCAGACAGAATCTTATCCTGTATCTCTGTATACAGGGAGCTCCGCCTAGTGGTGGCTGCAGACAGAATCTTATCATGTATCTCTGTATACAGGGAGCTCCCCCTAGTGGTGGCTGCAGACAGAATCTTATCATGTATCTCTGTATACAGGGAGCTCCCTCTAGTGGTGGCTGCAGACAGGATCTTAACATGTATCTCTGTATACAAGGAGCTCCCCCTAGTGGTGGCTGCAGACAGAATCTTATCATGTATCTCTGTATACAGGAAGCTCCCCAGTGGTGGCTGCACACAGGATCTTATCATGTATCTCTGTATACAGGGAGCTCCCCCTAGTGGTGGCTGCAGACAGGATCTTATCATGTATCTCTGTATACAAGGAGCTCCCCCAGTGGTGGCTGAAGACAGGCTCTTATCATGTATCTCTGTATACAGGGAGTTCCCCCCTATTGGTGGCTGCAGACAGGATCTTATCATGTATCTCTGTATACAGGGAGCTCCCCCTAGTGGTGGCTGCAGACAGAATCTTATCATGTATCTCTATATACAGGGAGCTCCCCCTAGTGTTCACTGCAGACAGAATCTTATCATGTATCTCTGTATACAGGGACCTCCCTCTAGTGGTGGCTGCAGACAGGATCTTATCATGTATCTCTGTATACAGGGAGCTCCCCCTAGTGGTGGCTGCAGACAGAATCTTATCATGTATCTCTGTATACAGGGAGCTACCTCTAGTGGTGGCTGCAGACAGGATCTTATCATGTATCTCTGTATACAGGGAGCTCCCCCTAGTGGTGGCTGCAGACAGAATCTTATCATGTATCTCTGTGTACAGGGAGCTCCCCCAGTGGTGGCTGCAGACAGTATCTTATCATGTATCTCTGTATACAGGGAGCTCCCCCTAGTGGTGGCTGCAGACAGAATCTTATCATGTATCTCTGTGTGCAGGGAGCTCCCCGTAGTGGTGACTGCAGACAGGATCTTATCATGTATCTCTGTATACAGGGAGCTCCCCATATTGGAGGCTGCAGACAGAATCTTATCATGTATCTCTGTATACAGGGAGCTCCCCCTAGTGGTGGTTGCAGACAAGATCTTATCATGTATCTCTGTATACAGGGAGCTCCCCCTAGTGGTGGCTGCAGACAGAATCTTATCATATATCTCTGTATACAGGGAGCTCCCCCTAGTGGTGGCTGATGACAGAATCTTATCATGTATCTCTGTATACAGGGAGCTCCCCCTAGTGGTGGTTGCAGACAAGATCTTATCATGTATTTCTGTATACAGGGAGCTCCCCCTAGTGGTGGTTGCAGACAAGATCTTATCATGTATCTCTGTATACTGGGAGCTCCCTCTAGTGGTATCTGCAGACAGAATCGTATCATGTATCTCTGTATACAGGGATCTCCCCCTAGTGGTGACTGCAGACAGAATCTTATCATGTATCTCTGTATACAGGGAGCTCTCTCTAGTGGTGGCTGCAGACAGAATCTTATCATATATCTCTGTATACAGGGAGCTCCCCCTAGTGGTGGCTGATGACAGAATCTTATCATGTATCTCTGTATACAGGGAGCTCCCCCTAGTGGTGGTTGCAGACAAGATCTTATCATGTATTTCTGTATACAGGGAGCTCCCTCTAGTGGTGGTTGCAGACAAGATCTTATCATGTATCTCTGTATACAGGGAGCTTCCCCTAGTGGTGGCTGATGACAGAATCTTATCATGTATCTCTGTATACAGGGAGCTCCCCCTAGTGGTGGCTGCAGACAGGATCTTATCATGTATCTCTGTATACAGGGAGCTCCCCCTAGTGGTGACTGCAGACAGGATCTTATCATGTATCTCTGTATACAGGGAGCTCCCCCTGGTGGTGGCTGCAGACATAATCATATAATTTATGTCTGTACATGGGATTTGAGGTCTCTATCAGTGCATTTTACTAATATATTTAAAATAAATCAGCAGTAATAGCCCCCAACAAAATACATATTGTGAAGGGTAAAGATTCTCTTTATGCAGTCAATGTTTCATACAATAGATCTTGTTTGCTTTGTTTATGACATATGAATATTTTTATGTCTTTTGCATAAGGATAATTTGTATTGATATACAGCGTAATCGCTCCTCTGATCTTCTGACCTTTAACAATGAGATAAACAAAAGAGAATTCATTTTGCTTCCATTAGAGCTGATACATTGTGATGATATAAGTCTATGATGACTTTTTAGTGTTTACATTGAGCTGTTATAACCGCAGCCTGAGTAACGAGGCGATGCAGCAGCTGCCAGGGCTGAGTGTTGTTTTAATTATTGACATTACTAAGATGAAGCAGCGCTGTCTGGAAATCCCGGATTAGGAATGCACAATGTGCGCCAGCCATTACTCCTCCTGGGTCTTCTGTCCTGCGCTGGCGGAGCAGATTCCAGAGAGTAATAGCATAATAAACCCCGAGATGGGTCTAATAAACCCCAATCACTTTCTACAATTAAATCATTGTAGCTTGAAAATCACTGGATCTTATCAATGAAAAGCCTCGGAAACTTTTGGGGAGCTTTCCATTTACCAGTCTTAACCTTTGCATTGGGGTGCATTGGGGTACAATGCACCAAATATATGAAACGGTTTCTATTGTTTTAAAAAAAGTTTCATAAATCAAGTGAATATAAGACTCTTTGTAGTAATCTTATATAAATCTGCTTCTTTCTCCACCTAGGAGCCACTTCTTCCCCTCAATATGACTTCTAAACTCATGCGTCACCCTGTGAAACTGATATAATCCTTATTGATCAGAACAAGATAAAACACCTGATTAAAGCTAAATAAAGTATATGGAGAGGGGAGAAGGGTGAGGAAGAGGGAGCAGAGCGAAACATATAAATGCAGAGTACCAGTAGCACCTTTTTCACAAGTGTTTTATGTCAATCAGTAGCTGGATTCACAGCTATACTGTTCTTTAGTGTTATATAATATCATCTATGCTGCTACTTTCTAGTAAGTGTTTTGTCTCACTCTAGTATGGATTCACAATTACACTGTTCCTTAGTGCTATATAATACCATCTATGCTGCAGCTTTCTAGTTTTGTCTCACTCTAGTCTGGATTCACAGCTACACTGCTTCTTAGTTCTATATAATATCATTAATGCTGCTACTTTCTTGTAAGTGTTTTGTCTCACTCTAGTCTGGATTCACAGCTATACTGTTCCTTAGTGCTATGTAATACCATCTATGCTGCTGCTTTCTAGTAAACATTTTGCCTCACTCTAGTCTGGATTCACAGCTACACTGCTTCTTAGTGCTATATATTATAATCTATGCTGCTGCTTTCTAGTATGCGTTTTGCCTCACTCTAGTCTGGATTCACAGCTATACTGCTCCTTAGTTCTATATAATATCATTTATGCTGCTACTTTCTTGTAAGTGTTTTGTCTCACTCTAGTCTGGATTCACAGCTATACTGTTCCTTAGTGCTATATAATACCATCTATGCTGCTGCTTTCTAGTAAGTGTTTTGTTCACTATTGTCTGGATTCACAGCTACATTGCAAATTAGTTCTATATAAAATCATCTATGCTGCAGCTTTCTAGTAAGTGTTTTGTCTCTCTCTAGTCTGGATTCAGTTACACTGCTCCTTAGTGCTATATAATATCATCTATGCTGCTGCTTTCTAGCAAGTGTTTTGTCTCACTCTACTCTGGATTCACAGCTGCACTGCTCCTTAGTGCTATATATTATAATCATGCTGCAGCTTTCTAGTAAGTGTTTTGTCTCACTATAGTCTGGATTCAGAGATACACTGCTCCTTAGTGCTATATAATACCATCCATGCTGCTACTTTCTAGTAAGTGTTTTGTCTCACTCTAGTCTGGATTCACAGCTACACTGCTCCTTAGTGCTATATAATATTATCTCTGCTGCTGCTTTCTAGTAAATGTTTTGTCTAACTCTAGTCTGGATTCACAGCTACACAGCTTCTTAGTGCTATATAATATTATCTCTGCTGCTACTTTCTAGTAAGTGTTTTGTCTCACTCTAGTGTGGATTCACAGCTGCACAGCTTCTTAGTGCTATATAATATTATCTCTGCTGCTACTTTCTAGTAAGTGTTTTGTCTCACTCTAGTGTGGATTCACAGCTGCACAGCTTCTTAGTGCTATATAATATTATCTCTGCTGCTACTTTCTAGTAAGTGTTTTGTCTCACTCTAGTCTGGATTCACAGCTAGTTAAATTAATCCCAAGCACACAATCAATTGCAACAGGGTAATGCAAAAAGTGATTTTTATTATAAGCAGAAAGAGAATGCCACTACCGAAAAAAGCAAAGACAGAGTCAAGGCAACGTTTCGGCCTTCACAAGGCCTTTATCAAGGACTTGCCTGTAAAGAAATAATAAAGATTATATACACACCAATGAGTGAACATAATGTACATATTTACATATTTACAAAGAGTATATATACAGACATACGTGTATCAAGAAGTGACGGGTATAGACGGATTAGACGTCAAATGGGTAAACCACAGGTAGGGCGTTCTGCTCTCAAAGCACAACTTGCTGGATGGAGAGAGGGATACAACAACAATAAGCACCATGAGAAGAATGGCAAGCAGAACGTACAGTAACGGCAAGTACGCGCTGGTACATAGCTCGATCAAATGGTGATGCCAGCAGGCAGTGAAATCATAAGATGAATACAATCCGTTCAGAACCATCGGAGATGGGTGACATAGTAGACAATGCAGGACATACTGTATTAGCAATACAGATATACGTGTAGCACTTATTACTGGACGGGCAGAACCAGGAGGAGGCTGTGGATTAAACAGTACACTTGCTATGTTAGTGGTCAGGCGCCTAAGAGTAACGCTAAATGTAGCATGTATAAACAATGCTAGCCATTGTCTGTAGATAAGCATGACTCCGGAATGTCTGACTGAAGGCCTTTGACCTTCCCCAACAACCCCCCTACCCCCCTGGGGTTCTTATCTAAAATAAACACAAACACTGTGTGACGTTGGAATATAAAGGCCACAGCAGCCCCATTTATTCATAACATAAACATCAGCCATGTAACAATACAACTCTTCATTGAAGAACCCGAAAAGGAAGGGGGGGGTACCTGAAGGTTAACCAAAATGTTCTTTGCAACATCAGCCTGTCTCCTGACCCTCAGCCGCAACACACCGACTCGAGAGCCCAAGCCAGATGTTGCCCCCACTATGTCCCGCTGAGACTCAACCCAGCAAGGACCCGTTTACCAAACAATTGCACCGCTAGAGGTAACCCGCTCCGGCACTGGGTTCCGTCCTCTCCTCTGTGCAAACCCCCACCTTCAGACACCCCCCTCCTTTCCGCCACCGCGAGCTCGCATGACCCCTTGTGCGCGCGAGTCCTCCCACACCAACAAAGCCTTCTCAAGCCCCTCCATCAGCCCTAAGGCCCAAATATCATTTCCCACCGAATTTAAATGGACCCCGTCCCGGCGCAACAAGTCGGCGGACGCCGCTTCCAACTCCGGGTGCCGAACAGAGACACCCCCAACCCGGGAAATGAACCGCCCAATCTCCCGATTCACTTTACTTCGCGCCCTGTTTACTGCCTCCACCGACCTGGCGTGCCGCCATGTCAGCCGCGCAACCATATCCGACCAGACAATTACTAGACCCGGGTGGGAAGACAGGAGCCGCAGGCAGTCACATTTTATGTCTTGTATCAGGTCCCTGGAAGCCCGGAGACCCAGGTCATTCCCACCCGCGTGTAGTACTACCACGTCCGGTGCTCTGTCCAGCTGCGAATGGTGGCGCCAGGTAGGCAACACCTCACTCCACAGCATGCCCCTGACCCCGATCCATCGCACAGTAGCCTTCTCTCTGGGAACCCCCAACTGGCGGCCGTCCGGTCGTATTCCCGCACGAAACGCCCCCCAATACACGTATGAGTGGCCGAGCACCCACACCAACAATGGTAAACCTACAAAACAAAAGGTGACAACACAGAGGGGGTGGGGGGGGGGGTGGGGCACAAGGAAGAAAATGGGTAATGATTACCAAACAAATACCGCCCCCGACCCCCCCCCCCCCTCCCCACCAATAGCTCACAACAAGTTCGGCCGGACGTAAGATCTAAACCTGGCCGAGTCCCATCGGCCGATCTTACGGAGAGCCTGCGCGCCCAGACCCCAACGAGCCGCCTGAGTCGCAGCCCCAATCCGAAAGGAATGCGACGCGAACTCAGCCTCGTTGAGACCGCAACACTGCAGGCACCTCCGAAAGATGCAGACAAATTGGTAACTCGACAAGGCTGACCCGTCCTGGTGGGACAAAAGGGACCCCGGGCGAGCTCCCCTCACTTCTAAAAACGCCGACAGCCATCTGACAGGGCACTCCGCTAAACCAGGTACACCCCATAGTTCCACCATCCGACCTCTACCCAGCTGGTCCGTCTTTGACCGTCTCAAGCAACACCGCACCACATCCATGCCGCATTCCACGTCCTCCAGCAACAAACCTCCGTGACTCCTCGTGTTTCTGCTCACCAGTTCACTAATTCTAAACGCCCCAAAGAAGGCCAAAACAAAAGCGGTCCCGAACAACTGGCATTCATACTCCGAACAGCACACCCGAGGCAACACCGACAACAGCTTGCCCAGCAGCTCAAAAGATACCGGGCGCCGAAGGTCTCGGCGCGCCCCCGCCCTCCGGTAACCCTTCATCACCTGGCGCACCCAGAAATCCTTCGTAACGTCCTTCCAGCCCAATAACTTGAAAAAGAAGGAAATGCCCGCTAACCTGCCCGCCACGGCCGACCACGAAAGGCCTTCTTCCTTAGCCCTGCCCAACATGAACAAAACTAAATAAACTCTGTCACCTTCAGATACATGACCTCCCACCTCATCAACCAACTCGAGCCAACGGTCCCACGCTGAATTATAGCTGCGCCACGTACTGGGTGCCACCGAATGTCGGATCAATTCCCAGGCCGGCTGCAAACCAGGTCCCACAACCAGACGGGCCATACGGTCTCCTGCTGCTCCGCGTCCGGCGCCAGCATTCGAAAGCGGTCCCACTGGAAGCGAGATAAAGCATCAGCCACAGAATTCAGCACCCCCGGCACATGTACAGCGCAGACCCACAAGTTCAACTCCAGACATTTCAGCACCAAATGACGCAAGAGGTCCACCACCGGAGGGGAATCAGCTGTCAACTTGTTAACACACTGAACAACCCCCAGGTTGTCACACATGAAACGCACCTTCCTATCTTTCAAATCCTGTCCCCAAACCTCTAAGGCCACGACAATAGGGAAAAGTTCCAACAGGGCCAAATTCCTAGTCAGACCGCAAACCCGCCACGAATCAGGCCACCTGCCGGCACACCATCTCCCCCCAAAATATGCGCCAAAACCACTGGATCCCGCCGCGTCCGTGTACAGCACCAACTCCTCATTTGACACCACCTCACGAAGCCACAATGACCGTCCATTGTACAGCTGCAAGAAACGGGACCACACTCTCAGGTCCGCCTTATGCTCCACCTTCAAACGCACAAAATGCAAAGGGTGCAACACACCGGTGGTGGCTTGAGCCAAGCGACGGGAAAAAACTCTCCCCATCGGCAATATTCTACACGCAAAATTCAACTTCCCCAACAGGGACTGCAAGTCCCGTAAACGAATCTTCTTGGCCTCAAGGGCCCCTTGAACACAACGCCTCAAATCCACCAGCTTGTCCTCCGGCAAGCGGCACTCCATGGCAACCGTATCCAGCTCGATACCCAGGAATTTCAAAACCGTAACCGGACCCTCCGTCTTCTCCGGCGCCAATGGAACGCCAAACCGGCGAGCAACCTGCTCCACTGTCCGAAGCAAAAGGGAACACTGCGAGGATCCCGCAGGCCCCATGCACAAAAAGTCGTCCAAGTAATGCAACACTGAATCTAGACCCGCCTCCTCCTTAATTACCCATTCCAAGAAACAACTAAACTTCTCAAAATAAGAACATGAAATTGAACAGCCCATAGGCAAACAACAATCTACATAAAACTTGCCCTCCCACCAACACCCCAACAGGTGAAAACTGTCCGGGTGCACCGGCAACAGGCGGAAGGCCGCTTCTATATCCGTTTTCGCCAAAAGCGAACCACGGCCCAACTTCCTTAACCATTCCACAGCCTTATCAAAACGGACATACGAAACCGAAACCAGCTCAGGATCAATACCATCGTTCACCGACCGGCCAGTAGGATAGGACAAATGGTGGATGAGCCGGAACTTGTTAGGTTCCTTTTTCGGGACCAACCCCAACGGGGACACAACCAAGTCCGGCAATGGAGGGGCATCAAAAGGCCCCGCCATCCGTCCTAGCTCCACCTCCTTCCGTAACTTATCCGCAACAATCTCACCATGTAGGCGAGTCGACTGTAAATTTTTTAAACGAATCTCTCCCGTCTTAACCACTGACGGTATCTTGAAACCAAAACTAAAACCATCACTCAACAATTCCGCCGACCCCCGATCCGGGTATCTACTTAGAAACGGCGCCATCCGATCTACCCTCACCGGGGTCCTCCCTTTTCGACGAAGACTCAGCGGCCTTTCCTTTTCCCTTCCGGAAGCACTTAAGGTGACTGTGGGCGCCACCACAGCCCGAACACTCGTGCTTGAATCGGCAGGAAGACCCAAACCGGCATTCCTTCTCATTAAACTGCCAGCAAACGCCCTTTTTGGGCCCCGACGAGGTGCCAAATGATCCCCCGCCGGTGCCCCCTGGAAAGGACTGTGATGCCGACTTCGGCGCAGCCATCAGCCGCATCCATAGACTAATTTCTTTGTGGTCCCACCGTAAACTGGGTCTGACCGCCTTCCTCTGGCGAAACTGCTCGTCATATCTTAGCCAAGCAGTCCCCCCGTAGGTCCTATACGCCTCACAGATAGAATCCAGATAACAAAAAAGCGCCGTACAGTTGTCCGGAGCCTTTTCCCCCACCACACCGGCCAGTATCACAAAGGCCTGCAACCAGTTCTGAAAAGTGCGGGGAATAAGGCGATAACGCCGCCGTTCTTCCTCGTCCTTTTTGCTCTCATCCGGTTTAACCCGATCCAGATTAAACTTTTCCAACGGAAGCAATGAGAATATTTCAACATATTCATCCTTCCATATTTTTTCCCTGGTCTCCTGCTTCAGATGCGCCCCCAACGGGCCATCAAAGCAAACATACACTTCCCCTCTCGCCTTGTCATCCAATCGAACAATGTCCACTGCAGCCGCAGCTGCGGCAGCGGGAGCCGCAGCTGGGGCCGCGGGAGCCGCCACCACCGGCTCACCCACCGCATTGCCACTAGCAACCCCTCCAACCGCAGGAGTCGCAACCTCCTGCCCCGTCGCTCCCTGCCACACCAAGCTAGGGCCCCCCACAGGGGCAAACAAACCCCTAACCAACCTCAACAACTCGGATGCCACACTGCCGTCACCCGTCACCACATTCACGACCCGCCCGCCACTCGGGCCACCAGATAAACCACCCGGACCACCAACCACATTCACGCCCTGCACGCCATCCATATCACCAGACACCCCATCCATAGCCAAACCAGGTGCACGAGAAATAGAAGAAACCGTGGTCTTACCAGGCTGACTCCGAGAAGATCCCGAAACAGCCGTCACATGTCCTCCGCGTCGCACTCCAGCCGCCTCGCCGACCTCCACGATCTGGTCCCCGTTGCCGTCCTCCGCGACGTCCTCCTCCAGGGTGGCCTCATCGTCCTCACTGGACCCAGGCCCAGGGAGCCCGCCGTCCGGCAGACTCGACCTTAGGCCCCGTCCGCCCGCAGCACCATCCATCCTCCGCGACGATCCAGACGCTGGCTCCGCCACATAAACACCGCCTGGGGCATGCCGTCCGGCATCCCCGCGTGCTCCGGCTGATCCCGACGCCGTCCCATCGGTGTCCCTCCGCTGCGATCCCAGGCCGGGCCCCGCTGATCCGGGCCGTCTCCGTACGGACTCCCCCGCCGACACTGGGACCCCATGCTCCTGCATGGGCCCCGCTCTGCTCCTAGACCTTGCCGCCGCCGCCACTGTGGCCTCATCTGCGTCCCGCGATCCCGCTGGCCCACGCAACCCAGCTGGCCCCCGCGACCCCGCTGGCTCACACGACCCCGCCGACCCACGCGACCCCGCCGACCCACGCGACCGCGCCGGCCCACGTGACCGCGGCGGGTCAGGTGACCGCACCGGGTCAGGCGAGCCTGCCGGATCGCGGGGACGCGCCGGGACGGGTGAGTACGCGGGGTCACATGACCGCGCCCGGTCAGGTGACAGCGCCCGGTCAGGTGACATCGCCGCCCCACGTGACCGCGCTGCCCCACGTGATCGCGCCGCCCCACGTGACCGCGCCGCCCCACGTGACCGCGCCGCCCCACGTGACCGCGGCGGGTCAGGTGAGCGCGCTCGGTCAGGTGAGGCCGCCGGAGCACAAGGGGACGCCGGGCCACGCGAGCGCAGCGGGCCACGTGACCGCGCCGAGTCAGGTGACCGCGCCGGGTCAGGTGACCGCGCCGGGTCAGGTGACCGCGCCGGGTCACGCGGCCGCGATGCGCGCGTCACTGCCGTGCGCCGCGACCCGGAAGAGGAGGGGAGGCCGGCCGTGTCGCTCACCGCCCCGTTGCCTTGGCGCCCGCGGCCCGACTTCCGGCCGGGGCCTCGCGACGTCCCGGCTCCCGGATCCACCGCCGCACCTCCACTCGGGCTCCGTCTCCGCTGCCGGCTCCTCGGCGTCATCTCCGGGCTGAGGCGCTCCGGGGGCCGAGTTCTTCGCTGCCGCTTCGGAGGCAGGGGGGTCCCATCTTCCTCGCCGACGCCGGACCATCGCAGGAGCTGCTCGTCCATCCAACGCTGTCCACGCTGCTCCGCCATCCTCTTCATCTGTGCCATGAAGTCCTCCATCTTCGGGATCCAGCCACAACGATTCCAGTCACCGTCCAGGTAGGAATGACCCACCCCCCCTCTGACCTGCCCTATATACTACCCCCTATAGTCACCACCCCCTGACCAATCAAACTGACCCCTGATCCTAACTGCCCCTTAGCACCACCCCCAAATTTCGCGCCCAAACTGACTTTCTCCATTAACCCCTTGTTAACCCTATGGCCTGGCATCCCTCCTAGTCATGTAGCCCTCCCTTAAGCCCCTTCGGGTCAGCAGTCCGGGCTCTTCCTGTATACAGTATAACAGCGCAGTAGACAGTATGAGGTTAAAAAACCTACCCAGAGTCAAGGAGGCATGAAAGGTGAGTGGGTGGATGGAGGAAGTGCCTATGGAAAGACAGGATACATTAGTATACATAGCCATACATGTGGAAACCAGGCAGGTAGAGGTGCGCATTATAGATAGTGTATTTACCTTACAGGGCACAAGGGCAGGGGGACAGGGTCCCAGGGGTGCAAGCAGCAGGCGTGTGGCAGTGGGGGTCTGTGCAACGGCAGCTATTTGTAGCCAGGGCATTACTTCCTGGTGTGAGTCATGGGGGCAAGAGCGCAGGTGCCCGGGACGTCAGTGATGACGTGGGCTTACTACTGCGCATGCGTCCGGCGTCAGTGGGGAGCAGGAGAGGTGCTGTTTGCAAGCACCTTAGTGCGCATGCGTGCAGGACGTCACGGAGGGGGCGGCAACCAGGGACAGGATCCCTGTCAGTGTGGGTCACTAGACTCGGCGCGCTTGTGTGCGTCGCGTCACAGGGGGGGCGGGGTAAGGGGAGTAACAGGCTGTGAACGGGGGTATGGGTGTTTATGATGTCACATAGGGGGCCGGATGTGATAGAGAGGTTAAAGTACCTGTATGTGGTTATTGTGCTGGTATGTACCGGCTCATAAGAATCATGGAACCAGGATATGTGTAGTGGGGAAGCACATTATGAATGACTGTGTATATAATGTATGTGTGGTCTATGGGTGTGGAGTCAGTATATAGGATGTAAAAGGGAAGGTTATATATGACTATAAAGGGGGACTGGAAACATAAATGGGACGAGTATACAGCTATATATTGCTAATATGAGGCTGTTAGTGTATAGCTGATATAGATTGGCGAATACCGCTGGTATATAGCTGGAATGAACAATAAGCTGGGATGTGGCTGATATGTGGTGCTGATATATGAATGGAATAGGCAAAAAGTACTGTGGTAGAAGTGTATATATGTGGGATAATACAGAGAGGGTTGAAAGGAATGTAATGGTTTACTTGGGTGTAAAGGAGAGAAGTAGTATATGTATGATAATGTTGTGTGTTGGAGGGGAGGGGGAAGGGGGGGGGGGGGAAGAAATTATTGGAAAGGGAGGGAATGGTGATAGGGTAAGGATGCTACCTGGTGAAGAGGAGGTGCCAGTTGTGGAGAGGGTGCATGGGTGGGATCCGATCGGTGGAGCAGGTGATCAGTATCTCTAAAAGAAAAAAGAGAGAAAGGTTAAGAAAACGGTTATGTAAGCATCAAGTAAATACATAAAACATAATGCATGGCAATGGTCTACTCAGGTACACAGGCAGGGTTAATAATTCGTTTCATACTCTCTATTCATACCCCACGGCTCAAGGGTTTGTAAGGTATGTATCCAGTATGCCTCACGGTCCCGGAGAATTTGTACCCTATTGCCACCCCTTCTGGGTAGTGGGACATGTTCTAATATCTGAAACCTTAATTGGGAGACTGAGTGACCTCTGGCCGCAAAGTGAGCCGGAATGGGGAGTACAGTCAGGCCACACCTTATAGTCGATTTATGTTTACTAATGCGGTCTCGGATATGTTGGGTAGTTTCTCCAACATATCCGAGACCGCAGGGACATTTGATTAGGTAAACGACAAAATTCGTGTCACATGTATAGAAACCTCGGATGCGATATCGTTTACCGGTTCTGGGGTGTGTAACGAACTCTCCTCTGGTGACGTTAGAGCACTGTACACAATGGAGGCACGGGAATGTGCCCTTACGTGGCGTGGCCAAAAAGCTCTGTCTGTCCCGGTTTAGGGATGAACCTATGTCAGCCCGGACCAAAGTGTCTCTGATGTTGCGAGGACGTTTATGACAGATCAAAGGTGGAGATTGAAATTCCTCAATGTCCGGGTATGCGCTGCCGAGAATAGGCCAATGTTTTTTAATAACCTGGCTGAATGAAGGGGAGAAAGGGTGATACGTATTCACAAATGGTATGCGTTGTTTTTTGTTGGGTTCTGGGCTGTGTCTGGGGGAGGTATTGGATGCAATATGGTGTGGATAGTCCCTGGCTTGAAATTTACTGCTCATTTCTTGATGTCTAAGTGTGCGCGTTGTGGGATTGGAGACGATCCTTTCAACTCTACAATGTTGGGAGATGGGCAGAGAATTCTTGGTATGTTTCGGGTGACAACTACTGTAGAGAAGAAGACTGTTTTTATCTGTGGGTTTTGAGTATATGTCGGTGGCTAGTTTACTGTTGGGGTCCCGGATGACAAGGGTGTCAAGGAAGTTGATGGAATCGTGATCGTAGTGGAGGGTAAAAGAGATATTGGGAGAGATGGTATTGATGTCATTGAAGAAACTAGTGAGTGTTTCTTCACCACCGGTCCAGATGAAGAATATGTCATCTATATAGCGTTTCCAAATGGGGATGTTGATGGGAAAGGAGGGATGTGGATAAACAAAATCTTCCTCAAATTTAGCCATATATATGTTTGCATATGGAGGTGCTACGTTCGAACCCATTGCGGTCCCTTTCCGCTGCATGTAGAACGTATCTTCAAATAGGAAGAAGTTATTTTCCAAGACCACCCTGAGGGTGTCCAGGCAAAATCGCTTTTTCAGATGGTCGAAGTCGGTATGTGTATTGAGAAACCACTCAATCGCCAGGAGACCTCCTTGATGGTCGATGCTGGTGTACAAGCTGGTCACATCCATGGTGACCAGGAGATCGTTATTGGTGATTCGGTTGATACTGGATATGGTTTCCAGAAAGTGAGTGGTGTCCTTGAGGTAAGAGGGGATTTTCGGGATAAGCGGTGTGAGTATTTTTTCCAGGGTACGGGCAAGTGGAGACAAAATGGAATCAGTGGAGGCGACGATTGGACGGCCGGGGGGGGAGGTGATATTTTTATGTATTTTGGGGAGAGTGTAAAATACGGGTGTGATGGGATGGTTGTTGATGAGGAAACTGTAGAGTTTGCTATCAATCGTGGCGTTGCTGGTGTAGAGGTCGACCAAATTTTTGATGGTAGAGCGGATGGTTGCAGTGGGGTCCCGTGGAATAGGGGTATAGGTTGTGAGGTCACTGAGTTGGCTCTTAATTTCAGATACGTAATAAGATTTATCAAGGACCACGATGGCACCCCCTTTGTCGGCAGGTTTTATAACCAGCTGAGGATTGTTTTTAAGTGCGAGGAGGGCCTTAGATTCCTCATTTGTCATGTTATGACGGAGGTGTAGCTGTCCATGTCCTATGTTGGTTTTAATCTTATCAATGTCACGTGTGACTAGTGATATGTACGTCTCTACTGGATGGTAGTGCCTGGGTGGTTGAAAGGTGCTTGGATTGGAGAGGCCTAATTCACGTAATGACAGAGAGGTTGTCGGACAAGAGTCCGATATGGGAACTGCGGGGTTGGAGCCTGGAGCATCATGAGGGGTGGCAAAATGGGCCTTTAGCCGAAGATTCCTGAAGAATCTATTCAGTTCTTGCTCCAGGGTGAAGGTGTTGAGTGGGGGCGTGGGGCAAAAGCTGAGCCCCTTTTGTAGGACCCGGGTTTCTGTGGGTGTAAGGGTGAGCGAGGAGATATTATACACGATATTCTCCCTACCTGGGACCGTGTGTTGATCCTGTGCGGGGGAGCCCTGTTTCTTGCCCCTCCTGGTTTGCCTCTTGTCTGGGGACCGGTACCTAAAAAAGAAGAAGGGTTGGGACCGGAGAAACTCTGGTCGCTGTCTGAGCTGTACGTGCTTGCGTAATTCCCTCGATAGGAGGGCCTTCGTTCCGATGGAAATAAGGAGGTGCGCCATTTGTAAACTCGATTTCTCAAGTAGTCGTCTTGATCTCGAATAAATTTCGAACGTTTTCGGGTTTGTAGAGTCTGTTGGAACTCCGTGATGGACTCTTGGTTCTTAGTTTTCAGGGAGGAGAAGTCGGCAGCAGGGAGAGTCTGGGACAGCTGTTCCTCGATGGTCTTAATGCTAGCATCAACAGTGGCAATCTCTTTCTGCAGGTAATCAAGTGTCAATATGATAATATCGAGAGAACACTTATTGAGGATACCCTCGAATTGATCGCAGTATGCGGGATTATCAGCAAAGAGAGTTGGCCTTAGAGGGACTCTAAGTCCTCTGGGGATGCGTTGAGCCCGGTGATACTCCGCGAGGGTCACTGCGTGGAGTTCAAGCGACGTGTGTCGCTTCAACTCTTTGAGATAATCCCTGGTGCGGAGCTCCTCCGTGGGTACAGTGAGAAAACGATTAGTTGCGGATATCCCAGCCAGGACAGTCGCCGCTTGATCGTTACTGTACGAAAGTGTTGGGAGAGACATTAAGGGTGCTGTGCAGGAGCACCAGCATAAAATAGTAGGCTGAGTTCAGAGTAGAGCTGGGCTCAACTGCGGGTATGAGGGAGGTGCTTAAAGGGAAAATAGTTACAATAGTTAAATTAATCCCAAGCACACAATCAATTGCAACAGGGTAATGCAAAAAGTGATTTTTATTATAAGCAGAAAGAGAATGCCACTACCGAAAAAAGCAAAGACAGAGTCAAGCCAACGTTTCGGCCTTCACAAGGCCTTTATCAAGGACTTGCCTGTAAAGAAATAATAAAGATTATATACACACCAATGAGTGAACATAATGTACATATTTACATATTTACAAAGAGTATATATACAGACATACGTGTATCAAGAAGTGACGGGTATAGACGGATTAGACGTCAAATGGGTAAACCACAGGTAGGGCGTTCTGCTCTCAAAGCACAACTTGCTGGATGGAGAGAGGGATACAACAACAATAAGCACCATGAGAAGAATGGCAAGCAGAACGTACAGTAACGGCAAGTACGCGCTGGTACATAGCTCGATCAAATGGTGATGCCAGCAGGCAGTGAAATCATAAGATGAATACAATCCGTTCAGAACCATCGGAGATGGGTGACATAGTAGACAATGCAGGACATACTGTATTAGCAATACAGATATACGTGTAGCACTTATTACTGGACGGGCAGAACCAGGAGGAGGCAGTGGATTAAACAGTACACTTGCTATGTTAGTGGTCAGGCGCCTAAAGGTCCAGTCACACTAAGCAACTTACCAGCGATCCCAACAACGATAGGGATCGCTGGTAAGTTGCTAGGAGGTTGCTGGTGAGCTGTCACACTGCGACGCTCCAGCGATCCCACCAGCAACCTGACCTGGCAGGGATCGCTGGAGCATGGCTACACGAGTTGCTGGTGAGCTCACCAGCAACCAGTGACCAGCCCCCAGTCTCCTAGTTACAGCACACATCAGGTTAATTAACCCGATGTGTGCTGCAGCTAAATGTGCACAGAGCAGGGAGCAGCGCACAATGCTTAGCGCTGGCTCCCTGCTCTCCTAGTTACAGCACACATCGGGTTAATTGCCTGATGTGTGCTGCAGCTAAATGTGCACAGAGCAGGGAGCAGCGCACACTGCTTAGTGCTGGCTCCTTGCTCTCCTAGTTACAGCACACATCGGGTTAATTACCTGATGTGTGCTGCAGCTACATGTGCACAGAGCAGGAGCCGGCACTGGCAGTGAGAGCGGTGGAGGCTGGTATCAAAGGTAAATATCGGGTAACCAAGGACAGGGCTTCTTGGTTACCCGATGTTTACATTGGTTACCAGCCTCAGCAGAAGCTGGCTCCCTGCTCACTGCACATTAGTTGTTGCTGTCTCGCTGTCACACACAGCGATCTGTGCTTCACAGCAGGACAGCAACAACTAAAAAATGGCCCAGGACATTCAGCAACAACCAACGACCTCACAGCAGGGGCCAGGTTGTTGCTGGATGTCACACACAGCAACATCGCTAGCAACGTCACAAAAGTTGTTCGTTACCAGCGATGTTGCTAGCGATGTTGCTTAGTGTGACGGGGCCTTAAGAGTAACGCTAAATGTAGCATGTATAAACAATGCTAGCCATTGTCTGAAGATAAGCAGTATACAGTATAACAGCGCAGTAGACAGTATGAGGTTAAAAAACCTACCCAGAGTCAAGGAGGCATGAAAGGTGAGTGGGTGGATGGAGGAAGTGCCTATGGAAAGACAGGATACATTAGTATACATAGCCATACATGTGGAAACCAGGCAGGTAGAGGTGCGCATTATAGATAGTGTATTTACCTTACAGGGCACAAGGGCAGGGGGACAGGGTCCCAGGGGTGCAAGCAGCAGGCGTGTGGCAGTGGGGGTCTGTGCAACGGCAGCTATTTGTAGCCAGGGCATTACTTCCTGGTGTGAGTCATGGGGGCAGGAGCGCAGGTGCCCGTGACGTCAGTGATGACGTGGGCTTACTACTGCGCATGCGTCCGGCGTCAGTGGGGAGCAGGAGAGGTGCTGTTTGCAAGCACCTTAGTGCGCATGCGTGCAGGACGTCACGGAGGGGGCGGCAACCAGGGACAGGATCCCTGTCAGTGTGGGTCACTAGACTCGGCGCGCTTGTGTGCGTCGCGTCACAGGGGGGGCGGGGTAAGGGGAGTAACAGGCTGTGAACGGGGGTATGGGTGTTTATGATGTCACATAGGGGGCCGGATGTGATAGAGAGGTTAAAGTACCTGTATGTGGTTATCATGCTGGTATGTACCGGCTCATAAGAATCATGGTTTCCACATGTATGGCTATGTATACTAATGTATCCTGTCTTTCCATAGGCACTTCCTCCATCCACCCACTCACCTTTCATGCCTCCTTGACTCTGGGTAGGTTTTTTAACCTCATACTGTCTACTGCGCTGTTATACTGTATACTGCTTATCTACAGACAATGGCTAGCATTGTTTATACATGCTACATTTAGCGTTACTCTTAGGCGCCTGACCACTAACATAGCAAGTGTACTGTTTAATCCACAGCCTCCTCCTGGTTCTGCCCGTCCAGTAATAAGTGCTACACGTATATCTGTATTGCTAATACAGTATGTCCTGCATTGTCTACTATGTCACCCATCTCCGATGGTTCTGAACGGATTGTATTCATCTTATGATTTCACTGCCTGCTGGCATCACCATTTGATCGAGCTATGTACCAGCGCGTACTTGCCGTTACTGTACGTTCTGCTTGCCATTCTTCTCATGGTGCTTATTGTTGTTGTATCCCTCTCTCCATCCAGCAAGTTGTGCTTTGAGAGCAGAACGCCCTACCTGTGGTTTACCCATTTGACGTCTAATCCGTCTATACCCGTCACTTCTTGATACACGTATGTCTGTATATATACTCTTTGTAAATATGTAAATATGTACATTATGTTCACTCATTGGTGTGTATATAATCTTTATTATTTCTTTACAGGCAAGTCCTTGATAAAGGCCTTGTGAAGGCCGAAACGTTGGCTTGACTCTGTCTTTGCTTTTTTCGGTAGTGGCATTCTCTTTCTGCTTATAATAAAAATCACTTTTTGCATTACCCTGTTGCAATTGATTGTGTGCTTGGGATTAATTTAACTATTGTAACTATTTTCCCTTTAAGCACCTCCCTCATACCCGCAGTTGAGCCCAGCTCTACTCTGAACTCAGCCTACTATTTTATGCTGGTGCTCCTGCACAGCACCCTTAATGTCTCTCCCAACACTTTCGTACAGTAACGATCAAGCGGCGACTGTCCTGGCTGGGATATCCGCAACTAATCGTTTTCTCACTGTACCCACGGAGGAGCTCCGCACCAGGGATTATCTCAAAGAGTTGAAGCGACACACGTCGCTTGAACTCCACGCAGTGACCCTCGCGGAGTATCACCGGGCTCAACGCATCCCCAGAGGACTTAGAGTCCCTCTAAGGCCAACTCTCTTTGCTGATAATCCCGCATACTGCGATCAATTCGAGGGTATCCTCAATAAGTGTTCTCTCGATATTATCATATTGACACTTGATTACCTGCAGAAAGAGATTGCCACTGTTGATGCTAGCATTAAGACCATCGAGGAACAGCTGTCCCAGACTCTCCCTGCTGCCGACTTCTCCTCCCTGAAAACTAAGAACCAAGAGTCCATCACGGAGTTCCAACAGACTCTACAAACCCGAAAACGTTCGAAATTTATTCGAGATCAAGACGACTACTTGAGAAATCGAGTTTACAAATGGCGCACCTCCTTATTTCCATCGGAACGAAGGCCCTCCTATCGAGGGAATTACGCAAGCACGTACAGCTCGGACAGCGACCAGAGTTTCTCCGGTCCCAACCCTTCTTCTTTTTTAGGTACCGGTCCCCAGACAAGAGGCAAACCAGGAGGGGCAAGAAACAGGGCTCCCCCGCACAGGATCAACACACGGTCCCAGGTAGGGAGAATATCGTGTATAATATCTCCTCGCTCACCCTTACACCCACAGAAACCCGGGTCCTACAAAAGGGGCTCAGCTTTTGCCCCACGCCCCCACTCAACACCTTCACCCTGGAGCAAGAACTGAATAGATTCTTCAGGAATCTTCGGCTAAAGGCCCATTTTGCCACCCCTCATGATGCTCCAGGCTCCAACCCCGCAGTTCCCATATCGGACTCTTGTCCGACAACCTCTCTGTCATTACGTGAATTAGGCCTCTCCAATCCAAGCACCTTTCAACCACCCAGGCGCTACCATCCAGTAGAGACGTACATATCACTAGTCACACGTGACATTGATAAGATTAAAACCAACATAGGACATGGACAGCTACACCTCCGTCATAACATGACAAATGAGGAATCTAAGGCCCTCCTCGCACTTAAAAACAATCCTCAGCTGGTTATAAAACCTGCCGACAAAGGGGGTGCCATCGTGGTCCTTGATAAATCTTATTACGTATCTGAAATTAAGAGCCAACTCAGTGACCTCACAACCTATACCCCTATTCCACGGGACCCCACTGCAACCATCCGCTCTACCATCAAAAATTTGGTCGACCTCTACACCAGCAACGCCACGATTGATAGCAAACTCTCCAGTTTCCTCATCAACAACCATCCCATCACACCCGTATTTTACACTCTCCCCAAAATACATAAAAATATCACCTCCCCCCCCGGCCGTCCAATCGTCGCCTCCACTGATTCCATTTTGTCTCCACTTGCCCGTACCCTGGAAAAAATACTCACACCGCTTATCCCGAAAATCCCCTCTTACCTCAAGGACACCACTCACTTTCTGGAAACCATATCCAGTATCAACCGAATCACCAATAACGATCTCCTGGTCACCATGGATGTGACCAGCTTGTACACCAGCATCGACCATCAAGGAGGTCTCCTGGCGATTGAGTGGTTTCTCAATACACATACCGACTTCGACCATCTGAAAAAGCGATTTTGCCTGGACACCCTCAGGGTGGTCTTGGAAAATAACTTCTTCCTATTTGAAGATACGTTCTACATGCAGCGGAAAGGGACCGCAATGGGTTCGAACGTAGCACCTCCATATGCAAACATATATATGGCTAAATTTGAGGAAGATTTTGTTTATCCACATCCCTCCTTTCCCATCAACATCCCCATTTGGAAACGCTATATAGATGACATATTCTTCATCTGGACCGGTGGTGAAGAAACACTCACTAGTTTCTTCAATGACATCAATACCATCTCTCCCAATATCTCTTTTACCCTCCACTACGATCACGATTCCATCAACTTCCTTGACACCCTTGTCATCCGGGACCCCAACAGTAAACTAGCCACCGACATATACTCAAAACCCACAGATAAAAACAGTCTTCTTCTCTACAGTAGTTGTCACCCGAAACATACCAAGAATTCTCTGCCCATCTCCCAACATTGTAGAGTTGAAAGGATCGTCTCCAATCCCACAACGCGCACACTTAGACATCAAGAAATGAGCAGTAAATTTCAAGCCAGGGACTATCCACACCATATTGCATCCAATACCTCCCCCAGACACAGCCCAGAACCCAACAAAAAACAACGCATACCATTTGTGAATACGTATCACCCTTTCTCCCCTTCATTCAGCCAGGTTATTAAAAAACATTGGCCTATTCTCGGCAGCGCATACCCGGACATTGAGGAATTTCAATCTCCACCTTTGATCTGTCATAAACGTCCTCGCAACATCAGAGACACTTTGGTCCGGGCTGACATAGGTTCATCCCTAAACCGGGACAGACAGAGCTTTTTGGCCACGCCACGTAAGGGCACATTCCCGTGCCTCCATTGTGTACAGTGCTCTAACGTCACCAGAGGGGAGTTTGTTACACACCCCAGAACCGGTAAACGATATCCCATCCGAGGTTTCTATACATGTGACACGAATTTTGTCGTTTACCTAATCAAATGTCCCTGCGGTCTCGGATATGTTGGAGAAACTACCCAACATATCCGAGACCGCATTAGTAAACATAAATCGACTATAAGGTGTGGCCTGACTGTACTCCCCATTCCGGCTCACTTTGCGGCCAGAGGTCACTCAGTCTCCCAATTAAGGTTTCAGATATTAGAACATGTCCCACTACCCAGAAGGGGTGGCAATAGGGTACAAATTCTCCGGGACCGTGAGGCATACTGGATACATACCTTACAAACCCTTGAGCCGTGGGGTATGAATAGAGAGTATGAAACGAATTATTAACCCTGCCTGTGTACCTGAGTAGACCATTGCCATGCATTATGTTTTATGTATTTATTTGATGCTTACATAACCGTTTTCTTAACCTTTCTCTCTTTTTTCTTTTAGAGATACTGATCACCTGCTCCACCGATCGGATCCCACCCATGCACCCTCTCCACAACTGGCACCTCCTCTTCACCAGGTAGCATCCTTACCCTATCACCATTCCCTCCCTTTCCAATAATTTCTTCCCTCCCCCCCCCCCCCCCCCCTTCCCCCTCCCCTCCAACACACAACATTATCATACATATACTACTTCTCTCCTTTACACCCAAGTAAACCATTACATTCCTTTCAACCCTCTCTGTATTATCCCACATATATACACTTCTACCACAGTACTTTTTGCCTATTCCATTCATATATCAGCACCACATATCAGCCACATCCCAGCTTATTGTTCATTCCAGCTATATACCAGCGGTATTCGCCAATCTATATCAGCTATACACTAACAGCCTCATATTAGCAATATATAGCTGTATACTCGTCCCATTTATGTTTCCAGTCCCCCTTTATAGTCATATATAACCTTCCCTTTTACATCCTATATACTGACTCCACACCCATAGACCACACATACATTATATACACAGTCATTCATAATGTGCTTCCCCACTACACATATCCTGGTTCCATGATTCTTATGAGCCGGTACATACCAGCACAATAACCACATACAGGTACTTTAACCTCTCTATCACATCCGGCCCCCTATGTGACATCATAAACACCCATACCCCCGTTCACAGCCTGTTACTCCCCTTACCCCGCCCCCCCTGTGACGCGACGCACACAAGCGCGCCGAGTCTAGTGACCCACACTGACAGGGATCCTGTCCCTGGTTGCCGCCCCCTCCGTGACGTCCTGCACGCATGCGCACTAAGGTGCTTGCAAACAGCACCTCTCCTGCTCCCCACTGACGCCGGACGCATGCGCAGTAGTAAGCCCACGTCATCACTGACGTCACGGACACCTGCGCTCCTGCCCCCATGACTCACACCAGGAAGTAATGCCCTGGCTACAAATAGCTGCCGTTGCACAGACCCCCACTGCCACACGCCTGCTGCTTGCACCCCTGGGACCCTGTCCCCCTGCCCTTGTGCCCTGTAAGGTAAATACACTATCTATAATGCGCACCTCTACCTGCCTGGTTTCCACATGTATGGCTATGTATACTAATGTATCTGTGGCGCCCCTGACCTGGTCAGGCACCACTGAGTACTGCACCCATGCTGGGGACAGTACAATACAGGTAATCCAGAAGGCTGACCGAGGTGTGACTACACAGGCGCATAGTGATCAGGTCTCACACATGTACCTTTGAGAGGACCCTTGGGGATCCCAGGAGGGGGAAAAGCCTTCACCTCCACTGGAATAGTGGAGGGGGCCAAAAGCCTCCATCTCCACTCAAGGGGTGTGGTAAGAGAGCCTGGTTGCTAGGTGGCGTAGGCAAGAACAGGAGAGGAGGAGCAGTGAGCCGGTTTAGTGCAGAGTCCAGGGAGCTCAGAGAGGAGCAGACCCCTGGGGCTGTTGCAGTCTAACAGCGCCCGCGCAGTGGCTACCGACGGGGGAGAACGGTCACCTAGGAGTGCTACCCGAAATCCATCTTCAGCTAAAGAGAGAGCACGGAGTGGGAAGTAAGGAGACTGCTAGGGAGTACCAGGCCCAACCGGGTAGTAGGTCCCAGTGCAGGGATAGATCCAACTTTCCTTGCCAAACCTGCTTGAGGGGGTACTTTACACCCCCAAGATCACACTACAAAGTCCGCAGCCACGTCGCCACAGTTAGGGCCCATAGTTCACAGGAGGCAAGCAGCTGGAGTGTCCTGGCCCAGGCTACAAGCAAACGGACAAACCGAAGGGGAGAGAGGCTTCAGCAACTTCCCTGGGTGACCCCCATAAGGACTAAAAGTCGGGGTTACCCCAAAACGCAAAGGGCTAAGGAAGGCGAGTCGGTAGTCACCCTCATCAGTCAGCCCGAAGGACACCTGGTTCCAGCCTGGTTCATCCCAGCTACGCCCGGGTTACTCACCCTGCCATCAACTGTGAGTAAAACCCCTGAAAGACATCCTGCTTGTGTGGAGTTATTCTGCGCCTTGTGGTTCTACACATCTACACAGGACCCTGGGGCTCGCCTCACTCTCAGGAGGCTACGACACCTGACTGCACCTACCATCAGCCCCAGGCACCCCTAACTTGCAGTGGCGGTCCCCACTGACCGCAATTCTGAGAGTGGCGTCACGACAAATAGAAGATTTCCTACCGGTGACAGGATCCAGCTGCGTGGAGTCCCTGAAGGTAATGCACCGACACTGCACTTGTGGGGCTTCACATCTGGCGTCACGAACAGGATAAGGACTAGACCTGTCCAGACAGGTGACCATGTGCCTGGGCGGTCCGCTTGGAAAATTGGAAGCGCCGCCATATTGCCACCATGAAAAGCGCGCTGAAAAACAACAGCAGCCCGCGCTGGGAGAAGTTACCGCCCACGAAGAGGTGTGGCTACCCAGAGATCCCCTGCAGAGTCCTGACCTCGCAAGTGATGAGAGCGGAGGCGTTCAGAGACGTCGGGACAGAAAGGGAGCCAGAAGCCTGCTGCTGGAAGAGGCAGAGCAGAAACTGAAGAGCCTGCTACTGGAGGCAGCGACGAGTCCGCTGCTGGGAAATCGTGCAGAAGAAGGCGAAGAGGAAATGGCGTCTGAACGCAGAGACCCAGAGCCAGGCTCCGCTGCCTGGTGGTATCGGGAGCTTGCCCAGTTCTGCGACCGACTGGAGACCCGGGTCGTGGAGCAGATCAGAGAGGAACGCATGGAGCTGCTGGAGATGGCTGCGGCGGTTCAGGCCTATGAGGGGAGAGCCGCGCGCCGAGTGCCAGACCGGGCGGTGACGACTCAGACCCCGATGATGCTACCGATGGGTGAGTCCAGTGTTGCCCCTGCCAGCCCGGATGCCCCGACCCCTGCTGCCACGCCCGCGGTCCCTGAAGAGGCGCCCGGCGCGGCGACGCTGAGCCAGGCCGCAGCCACTCCAGGTGCGGCCCGCCAAGCCCAGGCCGCCGCAGCGATGCCCTGCTCGGCCCGTAAAGAACCGGCTGCCACCGCGACCCTCATCCGCGCCGCAGGTGTGACGCTGACCCAGGCCGCCGCCATGCTAGGCCCGGCCCGCCGAGACCCCACCGCAGCAGCAACGCTCGTCCGCGCCGCAAGTGAGGTGCTGAACCAGGCCGCAGCCACGCCAGGTGCGGCCCGCCAAGCCCAGATCGCTGCAGCAACGCCCAGCCCAGCCTGCAAAGATCCCATCGCAGCTGCGACGCCAATCCAGGCCGCGACAGCGACGCCGATCCAGGCCGCCACAGCGATGCCCTGCCCGGCCCGCCAAGAACCGGCCACAGTAGCGATGCCCGCTAAGACGCCAGCTGCAACAGCGACGCTGATCCAGGCCGCCGCCATGCCAGGCGCGGCCCGCCAAGACCAGGCCGCCGCCATGCCAGGCGCGGCCCGCCAAGACCAGGCCGCCGCCATGCAGGGCGCGGCCCGCCAAGACAAGTATGTACCTCTGTTTACCCCGGCCCGCAAGGCCAGAGCAGACACCGCTCCCCAGTCCAAGGAGGTCCCTGCTAGGAAGTCTACGCTGGGGGAGGACCCCGAATACTGGAGACTGAAGGCTGACCTGGAGGCCAAGTTCCCACAGGAGATGGTGGACCGGTATCTGCTCCCTCCGCACACCCCCAAGGCGACTCCTGCAGCAAACATGCCAAAGAGTCCGCCGCCCGGGCCTGCTGATGAAAGTCCATCCCCAGCACTGCCACGACAGGAGTGTTCAGAAGAACTAAGGGGGAGAGGAGGACAGAAGGCTGAGGAGCTGACTCCGGAGCCATCAGCAGTGGATTCGTACCCCGAGCCAGAGATGTTGCCATACTCCCGCTGGGACGAAGAAGACCCGATACCTTCCGCTGAAGAAGATCTGCCCAAAAGCCTCACCTGGGAGCTTGTAAGCTGTACCCCGCAGAATCCAGTCCGCAAGACACGGCGCCGTAGCAGAACCCAGTCTTTCCCTGCACCGCAGTCCCCAGAGCAGAAAGATGAAATAACGACCAGAGACTTGGAGGAGAAACGGTTCCTGAGAAGAGCCAAAGCCCAGGTCAGAGGACCCCTTTGTCGAGGAGTAGTGGAAGATTTCAGCCTAAAATCAGGATACGGCTTCATAGTAGCACCTGGTATGAAAGAAGGCATTTTTGTCAACAGAAGAGACGTTAGAGCCCATTTGCCCAGAGGACATCCTGGAAGAAACCTAAGGATGGGAGACACAGTGCAATTTACAATGCATCAAGGAGAAAGAGGCTGGTATGCACTCGATGTTACACCATGTCCTAAAGAAAAAGAAACAGACACAGAAGAAGAAAGGAAAGACAGAGATAGAGAAAGAACAGATAAGGAACCTACTGATGAGACCACCACGGACGATGAAAGAGGTCAAGGAAGCAACAGGTGCCGCAGCCCTACAGGCCCAAGCCCTGGTGAGGAGGAATCCATGTAAAGCAAGAAAAGTAAAGTACAGAAGTTACCAGTTTGACAAGTTTTGAAAAGTTTTGCAACGTTACTGTTTAAGAGATGTGCCCACATAAACTAATGTGAGAAATGAACCTTAAGGCTATGAACTGGCTATAGCCACAAACTCTCGCAGTGTAAATAGTTACACCAGAGGCACCACCACCAGAGCCAGCCTGTTTAGGGGCTTGGCTCGTCTGCAACCAGGGAGCACGTCCATTATGGGGCCTTGGCTCACCTGCAACCAGAGAGCATGCCTGTTTATGGGGCCTGGCTCTCCACCACAAAGAGGGTATCTGGTCAGCACCAACTGTGGAGGCCGCCTCTACATCCTGCCAGAAGAGGCTGAAGGCGCGGCTCCACCAGGCCAGGTATACCCTGAAACCACCAGACCATGAAAGCCACCTCTACATCCTGCCAGAAGTGGCTGAAGGCGCGGCCAACGGGAGAGGCAGATTGGAGGAAAGGTCTGGGGAAACGGATGGCCCAGACCTGGTTACCAACAGGACCGGTGACCTGCCTCCTGAAAGGGTTTAGGGTGGGTTAACGGACTTGTGGGTGGAGGGTGGTGATGTATGGTACCTGGTGGTTTTAAAAATGTTTTACCATGTTTTAATGTTTTATGCATTTTAAAATGTTGTCTTGCAGCCCGAGGACGTGCTGGTGATAACTAAGGGGGAATGTGGCGCCCCTGACCTGGTCAGGCACCACTGAGTACTGCACCCATGCTGGGGACAGTACAATACAGGTAATCCAGAAGGCTGACCGAGGTGTGACTACACAGGCGCATAGTGATCAGGTCTCACACATGTACCTTTGAGAGGACCCCTGGGGATCCCAGGAGGGGGAAAATCCTTCACCTCCACTGGAATAGTGGAGGGGGCCAAAAGCCTCCATCTCCACTCAAGGGGTGTGGTAAGAGAGCCTGGTTGCTAGGTGGCGTAGGCAAGAACAGGAGAGGAGGAGCAGTGAGCCGGTTTAGTGCAGAGTCCAGGGAGCTCAGAGAGGAGCAGACCCCTGGGGCTGTTGCAGTCTAACAGCGCCCGCGCAGTGGCTACCGACGGGGGAGAACGGTCACCTAGGAGTGCTACCCGAAATCCATCTTCAGCTAAAGAGAGAGCACGGAGTGGGAAGTAAGGAGACTGCTAGGGAGTACCAGGCCCAAACGGGTAGTAGGTCCCAGTGCAGGGATAGATCCAACTTTCCTTGCCAAACCTGCTTGAGGGGGTACTTTACACCCCCAAGATCACACTACAAAGTCCGCAGCCACGTCGCCACAGTTAGGGCCCATAGTTCACAGGAGGCAAGCAGCTGGAGTGTCCTGGCCCAGGCTACAAGCAAACGGACAAACCGAAGGGGAGAGAGGCTTCAGCAACTTCCCTGGGTGACCCCCATAGGGACTAAAAGTCGGGGTTACCCCAAAACGCAAAGGGCTAAGGAAGGCGAGTCGGTAGTCACCCTCATCAGTCAGCCCGAAGGACACCTGGTTCCAGCCTGGTTCATCCCAGCTACGCCCGGGTTACTCACCCTGCCATCAACTGTGAGTAAAACCCCTGAAAGACATCCTGCTTGTGTGGAGTTATTCTGCGCCTTGTGGTTCTACACACCCATACAGGGCCCTGGGGCTTGCCTCACTCTCAGGAGGCTATTACAACTGACTGCACCCACCATCAGCCCCAGGCATCCCTTAATCTGCAGTGGCGGTCCCCACTGACCGCAATTCTGAGAGTGGCGTCACGACAATCCTAGATAGAAGATTTCCTACCTGTGACAAGATCCAGCTGAGTGGAGTCCCTGAAGGTAATGCACCGACACAACACTGGAGGGGCTTCACATCTCCTGTCTTTCCATAGGCACTTCCTCCATCCACCCACTCACCTTTCATGCCTCCTTGACTCTGGGTAGGTTTTTTAACCTCATACTGTCTACTGCGTTGTTATACTGTATACTGCTTATCTACAGACAATGGCTAGCATTGTTTATACATGCTACATTTAGCGTTACTCTTAGGCGCCTGACCACTAACATAGCAAGTGTACTGTTTAATCCACTGCCTCCTCCTGGTTCTGCCCGTCCAGTAATAAGTGCTACACGTATATCTGTATTGCTAATACAGTATGTCCTGCATTGTCTACTATGTCACCCATCTCCGATGGTTCTGAACGGATTGTATTCATCTTATGATTTCACTGCCTGCTGGCATCACCATTTGATCGAGCTATGTACCAGCGCGTACTTGCCGTTACTGTACGTTCTGCTTGCCATTCTTCTCATGGTGCTTATTGTTGTTGTATCCCTCTCTCCATCCAGCAAGTTGTGCTTTGAGAGCAGAACGCCCTACCTGTGGTTTACCCATTTGACGTCTAATCCGTCTATACCCGTCACTTCTTGATACACGTATGTCTGTATATATACTCTTTGTAAATATGTAAATATGTACATTATGTTCACTCATTGGTGTGTATATAATCTTTATTATTTCTTTACAGGCAAGTCCTTGATAAAGGCCTTGTGAAGGCCGAAACGTTGGCTTGACTCTGTCTTTGCTTTTTTCGGTAGTGGCATTCTCTTTCTGCTTATAATAAAAATCACTTTTTGCATTACCCTGTTGCAATTGATTGTGTGCTTGGGATTAATTTAACTATTGTAACTATTTTCCCTTTAAGCACCTCCCTCATACCCGCAGTTGAGCCCAGCTCTACTCTGAACTCAGCCTACTATTTTATGCTGGTGCTCCTGCACAGCACCCTTAATGTCTCTCCCAACACTTTCGTACAGTAACGATCAAGCGGCGACTGTCCTGGCTGGGATATCCGCAACTAATCGTTTTCTCACTGTACCCACGGAGGAGCTCCGCACCAGGGATTATCTCAAAGAGTTGAAGCGACACACGTCGCTTGAACTCCACGCAGTGACCCTCGCGGAGTATCACCGGGCTCAACGCATCCCCAGAGGACTTAGAGTCCCTCTAAGGCCAACTCTCTTTGCTGATAATCCCGCATACTGCGATCAATTCGAGGGTATCCTCAATAAGTGTTCTCTCGATATTATCATATTGACACTTGATTACCTGCAGAAAGAGATTGCCACTGTTGATGCTAGCATTAAGACCATCGAGGAACAGCTGTCCCAGACTCTCCCTGCTGCCGACTTCTCCTCCCTGAAAACTAAGAACCAAGAGTCCATCACGGAGTTCCAACAGACTCTACAAACCCGAAAACGTTCGAAATTTATTCGAGATCAAGACGACTACTTGAGAAATCGAGTTTACAAGTGGCGCACCTCCTTATTTCCATCGGAACGAAGGCCCTCCTATCGAGGGAATTACGCAAGCACATACAGCTCGGACAGCGACCAGAGTTTCTCCGGTCCCAACCCTTCTTCTTTTTTAGGTACCGGTCCCCAGACAAGAGGCAAACCAGGAGGGGCAAGAAACAGGGCTCCCCCGCACAGGATCAACACACGGTCCCAGGTAGGGAGAATATCGTGTATAATATCTCCTCGCTCACCCTTACACCCACAGAAACCCGGGTCCTACAAAAGGGGCTCAGCTTTTGCCCCACGCCCCCACTCAACACCTTCACCCTGGAGCAAGAACTGAATAGATTCTTCAGGAATCTTCGGCTAAAGGCCCATTTTGCCACCCCTCATGATGCTCCAGGCTCCAACCCCGCAGTTCCCATATCGGACTCTTGTCCGACAACCTCTCTGTCATTACGTGAATTAGGCCTCTCCAATCCAAGCACCTTTCAACCACCCAGGCGCTACCATCCAGTAGAGACGTACATATCACTAGTCACACGTGACATTGATAAGATTAAAACCAACATAGGACATGGACAGCTACACCTCCGTCATAACATGACAAATGAGGAATCTAAGGCCCTCCTCGCACTTAAAAACAATCCTCAGCTGGTTATAAAACCTGCCGACAAAGGGGGTGCCATCGTGGTCCTTGATAAATCTTATTACGTATCTGAAATTAAGAGCCAACTCAGTGACCTCACAACCTATACCCCTATTCCACGGGACCCCACTGCAACCATCCGCTCTACCATCAAAAATTTGGTCGACCTCTACACCAGCAATGCCACGATTGATAGCAAACTCTCCAGTTTCCTCATCAACAACCATCCCATCACACCCGTATTTTACACTCTCCCCAAAATACATAAAAATATCACCTCCCCCCCCCGGCCGTCCAATCGTCGCCTCCACTGATTCCATTTTGTCTCCACTTGCCCGTACCCTGGAAAAAATACTCACACCGCTTATCCCGAAAATCCCCTCTTACCTCAAGGACACCACTCACTTTCTGGAAACCATATCCAGTATCAACCGAATCACCAATAACGATCTCCTGGTCACCATGGATGTGACCAGCTTGTACACCAGCATCGACCATCAAGGAGGTCTCCTGGCGATTGAGTGGTTTCTCAATACACATACCGACTTCGACCATCTGAAAAAGCGATTTTGCCTGGACACCCTCAGGGTGGTCTTGGAAAATAACTTCTTCCTATTTGAAGATACGTTCTACATGCAGCGGAAAGGGACCGCAATGGGTTCGAACGTAGCACCTCCATATGCAAACATATATATGGCTAAATTTGAGGAAGATTTTGTTTATCCACATCCCTCCTTTCCCATCAACATCCCCATTTGGAAACGCTATATAGATGACATATTCTTCATCTGGACCGGTGGTGAAGAAACACTCACTAGTTTCTTCAATGACATCAATACCATCTCTCCCAATATCTCTTTTACCCTCCACTACGATCACGATTCCATCAACTTCCTTGACACCCTTGTCATCCGGGACCCCAACAGTAAACTAGCCACCGACATATACTCAAAACCCACAGATAAAAACAGTCTTCTTCTCTACAGTAGTTGTCACCCGAAACATACCAAGAATTCTCTGCCCATCTCCCAACATTGTAGAGTTGAAAGGATCGTCTCCAATCCCACAACGCGCACACTTAGACATCAAGAAATGAGCAGTAAATTTCAAGCCAGGGACTATCCACACCATATTGCATCCAATACCTCCCCCAGACACAGCCCAGAACCCAACAAAAAACAACGCATACCATTTGTGAATACGTATCACCCTTTCTCCCCTTCATTCAGCCAGGTTATTAAAAAACATTGGCCTATTCTCGGCAGCGCATACCCGGACATTGAGGAATTTCAATCTCCACCTTTGATCTGTCATAAACGTCCTCGCAACATCAGAGACACTTTGGTCCGGGCTGACATAGGTTCATCCCTAAACCGGGACAGACAGAGCTTTTTGGCCACGCCACGTAAGGGCACATTCCCGTGCCTCCATTGTGTACAGTGCTCTAACGTCACCAGAGGGGAGTTTGTTACACACCCCAGAACCGGTAAACGATATCCCATCCGAGGTTTCTATACATGTGACACGAATTTTGTCGTTTACCTAATCAAATGTCCCTGCGGTCTCGGATATGTTGGAGAAACTACCCAACATATCCGAGACCGCATTAGTAAACATAAATCGACTATAAGGTGTGGCCTGACTGTACTCCCCATTCCGGCTCACTTTGCGGCCAGAGGTCACTCAGTCTCCCAATTAAGGTTTCAGATATTAGAACATGTCCCACTACCCAGAAGGGGTGGCAATAGGGTACAAATTCTCCGGGACCGTGAGGCATACTGGATACATACCTTACAAACCCTTGAGCCGTGGGGTATGAATAGAGAGTATGAAACGAATTATTAACCCTGCCTGTGTACCTGAGTAGACCATTGCCATGCATTATGTTTTATGTATTTACTTGATGCTTACATAACCGTTTTCTTAACCTTTCTCTCTTTTTTCTTTTAGAGATACTGATCACCTGCTCCACCGATCGGATCCCACCCATGCACCCTCTCCACAACTGGCACCTCCTCTTCACCAGGTAGCATCCTTACCCTATCACCATTCCCTCCCTTTCCAATAATTTCTTCCCCCCCCCCCCCTTCCCCCTCCCCTCCAACACACAACATTATCATACATATACTACTTCTCTCCTTTACACCCAAGTAAACCATTACATTCCTTTCAACCCTCTCTGTATTATCCCACATATATACACTTCTACCACAGTACTTTTTGCCTATTCCATTCATATATCAGCACCACATATCAGCCACATCCCAGCTTATTGTTCATTCCAGCTATATACCAGCGGTATTCGCCAATCTATATCAGCTATACACTAACAGCCTCATATTAGCAATATATAGCTGTATACTCGTCCCATTTATGTTTCCAGTCCCCCTTTATAGTCATATATAACCTTCCCTTTTACATCCTATATACTGACTCCACACCCATAGACCACACATACATTATATACACAGTCATTCATAATGTGCTTCCCCACTACACATATCCTGGTTCCATGATTCTTATGAGCCGGTACATACCAGCACAATAACCACATACAGGTACTTTAACCTCTCTATCACATCCGGCCCCCTATGTGACATCATAAACACCCATACCCCCGTTCACAGCCTGTTACTCCCCTTACCCCGCCCCCCCCTGTGACGCGACGCACACAAGCGCGCCGAGTCTAGTGACCCACACTGACAGGGATCCTGTCCCTGGTTGCCGCCCCCTCCGTGACGTCCTGCACGCATGCGCACTAAGGTGCTTGCAAACAGCACCTCTCCTGCTCCCCACTGACGCCGGACGCATGCGCAGTAGTAAGCCCACGTCATCACTGACGTCCCGGGCACCTGCGCTCCTGCCCCCATGACTCACACCAGGAAGTAATGCCCTGGCTACAAATAGCTGCCGTTGCACAGACCCCCACTGCCACACGCCTGCTGCTTGCACCCCTGGGACCCTGTCCCCCTGCCCTTGTGCCCTGTAAGGTAAATACACTATCTATAATGCGCACCTCTACCTGCCTGGTTTCCACATGTATGGCTATGTATACTAATGTATCCTGTCTTTCCATAGGCACTTCCTCCATCCACCCACTCACCTTTCATGCCTCCTTGACTCTGGGTAGGTTTTTTAACCTCATACTGTCTACTGCGCTGTTATACTGTATACTGCTTATCTACAGACAATGGCTAGCATTGTTTATACATGCTACATTTAGCGTTACTCTTAGGCGCCTGACCACTAACATAGCAAGTGTACTGTTTAATCCACAGCCTCCTCCTGGTTCTGCCCGTCCAGTAATAAGTGCTACACGTATATCTGTATTGCTAATACAGTATGTCCTGCATTGTCTACTATGTCACCCATCTCCGATGGTTCTGAACGGATTGTATTCATCTTATGATTTCACTGCCTGCTGGCATCACCATTTGATCGAGCTATGTACCAGCGCGTACTTGCCGTTACTGTACGTTCTGCTTGCCATTCTTCTCATGGTGCTTATTGTTGTTGTATCCCTCTCTCCATCCAGCAAGTTGTGCTTTGAGAGCAGAACGCCCTACCTGTGGTTTACCCATTTGACGTCTAATCCGTCTATACCCGTCACTTCTTGATACACGTATGTCTGTATATATACTCTTTGTAAATATGTAAATATGTACATTATGTTCACTCATTGGTGTGTATATAATCTTTATTATTTCTTTACAGGCAAGTCCTTGATAAAGGCCTTGTGAAGGCCGAAACGTTGCCTTGACTCTGTCTTTGCTTTTTTCGGTAGTGGCATTCTCTTTCTGCTTATAATAAAAATCACTTTTTGCATTACCCTGTTGCAATTGATTGTGTGCTTGGGATTAATTTAACTATTGTAACTATTTTCCCTTTAAGCACCTCCCTCATACCCGCAGTTGAGCCCAGCTCTACTCTGGATTCACAGCTAAACTGCTCCTTAGTGCTATATAATACCATCTATGCTGCTGCTTTTTAGTAAGTGTTTTGTCTCACTATAGTCTGGATTCAGAGATACACTGCTCCTTAGTGCTATATAATATTATCTATGCTGCTGCTTTTTAGTAAGTGTTTTGTCTAACTCTAGTCTGGATTCACAGCTACACTGCTCCTTAGTGCTATATATTATAATCTATGCTGCAGCTTTCTAGTAAGTGTTTTGTCTCACTCTAGTCTGGATTCACAGCTGCACTGCTCCTTAGTGCTATATAATATTATCTATGCTGCTACTTTCTAGTAATTGTTTTGTCTCACTCTAGTCTGGATTCACCGCTATATTGCATTTAGTCTATGTCCACCAGCTAAGAGACAAGTCAAAGTTAGAAGTAGAGCCTGCTGTGGGAATACCTGGAGGAAAATGCAGGATACAAGTGATAAAATAGTTCAAAGTGAGTGGCTGAGCACAGAGATGTTTGATTGTGGAGAAACCTGTGTGGTGTGGATGCTGCTATACAGTGAAAGTCACAATTAGATGAGCGAACTCAAACTGTAAAGTTTGGGGTTTGTACCGAACATCGGTTGTTTAGGTCCCGCGCCCAAACACAGACTTCTACCTTTACAGTTCCGGTATGCTCACCTCTAGTTACAAGATATAGAACAAATGATGACCTGCTGTATAGCAATTAAATATGAGGTTGTATATGTGCCGCCCCCGTGCCAGCAGCCGCCGCTGCTCGGATCCGGACCTTCAGGGGTGGTGGCTCAAGGGTCTCCGGACCCAGGGGTCTCGCGGACACGCCGAATAAAATGGGGGACGTACTGTAGATGTACGGGCTAGGCCGTAATAGATTTGTGACGCCACCCACCGTGCATGGTGAATTGGGACACCACCGCTGCTGTTACAGGGCACCAGTGGAAGATGTTGTGCAGCAAGATGTTAACCCCTCCGTGGGCAGGGATGGTGGCCCCGGGACCCGATGGCTCTGGTGCAGGGGGAATGATGACCGCAGAGGGTGCTGGTGTACTCACTGTTAGTAAAACAAACAAGTCTCTGGTAAACCAAGGTGGTGGTGGCCAGTGCCACGGCCGGTTGCGTTCGGGATCCCCCACCCGGTTGGTGGTCTCTATCCTTTTCCTTCACCGTTGTGTAAGGTGGACTTTCCCAGTATAAAACTCAGGAGTCCGCTCCCGGCTGGATGTGGCCTAAGGAGCCGTGCCCGCAGATGCTGGCCTGTGGGATCTATGGGCCCTGGCGGTGACCTCTTATTCCTAATTGGTGGGCTGTTGTCTTCTATGAGGGACTTTGGGTGGGACAGGACCTCTAGTCCTGGCCTCAGATGGTTAATTAACCAGTTCCACTTGTTTCTGGTTCCTGGCTTCAGGGTCCAAGTACCTTAGTTTGTGCTACGGTTTCCGGGTCGGTTCCCCGTGTCGGTACCAGCGGGCTACAACCCTGGCCCGATCCACCTCGGTTCCACCGAGCCGTCTTCCCGACTCCTGCTGACGGAGACAACCGTCTGCCTCCTAGCAAAAGGCACCAGGGCTCCTACCCTGGCACCGCTCAACTTGGACTTGATTGCTTGAGCTACCCCTATCCCACACTCCTCTCCAAACTGAACTCTAAGGCCAACTGTCTTACTTTCCCTCCCCCGGGCTGTCTGGACCCCTGGGTGGGCGTGTCCCAACTACCTGTTCACGCCCACTGGGGTGTCTGTCTGTCCCTAAGGGGGGGTGACTAGGGTTTAATGGTTGGCTGTGTGTTTCCTAGTGAGGGAAGGTGTTTGTGGTCTAAACTCTAAATTTCCTCGATGTCCGTTGAGCTCAATCTTCTCCATTTCCTTGTTGCCCCTCTTATATCTTATAACATGGCAGTGCTCATGTCTCGTCACACGCCAATAACTGTGTATTCTACCGCCATAGTGCAAACTACATCCCATGGAGAAACGCGTCACGTGTACTGACCAGTCCACAGCGCAGAATGCACGAATACGCGGAATACATACGGACGCGGGACGCGGTCTCCGCTCAGCCCTGGGCCAGCCGCTGGCACGGACAGGCGGTAACAGATACTTTTAGACACCGACAAGCAGGAATTTTTTTTTTCTCATCTCAAAGCTATTTCTCCAGAATCCCACATAGGAAACAATCCCCATTTTCTAAAATTCCAGGAAAAAATGTTGCAATCTACAGATGGTTTCCATGTGTTATATGCACACAAACCTGCGAGCGCCGTCACTTTCTACCAGTCGGATTGTCATTCACTTTAAGTGTTTTGTTGACTTAATGTGCAAAATATTTAGCACAACATGATACAGTCATTGGGTATGTGAAGTGCTCACCTTAAAATGCTAAAATGATACATCAAGCTGCGAAAAGTAAAATGAAAAAAATCTGCACAATCAATGAGGGGCAGCAATGAGGGGGCAGCAATGAGGGGGCAGCAATGAGGGGGCAGCAATGAGGGAGCAGCAATGAGGGGCAGCAATGAAGGAGCAGCAATGAGGGGGCAGCAATGAGGGATATCAATGAGGGGCAGCAATGAGGGGGCAGCAATGAGGGAGCAGCAATGAGGGGGCAGCAATGAGGGGGCAGCAATGAGTGGGCAGCAATGAGTGGGCAGCAATGAGGGAGCAGCAATGAGGGGGCAGCAATGAGGGAGCAGCAATTAGGGGCAGCAATGAGGGGGCAGCAATTAGGGGCAGCAATGAGGGGGCAGCAATGAGGGGGCAGCAATGAGGCGCAGCAATGAGGGGGCAGCAATGAGGGACACCAATGAGGGGGCAGCAATGAGGGACACCAATGAGGTGCAGCAATGAGGGGGCAGCAATGAGGGGGCAGCAATGAGGGAGCAGCAATGAGGGGCAGCAATGAGGGGCAGCAATGAGGGGGCAGCAATGAGGGAGCAGCAATGAGGGGGCAACAATGAGGGGGCAGCAATGAGGCGCAGCAATGAGGGGGCAGCAATGAGGGGGCAGCAATGAGGGACACCAATGAGGTGCAGCAATGAGGGGGCAGCAATGAGGGAGCAGCAATGAGGGAGCAGCAATGAGGGAGCAGCAATGAGGGGGCAGCAATGAGGGGACAGCAATGAGGGGACAGCAATGAGGGGGCAGCAATGAGGGGGCAGCAATGAGGGGGCAGCAATGAGAGAGCAGCAATGAGAGAGCAGCAATGAGGGGGCAGCAATGAGGGACACCAATGAGGCACAGCAATGGGGGGCAGCAATGAGGGAGCAGCAATGAGGGGGCAGCAATGAGGGGCAGCAATGAGGGGGCAGCAATGAGAGAGCAGCAATGAGAGAGCAGCAATGAGGGGGCAGCAATTAGGGACACCAATGAGGAACAGCAATGAGAGGGCAGCAATGAGGGGCAGCAATGAGGGAGCAACAATGAGGGAGCAACAATGAGGCACAACAATGAGGGGCAGCAATGCAGGGGCAGCAATGAGGGGGCAGTAATGAGGGCGCAGCAATGAGGGAGCAGCAATGAGGGGGCAGCAATGAGGGACACCAATGAGGCGCAGTAATAAGGGGGCAGCAATGAGGGACATCAATGAGGGGCAGCAATGAGGGGGCAGCAATGAGGGGGCAGCAATGAGGGGGCAGCAATGAGTGGGCAGCAATGAGTGGGCAGCAATGAGTGGGCAGCAATGAGGGGGCAGCAATGAGGGAGCAGCAATGAGGGGCAGCAATGAGGGGGCAGCAATGAGGGAGCAGCAATGAGGGGCAGCAATGAGGGGGCAGCAATGAGGCGCAGCAATGAGGGGGCAGCAATGAGGGACACCAATGAGGTGCAGCAATGAGGGGGCAGCAATGAGGGGGCAGCAATGAGGGAGCAGCAATGAGGGGCAGCAATGAGGGGCAGCAATGAGGGGGCAGCAATGAGGGAGCAGCAATGAGGGGGCAACAATGAGGGGGCAGCAATGAGGCGCAGCAATGAGGGGGCAGCAATGAGGGGGCAGCAATGAGGGACACCAATGAGGTGCAGCAATGAGGGGGCAGCAATGAGGGAGCAGCAATGAGGGAGCAGCAATGAGGGAGCAGCAATGAGGGGGCAGCAATGAGGGGACAGCAATGAGGGGGCAGCAATGAGGGGGCAGCAATGAGGGGGCAGCAATGAGGGGGCAGCAATGAGAGAGCAGCAATGAGAGAGCAGCAATGAGGGGGCAGCAATGAGGGACACCAATGAGGCACAGCAATGGGGGGCAGCAATGAGGGAGCAGCAATGAGGGGGCAGCAATGAGGGGCAGCAATGAGGGGGCAGCAATGAGAGAGCAGCAATGAGAGAGCAGCAATGAGGGGGCAGCAATTAGGGACACCAATGAGGAACAGCAATGAGAGGGCAGCAATGAGGGGCAGCAATGAGGGAGCAACAATGAGGGAGCAACAATGAGGCACAGCAATGAGGGGCAGCAATGCAGGGGCAGCAATGAGGGGGCAGTAATGAGGGCGCAGCAATGAGGGAGCAGCAATGAGGGGGCAGCAATGAGGGCGCAGCAATGAGGGAGCAGCAATGAGGGGGCAGCAATGAGGGACACCAATGAGGCGCAGTAATAAGGGGGCAGCAATGAGGGACATCAATGAGGGTCAGCAATGAGGGGGCAGCAATGAGGGGGCAGCAATGAGGGGGCAGCAATGAGGGGGCAGCAATGAGTGGGCAGCAATGAGTGGGCAGCAATGAGGGAGCAGCAATGAGGGGGCAGCAATGAGGGAGCAGCAATGAGGGGCAGCAATGAGGGGGCAGCAATGAGGGAGCAGCAATGAGGGGCAGCAATGAGGGGGCAGCAATGAGGCGCAGCAATGAGGGGGCAGCAATGAGGGACACCAATGAGGGGGCAGCAATGAGGGACACCAATGAGGTGCAGCAATGAGGGGGCAGCAATGAGGGGGCAGCAATGAGGGAGCAGCAATGAGGGGCAGCAATGAGGGGCAGCAATGAGGGGGCAGCAATGAGGGAGCAGCAATGAGGGGGCAACAATGAGGGGGCAGCAATGAGGCGCAGCAATGAGGGGGCAGCAATGAGGGGGCAGCAATGAGGGACACCAATGAGGTGCAGCAATGAGGGGGCAGCAATGAGGGAGCAGCAATGAGGGAGCAGCAATGAGGGAGCAGCAATGAGGGGGCAGCAATGAGGGGACAGCAATGAGGGGGCAGCAATGAGGGGGCAGCAATGAGGGGGCAGCAATGAGAGAGCAGCAATGAGAGAGCAGCAATGAGGGGGCAGCAATGAGGGACACCAATGAGGCACAGCAATGGGGGGCAGCAATGAGGGAGCAGCAATGAGGGGGCAGCAATGAGGGGCAGCAATGAGGGGGCAGCAATGAGAGAGCAGCAATGAGAGAGCAGCAATGAGGGGGCAGCAATTAGGGACACCAATGAGGAACAGCAATGAGAGGGCAGCAATGAGGGGCAGCAATGAGGGAGCAACAATGAGGGAGCAACAATGAGGCACAGCAATGAGGGGCAGCAATGCAGGGGCAGCAATGAGGGGGCAGTAATGAGGGCGCAGCAATGAGGGAGCAGCAATGAGGGGGCAGCAATGAGGGACACCAATGAGGCGCAGTAATAAGGGGGCAGCAATGAGGGACATCAATGAGGGGCAGCAATGAGGGGGCAGCAATGAGGGGGCAGCAATGAGGGGGAAGCAATGAGTGGGCAGCAATGAGGGGGCAGCAATGAGGGGGCAGTAATGAGGGAGCAGCAATGAGTGGGCAGCAATGAGTGGGCAGCAATGAGTGGGCAGCAATGAGGGGGCAGCAATGAGGGGGCAGTAATGAGGGAGCAGCAATGAGGGAGCAGCAATGAGGGGGCAGCAATGAGGGACACCAATGAGGCGCAGTAATAAGGGGGCAGCAATGAGGGACATCAATGAGGGGCAGCAATGAGGGGGCAGCAATGAGGGAGCAGCAATGAGGGGGCAGCAATGAGGGGGCAGCAATGAGTGGGCAGCAATGAGTGGGCAGCAATGAGGGAGCAGCAATGAGGGGGCAGCAATGAGGGGGCAGCAATGAGGGGGCAGCAATGAGGGGGCAGCAATGAGGGAGCAGCAATGAGGGGGCAGCAATGAGGGACACCAATGAGGCGCAGTAATAAGGGGGCAGCAATGAGGGACATCAATGAGGGGCAGCAATGAGGGGGCAGCAATGAGGGAGCAGCAATGAGGGGGCAGCAATGAGGGGGCAGCAATGAGTGGGCAGCAATGAGTGGGCAGCAATGAGGGAGCAGCAATGAGGGGCAGCAATGAGGGGGCAGCAATGAGGGAGCAGCAATGAGGGGCAGCAATGAGGGGGCAGCAATGAGGGGCAGCAATGAGGGGGCAGCAATGAGGGGGCAACAATGAGGGGGCAGCAATGAGGCGCAGCAATGAGGGGGCAGCAATGAGGGGGCAGCAATGAGGGGGCAGCAATGAGGGACACCAATGAGGTGCAGCAATGAGGGGGCAGCAATGAGGGGGCAGCAATGAGGGAGCAGCAATGAGGGGCAGCAATGAGGGGGCAGCAATGAGGGAGCAGCAATGAGGGGGCAACAATAAGGGGGCAGCAATGAGGGGGCAGCAATGAGGGACACCAATGAGGTGCAGCAATGAGGGGGCAGCAATGAGGGACACCAATGAGGCGCAGCAATGGGGGGCAGCAATGAGGGGGCAGCAATGAGGGAGCAGCAATGAGGGGGCAGCAATGAGGGGCAGCAATGAGGGGGCAGCAATGAGAGAGCAGCAATGAGAGAGCAGCAATGAGGGGGCAGCAATGAGGGACACCAATGAGGAACAGCAATGAGAGGGCAGCAATGAGGGGCAGCAATGAGGGAGCAACAATGAGGGAGCAACAATGAGGCACAGCAATGAGGGGCAGCAATGCAGGGGCAGCAATGAGGGGGCAGTAATGAGGGCGCAGCAATGAGGGAGCAGCAATGAGGGGGCAGCAATGAGGGACACCAATGAGGCGCAGTAATAAGGGGGCAGCAATGAGGGACATCAATGAGGGGGCAGCAATGAGTGGGCAGCAATGAGTGGGCAGCAATGAGGGGGCAGCAATGAGGGGGCAGTAATGAGGGAGCAGCAATGAGGGAGCAGCAATGAGGGGGCAGCAATGAGGGACACCAATGAGGCGCAGTAATAAGGGGGCAGCAATGAGGGACATCAATGAGGGGCAGCAATGAGGGGGCAGCAATGAGGGAGCAGCAATGAGGGGGCAGCAATGAGGGGGCAGCAATGAGTGGGCAGCAATGAGTGGGCAGCAATGAGGGAGCAGCAATGAGGGGCAGCAATGAGGGGGCAGCAATGAGGGGGCAGTAATGAGGGAGCAGCAATGAGGGAGCAGCAATGAGGGGGCAGCAATGAGGGATACCAATGAGGCGCAGTAATAAGGGGGCAGCAATGAGGGACATCAATGAGGGGCAGCAATGAGGGGGCAGCAATGAGGGAGCAGCAATGAGGGGGCAGCAATGAGGGGGCAGCAATGAGTGGGCAGCAATGAGTGGGCAGCAATGAGGGAGCAGCAATGAGGGGCAGCAATGAGGGGGCAGCAATGAGGGAGCAGCAATGAGGGGCAGCAATGAGGGGGCAGCAATGAGGGGCAGCAATGAGGGGGCAGCAATGAGGGGGCAACAATGAGGGGGCAGCAATGAGGCGCAGCAATGAGGGGGCAGCAATGAGGGGGCAGCAATGAGGGGGCAGCAATGAGGGACACCAATGAGGTGCAGCAATGAGGGGGCAGCAATGAGGGGGCAGCAATGAGGGAGCAGCAATGAGGGGCAGCAATGAGGGGGCAGCAATGAGGGAGCAGCAATGAGGGGGCAACAATAAGGGGGCAGCAATGAGGGGGCAGCAATGAGGGACACCAATGAGGTGCAGCAATGAGGGGGCAGCAATGAGGGACACCAATGAGGTGCAGCAATGGGGGGCAGCAATGAGGGGGCAGCAATGAGGGAGCAGCAATGAGGGGGCAGCAATGAGGGGCAGCAATGAGGGGGCAGCAATGAGAGAGCAGCAATGAGAGAGCAGCAATGAGGGGGCAGCAATGAGGGACACCAATGAGGAACAGCAATGAGAGGGCAGCAATGAGGGGCAGCAATGAGGGAGCAACAATGAGGGAGCAACAATGAGGCACAGCAATGAGGGGCAGCAATGCAGGGGCAGCAATGAGGGGGCAGTAATGAGGGCGCAGCAATGAGGGAGCAGCAATGAGGGGGCAGCAATGAGGGACACCAATGAGGCGCAGTAATAAGGGGGCAGCAATGAGGGACATCAATGAGGGGGCAGCAATGAGTGGGCAGCAATGAGTGGGCAGCAATGAGGGGGCAGCAATGAGGGGGCAGTAATGAGGGAGCAGCAATGAGGGAGCAGCAATGAGGGGGCAGCAATGAGGGACACCAATGAGGCGCAGTAATAAGGGGGCAGCAATGAGGGACATCAATGAGGGGCAGCAATGAGGGGGCAGCAATGAGGGGGCAGCAATGAGTGGGCAGCAATGAGTGGGCAGCAATGAGGGAGCAGCAATGAGGGGCAGCAATGAGGGGGCAGCAATGAGGGGGCAGTAATGAGGGAGCAGCAATGAGGGAGCAGCAATGAGGGGGCAGCAATGAGGGACACCAATGAGGCGCAGTAATAAGGGGGCAGCAATGAGGGACATCAATGAGGGGCAGCAATGAGGGGGCAGCAATGAGGGAGCAGCAATCAGGGGGCAGCAATGAGGGGGCAGCAATGAGTGGGCAGCAATGAGTGGGCAGCAATGAGGGAGCAGCAATGAGGGGCAGCAATGAGGGGGCAGCAATGAGGGAGCAGCAATGAGGGGCAGCAATGAGGGGGCAGCAATGAGGGGCAGCAATGAGGGAGCAGCAATGAGGGGGCAGCAATGAATGGGACAGCAATGAGGGGCAGCAATGAGGGGGCAGCAATGAATGGGACAGCAATGAGGGAGCAGCAATGAGGGAGCAGCAATGAGGGACATCAATGAGGGGTACCACTGAGAGGCAGCAATAAGGAGCAGCAATGAGGGGTATCACTGAGGGGCAGCAATGAGAAGCAGCAATGAGGGGCAGCAATGATGGGCACCACTGAGGGACAGCAATGAGGGTGTCACGCTCGCCTCCAGAGATGGTGCTGCAGCAAGCTGAAGTGGACTCTCTGGACCAAAGGGAAAATCCTGGATCTTCCCTTTAGTCGGGTAAGGGCCAGGACTATGGCAGCTGACCCCTAGGGCAGGGGTGGACACATTAGCAGACAGGACTGAGTCTCAAGTGTAAACAGGGACCACGAGGGTAGCGGAGTCAGAAGGCACGGTCAGGGCGGGCACAACCAGGCTGGACGAGTGCAATCTCTGGTGGTGGTGAGAGCCAATGGGGTAACTGAAGCTGGAGGTACAGCCGGCGGAAGGGCACAGACTCTTGTGTAGTGAAGGCTTCCGGTATAGGTGAAGCTGGAGGTACAGACAGGGCAGACAGGCATAGTCTCTGGTACCGACAAGGCCGGATGGACTGGTAGTGAGTACAGGCAGGACATGATTGGATCCAGGTGCCACAACAGGCAGAACGGGCTGGTAGCCAGGTACAGAAAGGACTGGAACCACGTACCAACAGCCAGGGGCAGGGACACTGACACTGACAAGACAGGACCGACAGGCAGGGAACCAACAGGACTGAACATACTGGACAGACGGGGACCTGACGACTAGCTAGCGTTATGGACACTGTCTAGCTAAGCTAAGGCGTTGAACAGGCAACTCCCCTAGTGGGAGTATGCCTTAAATACCCAGTGCCTCTCAGCAATAGGCTAAGAGGCACTTCCTAGGTGTGGAGCGCTGGCCCTTTAGGATGGAGCAGCAGCGCGCGCACTCCCTAAGAGTGCTCCCATAGGTTCTGTGACATGCGCACAGACTCCAGGAGGCAGGAGGAGGAGGAAGCCCATGCGAAAGAGCGAGCAGGGACGCTATACAGCATAGAGGGGGTCGGCTGCGGCAGTGAGTGACAGCGCGTCACTACAGAAGGAGGAGAGGCATGGACGCAGAGTTATGGAGGGGCAGCAATGAGGAGCGCCACTGTGGGGCACTAATGAGGGGAACCAGTGAGTGGCAGCAATGAGCGGCATCCGAGTCAGTAATGAAGGGCACCAGTGAAAGGCTTCAATAAGGGACACCACTATAGAACTATAGAAAGTTCGGGGTTGTGTTGCAATCAAACCCTAACATTTCAAGGAGCCGAAAAAATTCTCTGCCGTATATAAGGAGACCAGTGTAACAAAAAGTGCAAGATACTTAACCCCTGTCCTATGGAGAACTAAAAAAAGAAAAAAAGAAAAGTAAAAAAAATGCAAAAAAAAAAGAAAAAGTTTTAATCATACTCCTTCCCCTCAAATACATATATTTCTCATAGTCAGGTCCATAAAAGATTTATTTACGAAAATCTAAAATTAATTAACAAAAGAACGGTGAAGACGAGAAACAGAAATAACATGTAAACAGCAGAATTATTCAGTCGCCTCATCTCCCTGAAAAATGCAATAAAAAGCGCTGAAAACATCATAAGCCAAAAAAGTGGCATAAAGTTCCGTTTCCACCCTCCATAACCAGCGCTCACACCTCCATCTGCAGCCGCCATAACCAGCGCTCACACCTCCATCTCCACCCTCCATAACCAGCGCTCACACCTCCATCTCCAGCCGCCATAACCAGCGCTCACACCTCCATCTCCACCCTCCATAACCAGCGCTCACACCTCCATCTCCAGCCGCCATAACCAGCGCTCACACCTCCATCTCCAGCCGCCATAACCAGCGCTCACACCTCCATCTCCAGCCGCCATAACCAGCGCTCACACCTCCATCTCCAGCCGCCATAACCAGCGCTCACACCTCCATCTGCAGCCGCCATAACCAGCGCTCACACCTCCATCTGCAGCCGCCATAACCAGCGCTCACACCTCCATCTGCAGCCGCCATAACCAGCGCTCACACCTCCATCTCCAGCCGCCATAACCAGCGCTCACACCTCCATCTGCAGCCGCCATAACCAGCGCTCACACCTCCATCTGCAGCCGCCATAACCAGCGCTCACACCTCCATCTCCAGCCGCCATAACCAGCGCTCACACCTCCATCTGCAGCCGCCATAACCAGCGCTCACACCTCCATCTCCAGCCGCCATAACCAGCGCTCACACCTCCATCTGCAGCCGCCATAACCAGCGCTCACACCTCCATCTCCAGCCGCCATAACCAGCGCTCACACCTCCATCTCCAGCCGCCATAACCAGCGCTCACACCTCCATCTGCAGCCGCCATAACCAGCGCTCACACCTCCATCTGCAGCCGCCATAACCAGCGCTCACACCACAAGTTTGGTATCGGTGTAATCGTTGTGACCGGGAGACTCATGAAGACGGGTTATTTTTACCGTATAATAAATGATGTAAAAATAAAACCCAAAAGAGACCAGAAAAGGTGGCAAATATTTTTTGGAAACCTGGTGGAACCAGCACTTGCACTTTTTTGTACGCGATGCTGCAATGCTCCAACATCACACAAAGCTCTGGCAATTAATCCTTGGGGACATTTTTGGGGCAGGAGATAGGTTGTACGGGTAATGACACCCGGGCGCTACCTGCAGAATCAGCGCCGCACCCGTCCACACCAAGCACAACCTGCAGACAGGAGAGGCGCAATTTTTGGGAAGAAAGGCGCCATGTTTTACTAATCGGATCATCCCTTCTATAGTTGTAGACATTTACTCAACTATTGCCAAAGTCGCCTGGTATCTGGCCGCGGCCGCCGACTCTTGTGAGTGTGGATCTCATTACCTGACACGTCTTTAGTGTCTTTCCCAGATGTCCGACTGACACTTTAAAATGATGATGTTGTAAAGAACGAATGTTAAAAATAGCCATAGCCGCATCGCCAGGGAGCGATCAATCAGCAAAGAAAGTAAAAGCAGAAAGTTTCAAAGATTAATTTCTTACTATATCTTTGTTGTGTCAGATCCTGAACTCAGATGCAAAGAATGGATGGAAAAGTGTCCCTCAACTCATGGCACTGGGCGCAGAACCAAAGACTGGACAGAAAGTGTCCCCCAATTCATGGCACTGGGCGCAGAACCAAAGAATGGACAGAAAGTGTCCCCCAACTCCTGGCACGGAGTGCAGAACCAAAGAATGGAGAGAAAGTGTCGCCCAACTCCTGGCACGGAGCGCGGAACCAAAGACTGGACAGAAAGTGTCCCCCAATTCATGGCACTGGGCACAGAACCAAACACTGGACAGAAAGTGTCCCCCAACTCCTGGCACGGAGCGCAGAATTAAAGACTGGACAGAAAGTGTCCCCCAACTCATGGCACTGGGCGCAGAACCAAAGACTGGACAGAAAGTGTCCCCCAACTCATGGCACTGGGCGCAGAACCAAAGACTGGACAGAAAGTGTCCCCCAATTCATGGCACTGGGCACAGAACCAAACACTGGACAGAAAGTCTCCCCCAACTCATGGCACTGGGCGCAGAACCAAAGACTGGACAGAAAGTGTCCCCCAATTCATAGCACTGGGCACAGAACCAAACACTGGACAGAAAGTGTCCCCCAACTCCTGGCACGGAGCGCGGAACCAAAGACTGGACAGAAAGTGTCCCCCAACTCCTGGCACGGAGCGCAGAATTAAAAACTGGACAGAAAGTGTCCTCCAACTCATGGCACTGGGCGCAGAACCAAAGAATGGACAGAAAGTGTTCCCCAACTCCTGGCAAGGAGCGCAGAACCAAAGAATGGACAGAAAGTGTCCCCCAACTCCTGGCACGGAGTGCAGAACCAAAGAATGGAGAGAAAGTGTCGCCCAACTCCTGGCACGGAGCGCGGAACCAAACAATGGACAGAAAGTGTCCCCCAACTCCTGGCACGGAGTGCAGAACCAAAGAATGGAGAGAAAGTGTCGCCCAACTCCTGGCATGGAGCGCGGAACCAAAGAATGGAGAGAAAGTGTCGCCCAACTCCTGGCACGGAGCGCAGAACCAAAGAATGGTTAAAAAGTGTCCCCCAACTCCTGGCACGGAGCGCGGAACCAAAGACTGGACAGAAAGTGTCCCCCAACTCCTGGCACGGTGCGCAGAACCGAGGACTGGACAGAAAGTGTCCCCCAACTCCTGGCACAGAGCGCAGAACCAAAGACTGGCCAGAAAGTGTCCCCCAACTCCTGGCACGGAGCGCGGAACCAAAGAATGGAGAGAAAGTGTCCCCCAACTCCTGGCACGGAGCGCAGAACCAAAGAATGAATAAAAAGTGTCCCCCAACTCCTGGCACGGAGCGCGGAACCAAAGACTGGACAGAAAGTGTCCCCCAACTCCTGGCACGGTGCGAGAACCAAAGACTGGACAGAAAGTGTCCCCCAACTCCTGGCACAGAGCGCAGAACCAAAGACTGGACAGAAAGTGTCCCCCAACTCCTGGCACGGAGCGCGGAACCAAAGAATGGAGAGAAAGTGTCCCCCAACTCCTGGCACGGAGCGCAGAACCAAAGACTGGACAGAAAGTGTACCCCAACTCCTGGCACGGAGCGCAGAACCAAAGAATGGATAAAAAGTGTCCCCCAACTCCTGGCACGGAGCGCAGAACCAAAGACTGGACAGAAAGTGTCCCCCAACTCCTGGCACAGAGCGCAGAACCAAAGACTGGCCAGATAGTGTCCCCCAACTCCTGGCACAGAGCACGGAACCAAAGAATGGACATAGAGTGTCCCCCAACTCCTGGTATGGAGCACAGAACCAAAGAATGGACAGAAAGTGTACCCCAACTCTTGGCACAGAGCGGGGAACCAAAGAACTGACAGAAAGTGTACCCCAACTCCTGGCACAGAGCGGGGAACCAAAGAACGGACAGAAAGTGTCCCCCAACTTCTGGCACAGAGCGTGGGACGCTGCAGACTCCGGCCCCATGGATTGTTGCACATCTGCCGGGTGTAAATTCCTATCAACGACTTTTAAATTTGCAACAACTTTATCAAAAGATTTGCACATTTATTTCACTTTTTTTGCTGTTTAGTTAGTGTTCTGATTTTTACGCTAATGTGACTTTTTCAGATCCTTTAGCTTGATTCATTAAATGCAACTTTTTTAAAAACAATTTTCCCAAAAAATGGCAACAAGTACCAAAAGTCTAAAGCGGGTTTTACACGCTGCGACATCGCTAGCAATTGCTAGCAATGTCGAGCGCGATAGCACCCGCCCCCGTCGTACATGCGATATCTGGTGATCGCCACCGTAGCGAACATTATCGCTACGGCAGCTTCACACGCACATACCTGTGCAGCGACGTCGCTGTGACCGCCGAACAATCACTCCTTCAAGGGGGAGGTGCGTTCGGCGTAACCGCGACGTCCCTAAGCAGCCGGCCAATAGAAGCGGAGGGGCAGAGATGAGCGGGACATAACATCCCGCCCACCTCCTTCCTTCCGCATTGCCAGTGGACGCAGGTAAGGAGATGTTTGTCGTTCCTGCGGTGTCACACACAGCGATGTATGCTGCTGCAGGAACCACAAACAACATCGTACCGGCAGCAGGAGCGACATTATGGAAAGGAGCGACATGTCACCGATCAACGATTTTTGACGTTTTTGCTATCGGTGATCGTCGCTTCTAGAGTCTACACGCTGCGATGTCGGTAACGGCGCCGGATGTACGTCACTAACGACGTGACCCCGACGATATATCGGTACCAATGTCGCAATGTGTAAAGCACGCTTAAGACTATGTTCACATGGGTCGTTTTTGCTGCATTTTCTGTTGATGATCTCTTGGCAGTAAAAAAGATTTTTTGCTGCATTTTTGGTGTGTCATTTGTCTACAGTACATGTTTAAATAAAGTTAGTTTTATTCACTTAAAACCCTGCAAAAACGCAGCTGCGTTTTTTCACTCTCCATTGCTTTCAATGGTGAAAAAAGCATAAAAAATGCTGAATTGACACGCTGCTTTTTCAAAAGCACAGCAAAAATGCACTGTGTGAACATAAAAAAGTAAAATGATGAAAAAAAACCCCGAAAATGATGAATTGAGAAATTGTCTATGCAACTTTTTACATGTAACAACAACTAAAGATGAACAAATTAAATTTGCCTCAAGCCTTCTTTTTATCTTCACAGTTCTCTTCCCTTTCTTGACACATTTTCTAGTTTTTATCTTCACAGTTCTCATCTCTCCTTCTTGTCACCTTTTTCTTGTTTTCATCTTCACAGTTCTCGTCTCTCCTTCTTGTCACCTTGTTTTTGTTTTTACCTTCACAGTTCTCCTCCCTCCTTCTTGTCACCTTTTTCTTTTTATCATAACAGTTCTCATCCCTCTTTCTTGACACATTTTCTTGTTTTGATCTTCACAGTTCTCGTCCTTCCTTCTTGTCACTTTGCTCTTGTTTTTATCTTCACAGTTCTCATCCCTCCTTCTTGACCCCTTTATATCTTGTTTTATCCTCACAGTTCTCATCCCTCCTTTTTATCACCTTTTTCTTGTTTTTATCTTCACAGTTCTCGTCTCTCCTTCTTGTCACCTTTTTCTTGTTTTTATCCTCACAGTTCTCGTCTCTCCTTCTTGTCACCTTTTTCTTGTTTTTATCTTCACAGTTCTCGTCTCTCCTTCTTGTCACCTTTTTCTTGTTTTTATCCTCACAGTTCTCATCCCTCCTATTTATCACTTTTTCTTGTTTTTATCTTCACAGTTCTTGTCCCTCCTTCTTGTCACTTTTTCTTCTTTTTATCTTCACAGTTCTCATCTCTCCTTCTTGTCACCTTATTTCTAGTTTTTGTCTTCACAGTTCTCGTCTCTCCTTCTTGTCACCTTTTTCTTGTTTTATCCTCACAGTTCTCATCCCTCCTTGTCACTTTTCTCTTGTTTTTATCTTCACAGTTCTCGTCCTTCCTTCTTGTCACCTTTTTCTTGTTTTTTTCCTCACAGTTCTCATCCCTCCTTTTTATCACCTTTTTCTTGTTTTTATCTTCACAGTTCTCGTCTCTCCTTCTTGTCACCTTTTTCTTGTTTTTATCCTCAAAGTTCTCATCCCTCCTTTTTATCACCTTTTTCTTGTTTTTATCTTCACAGTTCTCGTCTCTCCTTCTTGTCACCTTTTTCTTGTTTTTATCCTCACAGTTCTCATCCCTCCTATTTATCACTTTTTCTTTTTTTTATTAAGCTCTTAGAACGCTTAATATATAACAAGATCAGTCTAAAGATTTTCGACTCAATACCTATAGAGCAAGCCGGCTTCAGACCTGCTCGAAACTGTAGTGACCAAGTCTTAGCTTTGACAACTCTCATTGAAGCTGAATTCCAGAAGAACAAGAAAGTTTCAGTGGCGTTTATCGATCTCTCTGCTGCATATGATACTGTGTGGAGGGAAGGACTTTTATATAAATTTCTGAAGGTGATTCCATGTAAGAAAATGATGTACCTCTTGAACAATATGATTGCAAATCGAACTTTTCATCTTATTATGGGCGATTCAACCAGTTGTAAGAAATCTTTAAACAACGGACTGGCCCAGGGATCAGTGCTGGCACCTCTCCTGTTTGCCCTGTACCTAGCTGATATTCCTAAAACAGTGTCACGGAAATTTGGATATGCCGATGACTGGGCACTTGCTATGGTAAGCAAAACAATGGAGGAAGCAGAGGACGTTCTTACAAAAGATCTTAGTGTAATGGGAAAGTACTTCCGACAATGGAGATTAAAACCTAACCCATCAAAAACGGAAGTTTGTTGCTTTCATTTACACAATGCAAGTGCCAAGACTGAACTTAAAGTACAATTTGAAGGCCAATCTGTTAAACACAATTTCAATCCTAAGTACTTAGGTGTAACCCTTGATAGAAGTCTAACTTTTAAATCCCATCTGGATAAATTGGCACAGAAACTGAAAGCACATAATAATATTATTCAGAAACTTTGTGGATCCTCATGGGGCTCGGCAACATCTGTTTTGAGAACATCTACTCTTGCCCTGGTGTACTCTGCTGCAGAATACTGTGCTCCAGCATGGTTAAATAGCTGTCATGTAAACTTAATTGACACACAGCTGAACAACTCTTTGCGTATAATATCTGGTGCTATTAGACCTACACCTGTTCACTGGTTACCTGTGCTGAGTCATATCGCACCCGCAAATCTAAGAAGACAAAAGCTCTTACTTAAAGAGTACACTAAAGTAGTGAATAATGAAAAACTTCCAATACACCAAAATATCAGAGATGTTACAATACAACGATTGAAATCAAGACATCCACCCATCCGAACTGCAATCACCTTGCATGAACAAGACTTCAATTTAGAGGAGAAATGGTGAGAACTTTGGGTCAATGTAGTAGAAGGTGATCCCCAAATGTTACCTAATTTACAAAACCCTCCACCGGGCTTCAATCTACCGAGGAAAACATGGCTTACTCTAAATCGTATCAGAACAAACTTTGGCGTCTGTGCAGATTTTATGTATAAGTGGGGAAAATATGACTCTCCGACCTGTGACTGTGGAGCAGATCGTCAAACTATCCAGCACATTGTTGAGGAGTGCCCCCTGAGATCCTACCATGGTGACAAGAAGGATTTCTATATTGTAAATGATAACGCTATTGCATATATAGAAAATCTTGATATTCAAATTTGATTTTTATCCTTTTGATATTTTTCAATCACTGTCTATTGTCTGGTGTTTATTTTTATATGATGGTAAGATATACGTTCATACGATTAAATAAAAATCACTTTTTCTTGTTTTTATCTTCACAGTTCTTGTCCCTCCTTTTTTCTTGTTTTTATCCTCACAGTTCTCATCCCTCCTATTTACCACTTTTTCTTGTTTTTATCTTCACAGTTCTCGTCCCTCCTTCTTGTCACCTTTTTCTTGTTTTTATCTTCACAGTTCTCCTCTCTCCTTCTTGTCACCTTATTTCTAGTTTTTGTCTTCACAGTTCTCGTCTCTCCGTCTTGTCACCTTTTTCATGTTTTTATCTTCACAGTTCTCATCTCTGCTGCTTGAGATTTAAAGCAAAATTAGCAAAATCCAGTTTTTACTTTAAAATAATAAAAAAAAATCCCTACATACTCAAAATTGAAAATAAAAACTTCTTATCTCCCCTGATGCTTTTATGGAAACACTTTCCTAGTCCTCTGCCATCTCTGCCTTCTAGACGCATGATGGCTGCAGACAATCACAGGCTGCAGCAGTCATGTGACTTCTTGTCATCGCTATAAGGGGATACAGAGATTGTGGAAGACCAGGATAGTATTTGACACTGAAGCAGCACAGGATTTGTATGGAGCAGATTTTGTGGTTTTTTTTTTCAATTTTAGGCACTCAACTTTTTTACGTAGAAATTTTTATTCAAAAATCTACATAAACGTCTGTACAGTTTTGTTCTTATTTTTCATGTCGATTTCCCCAGCTTTTTTCTTTGCATTTCCTGGAAAAATGCGACACATCTGAGCCGACCCTACCATCCAGTATGATTTCTGCCCCTTCCTTACTGACCATTGACCAGCATGGGGCTGGATATATCACCTACTCCCATGTTTACAGTCTATCGTGCTGCTATCCTTCTTTATTTAGGCTTCTAGTAGCACAATAGCGCTAACACATCACCTATTGCATCCCCACCCTCTAATAGTAATGAGATGACTCTGCTGACTCTGTCTCAGTCTACACAGCAAAGCTGAAAACTGAATTACAGAACCTTGAAATGTCATTTTATCGCTAAGCTGTAGCGATTTGTATAAAAACTGGAATATTTTTTTTCTGTACGGAAATTCATCCAAATTTTAAGAGAACGCCAAAAGCTGCCAATAATATGTCGTATTTTTTTTCCACAACCGTTAAATTGCTCTATTACTGAACACAATTTCCGCTCCTATTTTCGGTGGAATGTTTTACTGTCCATGGCTCACCTTCCCATCAGTTTCTCTTATTTTCTAACCCCGAGGATATTTTTGTACATAACCTTCTACAAAGATGCCAACGAATATTTCCCGAAACATCAGCGTAAATGAAGTGTAATCTGCTGCAGAGATCGCCAAAGTCGGATGCCAGCGACATCACAATTAGCCAGTGATAACAGATCGGGCCGCTCAGTCTAATTACCGGCTAAACATTCGTGTTTGATGTTCGGGACACAACGCCAAGAAGCATCCGAGCTGCGCCGCGTATCACATCCTTTTCTTTAGAAATGAGCCGTTCCATAGAACACGATGTATCCAGAAGTCCTTCAAGAAGAAGTCGGGTCACGTAAATAAGACATAAAAATGAGTCTTTAATTGTGTTTATCTTTATTACAAACATTTAGGTTTTAACCGTCGAGAGCGATCATGGAGGTTGTATACGTCGTAACTTATTCTGCACCGCTTAGATTTAGTATCCACCATATCTCACTGCATGAAAAGTAAAAAAAGGAAGTATCTTTGTGCAAAAGATTAAACATTTCTTATTGTTTTATTTACATTTAATATTTCCATGGTAATAGAAAACAGCTACGTAGTCAGATGTCGTCCATCGTTCCTCCATTTCTTGATATCTGTACCATGTGCGGTCAGCAGGAGTGGAGCACGATGGCAAAGGATGTGCCCCGAACAACATTACATCACCTTACAGATGCCTTGCTATATTTGCCATTTGTGATGCTAGACACTACAAGCAGTATGAATAGAAGGGTAGTCAAACAGGCCAGGATCATAAGCCAAAAAGTAACGTATAAGATTCAGAGAGCAGACAGACGTGGTCAGGAAGAGGTCCGAGGTCAGAAGCCGGGAGGTAACATATAAGGTCCAGGAAGCAGGTAGAGACGTGGTCAGGAAGAGGTCCGATGTCAGAAGCCGGGAGGTAACATATAAGGTCCAGGGAGCAGACAGAGATGTGGTCAGGAAGAGGCCCGAGGTCAGAAGCCGGGAGGTAACGTATAAGGTTCAGGGTGCAGACAGAGACGTGGTCAGGAAGAGGTCCAAGTTCCGAAACCTGGAGGTAATGTATAAGGTTTAGTGAGTAGACAGAGACATGGTCAGGAAGAGGTCCGAGGTCAGAAACCAGGAAGTAACATATAAGGTTCAGGGAGTAGACAGAGACGTGGTCAGGAAGAGGTCCAAGGTCAGAAGCCAAGATCAGAACACTTACACCAGACAGGAGCCAAGAGTACACTGAGAAAACGGGAAGTTCAGACAGAGCAAGCCCACCAAAGAAACAGCGCAATCACCAGGAACGAGGCGCATCTGTGAAGGCACTTCCCAGAACCAGCGTGGACCCTAGTGCTGAAAGACAACCTGTCAGCAAATGCACAAGACACATAGCAGAGCATTTTCAAATGCAAAATGCTCCGCAAACAGAGCCATGACAAAAGCATTCCAAATACAAAATGCACCGCACAGCAGAACCGTGACAAAAGCATTCCAAATGCAAAATTTTCAGTGACACCATGCCCAGTATTGTTTGGAAATATCTTGTGTCCAGGGTTGGCCGTAGCCTGAGTGGTGCCCTGTGCAAATTTGTCCTTATGGTGCAAAAACTTACTTTACTTTTAACGAACGAGAGCTGGTTGTCTTTATCATCTTCCTTCATGCCTGAAGTAAGGAACATTATATTTTACTATTATACGGAGAGCGCAGGCGGTGGTGGATGCGCTTTGTAGTGGTGTAGACTCAGGGATGGGGAAGCACAGAGTCGGGGGGAGGAATAGCCATCTAATGACACTGGCTGTGCAAAGTCTTGGACTGGATTCTGGAAACCAGGACAGTGGATGTGGGGTCTGGAGTCCCACCGGAGTATTCCTGATTCCTGATGGTGGTGGAGCAGGTGGCGTGGACATGGGAGGTAATGAGGACGCAGAGTGCTTTGCTGGACCCAGTATTCTCCTGCCTCTCTGTGGGGGCAGAATGAAGCAGCCACCGAGTGTCCGAGTGATGTGCTGGCGAGACCCGAGAGACTGCAGAGCAAACTGTGCAGCAGATGGAGGAGAGGACGTGTGGCCTCCAGCCTCAGAGCCTCCTCTGAGGGAAGACTTTCACGTTGCATCCTTGTTACCTCCTTAAGTTACTCCACCATTGGCTTTTCCAGTTGGACACCTATTTTGTCCCCAAAATTCAAGGGTCTAGCCAACCTCGGGATCTGCCTGCACATGGACCTTGTTTGTAGTCCGCCGCTCTGGAGACACATTGGTCTGCAGAGAAGCTGAAGGAACGTAGCTGCAGAAACAGCGCCACAACTGCCCGCAGGTTATACACGGTAATGCAGCTCAGTCCAATTCATTTTAGTGGGGTTGAGCTGTAATTCCAGACACGACCCATGGACAGGTGGGGCAATGTTTGTAAAAGAAACCAACCAGGTTTGTCAATTTCTCTACAATCCTATTAAAGGGGATGTGCAGGGCTTAGATATTAATGACCTATTCTTAGGCGCAGTCATTAATATAAGATCAGTCGGGGCTACAGTCTCTGAAAGTCCATAGCGTACAGGACGGATCAGCACAGCGCCACACAGTGTGTGATGGCCGTTCTCAGTACTGCAGCTCAGCTGCCATTGAAGTGAATGTGATCGGAGCTGCAGAGCGGCCTCTACACAGCTGCGGTTTCCCTGCTCCGTACACTGCGCACATCCAGCCGCCGTCAGAGCTGCCAGCGGCTGATTGATCGGGCTGCAGGGCATCGGACCACCACCCATCTGATATTGATGATCGAGTCTAAGGAAAGGTCATCGATATCCAAGTCCCGGACAATTTAATTGTTTTCCCTCTGAGGAGACGCACTGACAGGCGAAAAGGTCAAAGAGAAATGAAAAACCTCAAGCGAAAACTATAGTTTAAGGGAAAGAGGGAAAGAGATCCAGAAGAATATGAAGACGCCCGAAGAATAAAAAAATGTTTCATTGTCTCATTGTATGAGAAAAGGGATTGTGGCAGAAAATTATCATCTGATCATCTGAGCTCAATCAAATATGAACGATCCGGGGGCCGCACAGCTCGGATGTGAACGATCCGGGGGCCGCACAGCTCAGATATGAACGATCCGGGGGCCGCACAGCTCGGATGTGAACGATCCAGGGGCCGCACCCTTTGAAATGTAGTTTGCAGCCTTCTTGTAATTTCAGATTTTCTTGTGTGGGAGCGACCCTCCCAGTAATACATGCTGAATGTAAGGTTTGCGTGTATAGGATTGGTATTCATTTATTTGCTCTAATATATCTGCACAGCTTCATTCCTGCACTGATTTCCCTTTCTATATGAGGAATCTCTTCTCCCTTGTGCTGAGTGATATTCTCATGCAGTCTTGACTGTTTTCTTTTTCTAAACTTATAAACACCCTCGTCTTTGAGTCCTCTCCCTCCCTTGTTCCTTCATAAATATTGCATGATTTGCCCTCCCTTATAACGTAGATGCTTTCCTCCCTCTCCAAAGTGTGGTCTGCGCTGTTCAATTTCCTCTACTTTTCAGCAAGAAAGCAAACTGCATCTCCAGGGTGAATCCACCTTTACTAACCCCAATGTGTCTGCACAGCTTCATTCCTGCACTGATTACTATAAATTTCATCATTTTAAACTTTACTCTGAATGCAGTTAATGTCTGTTTATCACATTATTGTTTATACCTGCTGTCATAACCATTTATTACAGTTTTCCAATGTGTCCGTAAAAAATATTGTCTGTCTGTGATTTTTTGATGAGATGTCCATAAAAAAAGTATGCAAATTGTCTCTTCAGGGAGGAAGGAGGCGAATTCTAGTGCCACCTACTGAAGGTGGGGCAATCACCCCGAAACACCGCATCTGTGAAATTGGGGTTCTGATCTGGTATAAATCCTAAGTCATATGAAAAGGCTCGTTAAAGGCCACTTGTGACTTTTAGGATCGCTACCTCCAATAGGTGGCGCTAGAGTTATTTCCCAGAGGAGCATTGCCGCTAAAAGTCTCCTCACTGGCAGCCAGATTGGTTTGTCAGTCGCCACAAGCAGAAATGTTTTCCCCTTTAACCCCAGAAAAAAGTAAAAAGTCAACTTGGAAACCAACTGATCTCATGTTTGACTCCTGCTTGCCAGATATCAGAAGGTATTATGCATTGAGTCATTGTCTTCAGCCACCAGGAATTGTTCTCAGCCACCAGGCATTGTGCTCGATCACCAGGGATTATGTTCGGCCACCAGGCATTGTCCATAGCCACCAGGCAGTGTGCTCAGCTACCAGGCATTGGGCTCAGCTACCAGGCATTGTGCTCGGCCACTGGGCATTGTGATCAACCAGCAGGCATTGTGCTTGGCCACCAGGCATTGTGCTCGGCCACCAGGCATTATGTTCGACCAACAGGCATTGTCCATAGCCACCAGGCATTCTGCTCAGCTACCAGGTATTGTGCTCAGCCACCATGCATTGGTCTCGCCACCAGGCATTGTGCTCAGCCACCAGGCATTGTGTTCGGCCACCAGGCATTGTGCTCGGCCACAAGACATTGTTATCGACTAGCAGACATTGTGCTCGGCCACCAGGCATTGTGCTCGACCACCAGACATTGTGCTCGGCCACCAGGCATTATGTTCGACCACCAGGCATTGTCCATAGCCACCAGGCATTCTGCTCAGCTACCAGGCATTGTACTCAGCCACGAGGCATTGTGCTCGGCCACCAGGCATTGTGCTCGGCCACCAGGCATTGTCCTTAGCCTCCAGGCATTGTGTTCGGCCACCAGGCACTGTGCTCAGCCACCAGGCATTGTGCTTGGCCTCCAGGCATTGTGCTCGGCCACCAGGCATTGTGCTCAGCCACCAGGCATTGTGCTCGGCCACTAGGCATTGTGCTCGTCCACCAGGTATTGTGCTCAGCCACCAGGCATTGTGCTGGGCCACTAGGCATTGTGCTCGTCCACCAGGTATTGTGCTCAGCCACCAGGCATTGTGCTCGGCCACTAGGCATTGTGCTCGTCCACCAGGTATTGTGCTCGGCCACCAGACATTGTGCTCGGCCACCAGATAGTCTGCTCGGTCACCAGACATTGTGCTCGGTCACCAGACATTGTGCTCGGCCACCAGACATTGTGCTCGCCACCAGGCATTGTGCTCAGCCACCAGACATTGTACTTGGCCACTAGGCATTGTGCTCGGCCACCAGGTATTGTGCTCGGCCACCAGACATTGTGCTCGGCCACCAGATAGTGTGCTCGGTCACCAGACATTGTGCTCGGCCACCAGACATTGTGCTCGCCACCAGGTATTGTGCACAAGCTATATTTTATTTAATAGGACAGCTGCAGACTCCGGATGTGTATGTGAGGGGCACTGAGTGACCTTTTTGAGAGGTTATTGAATTTATTATACACACTGTATGCAGTGAGCTCCTGAGCTCCCCCTGGTGGTGCCAAAGTATGTCTTTTTTAGCTATGTACTGACGTTTTCTCTGTAGTGAGCAAAACATAAGACACAAATCAGGTTTATTTTGCCGTCTCTTCTCTTCGGGGATCAGAATAAACCGTTCATTGCTTTGTCCGGGGGCGGCGCGGCTGATCGCCTGTACTCTGTATTACGGGGGCCTCATTTTCTGCTGATCCATCCCGCAGTTAGAAGCCGGCGTGCGTCCGGCCAACGACAGCGCACACTGTGAGGTACAATATTTGGGTAAATTGCAGTCATTTTTGCGCCTTTTGTCCGCTCGTGTCTCGGCATTACCGGGCGCTGTGTTTTTGTTGTTTCTTTTCCTATTTTTTATTTTCTGGAGATTCTTCTCATTTTTCTTTTCTTTTACCAGGAATACTTTTATCTGATGATGGCTCATGGAGGATGACAATTTTATCTTTATATGGGAAATGAAGCTAAGTTGTTGTAGAAGATCTTGTCTTTTATGTTCCTTCATAAATCAGACGGCACTCTCCCTCCGAGGAACAGATACAACAAAGCACAGAACTGAACTCCCTCCTAAGTACAGCAAAGATTTCATTCGTTTTTTTTGTATTAAAGGCATGGCCGGCGAGTTTATATGATCTGACTGTAAAGCCTCTGCAAACCAAGACGGCAGAAATCTGAGCGGATTACTTTCTATATCTTTTTATATTTTTATTTTTTACAATAAAGATCTCCCAATTTCCTGCACTTTTCCTAAGACCCCAACACTGGTGGCTGTGTCACGGGCAGAGGAGGGGACGCTGCGCTCACCCACTGCTCGGGTCCGGCTGCTGCTGCTCGGTGGTGGCTCGAGCGGTGGGCCGGATCCCGGCGACTCGACCGGCGTTCCTCGCCCGTGAGTGAAAGGGGGGTGGTGTGTGGTTTGGGGATATTGTCCGTGACACCACCCACGGTTGTGGTGAAGTTGTGACACCACCGCTGCTCTGGACGGGGATCCCAGGAGCGATGACAGGGAGCAGCTTGGATGTTGGCTCTCCCCTCCGTGGGTAGGGGGTTGGTTGTCCCGGAGCCCGGTGAGGGTTGGGGATGACAGGCGGGTTACGGGGCCTGATGAGGTGCAGGGTCGCGGGGGCAGCGCTGTGCCGCACGGCACGGTGGTACTCACTCAGCCAGTAATTTACACGGAGTCTCTGGTCAAACAAACGGCTGGATAGACGGGTCCCACAGACGGCTGCGGTTGTTCTCCTCCGGTAGGTTGATGGTGACTGCCTTTCCCTACACCTGTGTTGTGTTTACGGTTTCAATGGCTTCCCACCGGAAACCCGCTCCCCAGCTTGGATGGATGCTGAGGGAGCCCCTTTTGCCCGCAGGCACTGGCCCTGGGAACTGTAGCCTTGGCGGTGACTGTGTTTCCTTTTACGGTGTGAGCTGTTGCCTTCAATCGGGTCTTGACTGCTGGGAAACCCCGGAGGTTCCCTTCGCTAACAGTTTTGACCGGTTTTACGGCGACTCCTAGCCTGGTCGGGGTCCGTAGGCCCTGCCAAATGGTGCTGGCTGCTCTTCACTCCCCGATCCGGTACCGGCGGGCCACCGCCCGTCCCCGGTCCTTACGGTTCACTCCAATCAGCCTCTCCTGCAGACGGTCACCACCGTCTGCCAACCTTGCTGTATGTGCCCGGGCCACACACCCGGACACAGTCAGGCTGCTCCTCTACCACTTCACTTCTCTAACTCCAAAACTCATCTGCCTACTTTTCCCGCCTCCAGGACTGTGAACTCCTCGGTGGGCGGGACCAACCGCCTGGCCCACCCCCTGGTGTGGACATCAGCCCCTGGAGGAAGGCAACAAGGATTTGTGTTTGACCTAGGTGTGCAAGCCGGGGTGTGGGGTGTGTTGGTGTAGTACCTGTGACGTCCTGGCTTGTCCAGGGCGCCACAGCTGCAGGGAGCAAGAACTTTATCAGTTTAAGCAGATCTGTCACCATATTTTTTTGTGACATAAACATAAAATATTGTATTGATCTTTTAGACCTGAGGAGGCTGGTGTGTTTACTTTAAAAAATGTTAGTAAGTGTAAACTCAATTTCCACCAAGCTCGGCTGATTGAGAGCTCCTCGTGCTCCTTCTCTCTCGCCTATCCTCCACCTACCTATCCTGATTGACAGGTCTTCAGTGTCCCTCTTCCCGGCTGCTGAATTTCTACCCATGTACTGTATAACGCATGTAATCCGCAGATAACTGTACCAATAAAGCTTTGTCAAAGCCAAATACCAGGATGTTAAAAAACAAAGCCGCTTTATTTAAAAAATTACACCAAAAAGAGACAAAATCCACAAAAATGTAATAAACAGCGCGCTCAAAAATGGAATGAAAAAGACAAAAGTAACAGAATTTACATAATAAGTACAGAATATCTGCAACATTGAACTCCAACCACTCATTGTGGGAATGTAGCTGCAGCCAGGCTTTAGTGGGGAGATGGAATACGCTCATCCATTCTGATATGCAATAATTAAGTAAGTACACCTGCCTCATTAGGTCTAAGAGATCTACTTAACAATGGATGCAGGTTGGATTGTGAAATCTGGTGACCGTTCTGCTGAAATTCTAAATCTTAGAACTGGAACTTTACATCAGTAAATATTTGATGACATTAATAAGCACAGAGCCAAAAATAGAGTTTTTCATTTATAAAGCAGTTCAACCTAGAAATGCAAAAAGAAGCATGTAAAATAATAGCATTTGCCTGGTTTCTTAGAGACCCCTATGGTTGCAGCTACTACATGAACCTTTCAGCCTTACAGTGAAGAATCCATACTCTTACTGCGAATCAATACTCTTACTGCTCTTATCCATAGTCTTACTGCTCTTATAGTGAAGAATCCATAGCCTTCCTGCTCTTATAGTGAAGAATCCATAGTCTTACTGCTTTTATAATGAAGAATCCATAGTCTTACTTCTCTTACAGTGAAAAATCCATAGTCTTACTGCTTTTAGAGTGAAGAATCCATAGTCTTACTGCTCTTACAGTGAAAAATCCATAGTCTTACTGCTTTTAGAGTGAAGAATCCATAGTCTTACTGCTCTTACAGTGAAGAATCCATAGTCTTACTGCTCTTATAGTGAAGAATCCATAGCCTTCCTGCTCTTATAGTGAAGAATCCATAGCCTTCCTGCTCTTACAATGAAAAATCCATAGTCTTACTGCTTTTATAATGAAGAATCCATAGTCTTACTTCTCTTACAGTGAAAAATCCATAGTCTTACTGCTTTTAGAGTGAAGAATCCATAGTCTTACTGCTCTTACAGTGAAAAATCCATAGTCTTACTGCTTTTAGAATGAATAATCCATAGTCTTACTGCTCTTACAGTGAAAAATCCATAGTCTTACTGCTTTTAGAGTGAAGAATCCATAGTCTTACTGCTCTTACAGTGAAACATCCATAGTCTTACTGCTTTTAGAGTGAATAATCCATAGTCTTACTACTCTTACAGTGAAAAATCCATAGTCTTACTGCTTTTAGAGTGAAGAATTCATAGTCTTACTGCTCTTACAGTAAAAAAATCCATAGTCTTAATGCTCTTACAATGAAGAATCCATAGTCTCACTGCTCTTACAGTGAAGAATCCATAGTCTTACTGCTTTTAGAGTGAAGAATCCATAGTCTTACTGCTCTTACAGTAAAGAATCAATAGTCTTACTGCTCTTACAGTAAAGAATACATAGTCTTACTACTCTTACAGTGAAAATCCATAGTCTTACTGCTTTTAGAGTGAAGAATCCATAGTCTTACTGCTCTTACAGTAAAGAATCCATAGTCTTACTGCTCTTACAGTAAAGAATACATAGTCTTACTGCTCTTACAGTAAATAATCCATAGTCTTACTGCTCTTACAGTAAAAAATCATCCATAGTCTTACTGCTCTTACAGTAAAGAATCCATAGTATTACTGCTCTCACCCTCTGCCCTCCATGATAATGGTGGAGAGCACCCACTATGTCAGGTTCAAAGCCAAGATGGTCCCTCAGTACTGTTCATCACCAACCGGGGGGCACTGGATGGAATTGAAGGGGATTCCTGATATTACAATAATTGATCATCTCCTAATAATACCACATCTCCTTAATACTCCTAGAAAACCCCTTTAAGAAACTTTACTTGATATTGATCTATAGTAAATGACGTCCTGGCTAATTTCACATAGAAGGACTTCATTGATATCATGATCCTTTTAATTCTTGGTAAAATTCTACTTCATTTACTAATAATAAACCATTTAAGAGAAGCGGAAGAGACGTTTGTGGGGTCGCGCCTCTTACTGACGTCCCCTGCACTCTCCATCTCCGTCTCGCATCCTTTCATTAGTTTGTGCCTTTTCACTTTGACTCTGAGCCAGAAAAGATCTTAAGTAATAAATGTATCGAAATGTAACAACAAGATGAAAAGAATGTAAACACTGCAGTGAAGCGGTCAATAAAGACTCCATCATTGTTATTAAGTAGCTGGAATATCCTGCAGACATTTCCTTTTCTTTCTCTTTTTTTTTTTTCCTAATAAATTCCTGAAAGAATCTTAAAAATGCAAAAATGTACAGAAAAATGTAGGATAAAGCGTAGGAGCAAATCGGGGAATTTGGTATGACTTTACACAGATTTAAATGATTAATATTATTATTATTATTTATTATTATTATTATTATTATTATATAATTTATTATTATTATTATTTTATTATTATTTATTATTTATTATTATTATTTTATTATTTTATTATTTATTAAATTATTTACAGAACAATGCAATTTATATTAATCAACTGTTAATGGAAGAATATGGAATTTCCAGGTAAAGGATGTTGCACAATTTGCTGTAGATTTAACCCCTTACCGTATATTATCAGCCCTTCTTATATATGTAAAAAGGAGGACAGCAGAACAATTACAAATCTAAATGTTAAAAGACACAAGTTCATAGAGATCAACCTATAACTTAACATATTCATCCAGATTAAGATAAAAACTCCATGAGGCAAATACTAATTGTTCCATATTAGAAAAAAATCCTTCACAGCTTCAGATACGGCAATCAGACGCGTTCTCTGGACCGATTCCCAGCTCCAGAGTCTAATACCCATAATATTTATCATAATAATCATTATATTTTTCAAGAAAGGCATACAGGCCTTTCTTGAAAAAATAGTAAAGTCTTCACAGTATCACTGCTCACACAGTAAAGAATCCATAGGGTCACTGCTCTTACATGAAGAATCAATAGTTTCACCGCTCTTAGGCCAGGGCCCCACTTTGCGTTTCCACCTGCGTTTTTGGTGCTTTTTAGGTCCGTTTTGAGAAGCACCTTTTTCATGCCAAAAGGCATGCGTTTTGATTTCCCAGCAAAGTCTATGGAAAATGGTGATTATCAGACCCCACTTTGCGTTTCTAAACGCTGCGTTTAATTTGCATATTTTGTGGCAAAAACCATGCGTTCAAAGAAGCCACATATCAATTGTTTTTGCCATTTTGGGTGCGTTTTGCTAACATTGAAGTCAATGAGAAATGGCAAAAACCAAGATTCCAGCAAATTCCTGCGTTTTACCTGCTTTTCCAGTGCAGAAAACATGCGTTTTGGACTTCAAAATAATGATTTCATATGTCCCTTTACACACGCACATAGTCCGGCAATTAAAAATAAGAATTTAAATAAATTATTGCAATTTTTCCATTAAATATCATATTACCGCTATAATTTCATTAAATTAATCTATTTTCATTATTTTTCACAAAAATATAGATTTGTTTCTTTTTTTCCAATTTTTTCATTGAGTTTGACTATTTAAACTTTATTTAGCAGTGTCATGATGTTCAAAACGCATCTATGAAAACGCAGGTGGAAAAGCAGGTAAAAAGCTGAAAACGCATCTAAAACGCGGTAAATACGCATGAGTTTTCAGCGCTAAATTTCTGAAAAAGGCAACTTTGGTCAAATCAATTAAGCCCAAAACGTGCGTTTAGAACTGCAAGTAGGAGAACGCAAAGTGGGGCCCTAGCCTTACAGTGAAGAACCATAGTCTTATTGCTCTCACAGGAAATAATACATAGTTTCACTGCTCTTACAATGTACAATGCATAGCCTAAAGGGGGCTTTACACGCTACGATATCGTTAATGTTTTATCGTCGGGGTCACGTTGTTAGTGACGCACATCCGGCGTCATTAACGATATCGCAGCGTGTGACACTTACCTGCGACCTTAAGCAACCTCAAAACTGGTGAAAATCGTTCACCATGGAGAGGTCGTCCCAAACTCAAAAATCGGTAAGGGTTGTTTTTCGTTGGGGTTCGTCGCTCCTGCGGCAGCACACATCGCTATGTGTGACACCGCAGGAGCGAGGAACGTCTCCTTACCTGCCGCCGGCCACAATGCGGAAGGGAAAGGTGGGCGGGATGTTTACATCACGCTCAGCTCCGCCCCTCCGCTTTGATTGGCTGGACGCTTAGTGACGTTGCGGTGATGTTGCTGTGATGCCGAACGTCCCTCCCCCTTGAGGGAGGGATTGTTTGGCAGTCACAGCGACGCCACCGACCAGGTAAGTGCCTGCGTCGCTGCCGTAGCGATAATGTTCGCTGCGGCAGCGATCACATGATTTTGCTTGTACGACGGGGGCGGGTGCTTACACGCTCGATATCGCTAGCAATTGCTAGCAATATCGTCCGCGTGTAAAGCCCCCTTTACTGCTCTTCCAGTGAAGAATCCTTAGTCTCACTGCTCTTCAAGTGAAGAATCCATAATCTCACTGCTCACAATTTAAACAATCCATAGTCTCACTGCTCTAACAGTAAACAATCCATAGTCTCACTCTCACTGCTATTCCAGTGAAAAATGCCTAGTCTGACAACTCTAAGGCGGCCTTTGTACGTTGCGACATCGCAAGCCGATGCTGCGATGTCGCACGCGATAGTCCCCGCCCCCGTCGCAGGTACGATATCTTGTGATAGCTGCCTTAGCGAAAATTATCGCTACGCCAGCTTCACATGCACTCACCTGCCCTGTGACCGTCGCTCTGGCCGGCGACCCACCTCCTTCCTAAGGGGACGGGTCGTGCGGCGTCATAGCGACGTCACACGGCAGGCGGCCAATAGCGGTGGAGGGGCAGAGATGAGCAGGATGTAAACATCCCACCCACCTCCTTCCTTCCGTAGAGCCGCCGGCGGCAGGTAAGGAGATGTTCCTCGCTCCTGCGGCTTCACACACAGCGATGTGTGCTGCCACAGGAACGAGGAACAGCATCGTACCTGTCGCAGCAGCATAATTATGAAAAAGTCGGAGCCTGCACCGATGATACGATAACGACGCTTTTGCGCTCGTTAATCGTATTGTGACGCCCTGGGCAAGCCAGGGGTCACAGGTCACAACATCACATGCACCCCACATTCCCGGCAGGTACATCTAGGCTAACCTAAAATCCTTGTTGCCTTCCTCCAGGGGCTGATGTCCACACCAGGGGGTGGGCCAGGCGGTTGGCTCCGCCCACCGAGGAGTTCACAGCCCTGGTGGCGGGAAAACCAGGCAGTCAAGCTAGGGAATTGAAGGAGTGAACAGTGAAGTGGTAGAGGAGCAAAGGAGAGGAGCTTGAGTGAAGAAGTAAAAAGGAACAGTTAAGAAAGCCTGAAGTTGGTCCGGGTGTGTGCCCCGGACTGAGATAGCAAGGTCAGCAGACGGCGGTGATAGTCTGCAGGGGGACTGCTCGGAGGTTGCTGGAAGGACCGCGGACGGGTGGTGACCCGGCGGTACCGGAGCAGTATACGAAGAACAGTCAGCACCATGGCAGGGGCCTTTCGGATCCCGGCAAGGCTAGGAGTCGCCATAATTTGCCAAATCCGTCAGTGAAGGGGACCTCTGTCTCCTAACAACCAAGTCCCGATTGAAGGCAACAGTCCGACCGTTAAGGGGAGACACCGCCACCGCCAAGGCACCAGTTTCCCAGGGCCAGCGCCTGCGGGCAAAAGAGGGGCTCCTCCGGCCCATATCCAAGCCGGGGAGCGGGTAACCGGTGGGAACCCATCGCTACCAAAAAGACTTTACATAGGTGCAGGGAAGAGACCGTCACCGCTAACTGCAGGGAACATCAGCACCGTAACCGTCCGAGGGACCCGTCCAACCAGCCGTTTGTTTACCGAGAACTGTGTCGTGTTTACTGGCTGAGTGAGCACCTCCGTGCCGTGCGGCACAGCGCTGCCCCTGCGCACCTGCACCTCCACAGGCCCCATACCCGCCTGTCCACCATACCAACCCCATCACTGGGCCCCGGGAACACCAAACCCCCTACCCACGGAGGGGCAAATCAACAACTGGCTGCTCCATACCATCACTCCCGAGCTCCCCAGACAGAGCAGCGGTGGTGTCCACTTAATCACCACAACCGTGGGTGATGTCACGGACAATAAACTATCCCAAAACCCAATCCCCTTTCACTCACGGGCGAGGAGCGCCGCTCGAGTCCCCGGGATCCGGCCCATCGCTCGAGCCACCGAGCAGCAGCAGGCCGCAGCAGCCGCAGCCAGTGGGAGAGCGCGACGTCCCCTCCTCCGCCCGCGACAACTTGGCGTCACGAACAGGATCTTACCGCTCTGCCGTTGGGTAGAGGTGCGCCTTGTGACCGCCGGAGGTATCCGGCCGGAAAATTTCAGAAGTCGCCATCTTTGGCGCGAAAAGCTCCCGCTCGAGCGTCTTCTCGAGTAGTAGAGGCGCGACGGCCAAAACCCCGCCCCGATAGAGGAGGGGCCTAAAAGAGGCTGAAGGAGACGGAATGGCGGCTAGCTGCATGTAGCCGCGGCTATAAAAGCAGAGACGCCAGGACTCTGCAGCAATACTGGGTTCCTGGAAGGCACGATTGCCAAGATGTACAACCCAACTCCCAACGAGGAAGCCCCCGCGCCCGGCACGGCGACGTGGTTGAGGGACCGGACCGTCCCGCTGAGTAACCGTCTGCAGGCCCACATGCAACTCCTCCTGGAGGAGTGGGAGACCGACATGGCGGACGTGGTGGCTGCTATGCGGAGACACGAGGTGGAAGAGGATTTGGAGGAGCGGGTAAGAGACCCACGCCCCTGTATTCCCGAGGGATCGGCCATTGAAGCTGAGGGGCCCGGCCTGCCTCCGCTCACCCTGCCTCTCGCCCCGCTACCCGCGTTAGCTGCTGCCGCCCCACCACTAGGCCCGCTACCTGCCCAACTGGTAGCGATACCCTGCCAATCCGCCCCGGCGGACCAACCGGCTGCAGACACTCAGGACGTTCCCGAATCGTTCCTGGGGGAACCGCTGGAACTGCGGCCCTGTAATGAAAGTGTGCCCGAAGCCCCGGCAGTGATGGTGCCAGACCCCGAGCCCGGGACCGTGGCATGGATGAAAGCCCGGGTGATTCAATTCCACCAACGTCAGCAGGATCAGATCTTCAGGATGATGGAGCAGTGGACCAACGAGGTGGAGATGCTGATTGCAACTGCCCCGATGTACGGAGGGGGAACAGATGTAGCAGAACCGACTGGTGACCCACGTCCCTATGTCCTACCAGGACCGGCCGCTGCGGCTGAGGGGCCCGGCCTAGTCTCGACCTATGCATCATCCTTGCCGTTACTTCTGGGGTGCCTCAGTGTAAACTCGCCTGACCTGCTGCCCCGTGCTACTGCAGAGGGATCTGATGTGCTAGATGCTGGAGGCCAGGAGACTGCGGCAGCTGGCGGTAACCCGCCTGGCGCAGGAACAAGAGATGATGACTCCGGCCCCAGCCCCGGGTCCGTTGCTGAGTTTGAAGAGGCAAGTGAGCGTTCCCGCTATGTAGGAGACCCCGTGGTTTTCCATACCCCGCGTACCAGTGGAAATGGGTACCGGGTATCCCTGTCACAGCAGGCATGTCAGTGCATGTTTGATATGCTGGTGGCGGAGGATGGGTCCGCCTCAGCAGAAGAATCTGAGTAAGGCAGCGGAGCACCATTGCACTGTCCCCGTTGGGACCACCAGTGTGTTTGAAAGTTGTTGCAAAAATGATAAGTAAATGGAACCGAAGCTTCACCTGATTGCACTGTGATTTGAAACCGGCCGTTGCCGGCACCGTTGTCCCCGTGGGGACCGTTTGAAAAATTTGCATAGAGAACTTTCTATGGATAAGCCCGTGAACTTGCAGGGCAACCACAGACGCTAGTGGCTTGTAAATAAGTTGTGTTACCGTTACCGTTTCCGCATTTACCGCCTCCGGAGAGGCAGGTTGGAGGGAGGGCCCACAGCAGAGCAGGCTGGGGCCCAGCCACCACAGGAACCGGTGGCTACCCTCTGGAGGGGAAGGACAGATCCCGCTCAGGTAACTTGTGCTGGACTGGGGTCAAGGGGTGCTGCCTGGGCTTTAGGGGCAGCATCAGGGCCAGGTTACTTGGGTGGGAGAGAGCGGAGACCGTAACCGTTAACCGTTTTAATGTTTGCAACGTTTAAGAACCGAACCTCCCAATGTGGGATGATGTCATAACTTGTATATATGTTACCGTTTTTGTCTTACAGAAAAACAAAAGGAAAATAAAACCGGTGTTGGATGGGCAGCCCGAGGACGGTCTGCGTTTTGCTAAGGGGGAATGTGACGCCCTGGGCAAGCCAGGGGTCACAGGTCACAACATCACATGCACCCCACATTCCCGGTAGGTACATCTAGGCTAACCTAAAATCCTTGTTGCCTTCCTCCAGGGGCTGATGTCCACACCAGGGGGTGGGCCAGGCGGTTGGCTCCGCCCACCGAGGAGTTCACAGCCCTGGAGGCGGGAAAACCAGGCAGTCAAGCTAGGGAAGTGAAGGAGTGAACAGTGAAGTGGTAGAGGAGCAATGGAGAGGAGCTTGAGTGAAGAAGTAAAAAGGAACAGTTAAGAAAGCCTGAAGTTGGTCCGGGTGTGTGCCCCGGACTGAGATAGCAAGGTCAGCAGACGGCGGTGATAGTCTGCAGGGGGACTGCTCGGAGGTTGCTGGAAGGACCGCGGACGGGTGGTGACCCGGCGGTACCGGAGCAGTATACGAAGAACAGTCAGCACCATGGCAGGGGCCTTTCGGATCCCGGCAAGGCTAGGAGTCGCCATAATTTGCCAAATCCGTCAGTGAAGGGGACCTCTGTCACCTAACAACCAAGTCCCGATTGAAGGCAACAGTCCGACCGTTAAGGGGAGACACCGCCACCGCCAAGGCACCAGTTTCCCAGGGCCAGCGCCTGCGGGCAAGAGAGGGGCTCCTCCGGCCCATATCCAAGCCGGGGAGCGGGTAACCGGTGGGAACCCATCGCTACCAAAAAGACTTTACATAGGTGCAGGGAAGAGACCGTCACCGCTAACTGCAGGGAACATCAGCACCGTAACCGTCCGAGGGACCCGTCCAACCAGCCGTTTTTTTACCGAGAACTGTGTCGTGTTTACTGGCTGAGTGAGTACCTCCGTGCCGTGCGGCACAGCGCTGCCCCTGCGCCCCTGCACCTCCACAGGCCCCATACCCGCCTGTCCACCATACCAACCCCATCACTGGGCCCCGGGAACACCAAACCCCCTACCCACGGAGGGGCAAATCAACAACTGGCTGCTCCATACCATCACTCCCGGGCTCCCCAGACAGAGCAGCGGTGGTGTCCACTTAATCACCACAACCGTGGGTGGCGTCACGGACAATAAACTATCCCAAAACCCAATCTGGCGACTCATATTGCAGGGTGGGGTGCGGATTCCACCATCAGAGCGTCTTTCTATGGTCTGTGGTCTTGTTTTACGTGGTTGTGATGACACGGAGCTGTATTTCCCTATAAGATGGATGGTTTATGGCTGGATGACTAACGAACCAACCCCGGCCCCTAGAATCCTAGAAATATATTGAGTCTTGTATACTCAGTACTAACACATGGCTGCAGGATATAAATGTAGATAAACGCTGGTCCTGTCATCAGGGTCCATGAAATAAGGGTCTCAAAGCAAAATGGGCAAAAAGGGAAAAGGCTCTGGGTATCTCTATCATTTATGTCTCCACCTCTGGCTCCAGTAGTTCTCTCTACATTTGCTCCCTGGAATCACATCTTAATCTGACATGATTTCGGTACTATTACCTGGGTACTATCTGGCTGTATTATGCTTATTGCACTTCTTTTGGCACAAAATTGTGGAACCATTTGGATAGAGTAAGGCAGCAGAAAGTATCATGGAGGTGCAGCTGAAGTCAACCTCTTTCCATAGCAAATTTTAAAGAATTACTTCGCTCCAGATCGGTTACGTGCAACAGTCTGAGAGTGTTACGTCACCGCCGGAGTCTGCTCCAGCAACTTCTGCTCCGATCACCAGGCGACGCCGTGTTCCTGCCGTGGATGGTGCTGGTGGTAGGAGAGGAGTCGATGCCAGCGGCATCGGTGGGCGCAGGCTCCAGTCATCCACTGGGCTGGTTTATCTTGGGATCTGCAGTACCGCTGGCTGACTATAGGTGGCATGTGTCTTCCAGCTGAAGTTGCCACCGTTCGGCTACAGCCAATGGGAAGACACCACAGCCTTCTTATTCTCCCTCCTGTCACATGACCACTGCCAGAGATAGTTCTGATTCTGGCTCCTGTTACGTCCTATTCTGTTTGGTGATTCCTGTGTGCTGACTACTGCGTGTTTTCTGACTACCCTCCTGCCTGCTGTTTTTGTACCTCGCTGCCCGATCCGGATTTGACCTCTGCTACGTTTTCTGATTACGTGCTTGCCTGCCGACTCTGTCCCTGTTCCGCAATTCCTGTTTGACCCTGCCTGACTACTACTCTCATCAGACTGCAGCCTTCCACAGGTAGTGATCACCAGAGCCCTGTGTAATTACAAATCCCTGTATAGGGGTTAAAGGTTTTCAGGGTTCTGGGGGTCCTGCTTGGTGAGTGGCTTCCCTCTAGCCTCCCCATTACAGCCCATCTGAGTCTGTGGATGCAGGCAGGCGTTACAGAAAGCGTCTCATGGCTTCTCTATTAAATATGACCAGGGTTTCTGCAAGAACCTGAACCTCCTCCGATCTAAAATATAGAGACGTGGAAGTACCAGCCACCTGAGTGTCACGCTAGGTACGGGAGAGTACTAAGCGAATGGCAAAAGGGAAGGGAAACCCTCTGTCTAGGGAAGGGGGAGATGGGGACCCCTGACCAAACCTACTGCTGGTCCCTGGGGTTCCTCACCACCCTAGATAGGTGCTGCACCTATGTGCCAAGCCAGATACCTGACCCTAGGTATCCCTAGTGCTGGGCCCTAAATAGGAAATGGATGGGATGAGATCTTCATCAACTCCACAAATCACTATAGACGACACAAGGAGGATAAGCATGAACTACTTATCTACAGATGACTCAGGTAGAAGTTCAGCAGAGTTTTCTGCAACGATACAACAGAGGAGTACAAGGCACCTGCTTGCAACCAGGGCTTGAATGAACTGAAAATATCACCAGCATCAGTTCAAGGAAGGAAGGGGTATTTAAGCACCAAGATAATGCTGATAATTAGCAGCTGAGTGATAGGCGAGCTCCTGCTGGGTCCAAAAGGGGGGGGGGGATAAATCCAGCAGGAAAGTTACCTATACCAATGAATATTGACAGCAGGAATAATGGAAAGTCAGGGAGCATTCTGCACAGCCAAACACTGTGACCTTCTATTGCCAGAAACCACATGACTGTCACCCGTGACACTGAGATCCATGATTGCCCTGTTCCAAATGCATTCTAGGGGTCTTCTAACTTTTTTAATGTTTCAATGTTATTTTTTTTTAAAGTTTGCAAACCCAAAGTATTGTATTGTTGGGTAGACCTCCAGAGGGTCTCTCTCTCAGGGTCTCAGAGGAGGATTCCAAATCAGAACTGCGCAGATGAATCAGGAGAAATGACCGCACAGAGACATGTCTCTATCCAGGAGAAGCTCAATGCTCTTCTGACCCTTTTATTCAAAACATAGCATATATATACAGCTTACTCAATACATCCACGTTTGTTGTGAATGTCAGTTATGCTTTTGCTGCTGTGAGGCTCCCTCTTGTGGCCAGGAATGGTTTGGACAGAGACCAGGTGTGTTGAGCAATGGGCATTTCCATTGCTAACTCTCTGCCTATTTAAACCATGGTCTGCTGGCAGGTTGAGCCGGATGTCATTTGTTCTTTGTTCACCAGCCAGCTTCATCCTGCCCCAGGCCACATCTACCCCAGATAAGTGCTTTGGCTCTTTATTTGTTGTTTTGTTCTTTTTGCTCTTATCTGAGTTTGTCATTTGCTGTGGTTGTTTTCAGTTTATTTGCATGCAGGGATCTTCCCTCTCAGTTGCTTAGCAGGGAAGCTCCCTGCAGCTTTGTTTGAAGTATTGCTCCTATAAGCCCATGTGTTTGTTGCTTCTTGAATTTGTAATGGTTCCTGCTTTCTGTTCATTTATATGATAAGAGCGCCTGGTATAGGACGGAGTTCAGATCTAGTGATCTGAGGGCTTTTTGTACTATCAGGAATTTGGATTTTTGTAGGGTTTTTCTCTGGCCACCATCAGCCCCTTTCCTATCCTGTCCTATTTAGTCAGTAGGGCCTCACCTTTGCTAATCCTATCATCTATCTGGGTATTGTGTTTTCCTATATCACCGCAGTCTTTGAATGTGGGGGGCTTGTTATTCTTTATCTGTTTTCTGAGGCAGAGAGTTATTCATCTTTCCTTCCTTTAGGATAGCTAGTCCTCCGGCTGGGTTTGCGGTGCATAGGATGTTAGTTCACCCCTCAGCTACTTCTAGTGTTGATGGTTAGTAAGGGGATGGCGGCCAGATTAGTTGCCAATGCTCTTGTCACCTTTTTACCAAAGATTTATGGTGATCTTCCATGGTTCCGGATCATAACACACGTTATCTATTAACCAAACAGCTAGCCGGGCATAGTTCATTCCTTGTTGAACAGTCTTAGCAACATTCGTTAGCAAAACATTCAAGTGTGTTTAGACATAGATGAGAGTCTATGAATAGAACAATGTCTGTTACTTATTTGAAACTACACTTGAATATCTCTTCTATTCATGAATGTCAGTCCTTATTCTCTTCTATCCATGAATGTCAGTCACTTATTTGAAATCACAGATAAGCATTCCTCTATGAACAGAAGAATGCTAGTTACCTATCTGAAATCACAGATAAGTATCTCTTCCATTCATGAATGTCAGTTACTTATTCATGAACTAAAACTTATTCTACTTAGCCCTAAGCATAATTTGTTTTGGTTATACATTCCGTTAATATTTCAATTAGGTATATATGGAGAAGCAATACATAAAGCATTCAAAGGACAGATTATCTTATTATTATACTGGACAAACGATTCATAGCCTAGACCGTCACAGTATCTACAGTATATCCATATTGTATGTGCAGAGTGTAAAGTTCAGAGTGTTTCACAGTCTCTAAAAATATCACCACTAAGAAACCCAACCAAAACCATGGCCACCATCCAGTCCATCGCGAACAGAAATAGGTGAGAACGTTGGACCCTCCATATGGCAATTATTATTTTGCAACATTTTGACACATTTTTGGCACCAATGGGCTGATAATGTCTTGTGTATCCATTTGTCGATGCCACATCTGAAGTCATCTGGTTTCTGAGATGTGAAGTGGTCGCATTTCTTACCTTTGGTAATAAGTCACCTGATTTACAAGACGTTTTTACGTGTTCTTCCGTACTTGTAGATTAAATCTACCCGCGCTCGGCATGAGGAGCTCATAAACATGGATGGATATAATAAATTGAAGCCTGACATATTGCCGCTCCCCTATATACACTGCCGTCTATTTGGCTCCGTACGTTGTGGGATGTCACCACATGGGGTTGATTAAAAGAGTCTAAGTAGGACGAATTTACAGCCTATTTTATGTATTAGGGCCTCACGGAAAGCACATAATTTATACAAATGATGATAGGATGGCATTTATAAACGTATTTACTGAGTATTGAGAACGCCGTTAAATCGCTGCTGACTGCAGACGGCTCAATATGACCTTCACAAGCTGCAAACTATCTGAAAACTCACCATCTGCTTTGGTTTATCCTATCTATCCCCCATCGTCATGAATTACTTGCATATTTCGTGCTACTTTTAATTTTTCTGTGTCCCTTTTCCAAAAATTAATGTCACGAGTGTATTCCTCCCTGCTGAGATGTTGGGGGGATCAGGGATCAGAAGGTCTCAGCGTTTGATTGATTGCAGTTTATCCATTGTAGAATTCGCTCATCGTTTTTCCTGATTAGGAACATATTTAATTCCATTTGGTGGCGAAGGAGTTAAGGTCTCTTTTCTATCATACTGAGATTGACTTGTAGCTGTTAATCTCGGCTGCAACCACTCCTTTCCACTATATAAACCCATGCCTCACTCTCTCCTATGCTGGCTATAGCTCACTCTATACCTGACCACTTTGAAGTATTCTGGCTCTGGAGAAGCTGAGGTGTCATTTCTGTTGCAGATGAGAAGTTTCCTGTTTGAGTAGCTGTGGAGAACTATTTGTTATGTCTTTCCCCTGTATGTCTTACCTTCCTCATGTTATTTTATTGAAGTGGCAAGACTGGCGTCTCACTGGCCTTCTCACTAGTCAGGGTGAGTTCAGGGCCAGCGAGGAGCTAGGCATGTGACGGCACACTGTGGGTAGGACTTTTCTTGGACATTAGGGAGTGCAGGGATTAGTATTAGGAGAGTATTAGGAGACAACCTTACTCCTCTCTCCCTAGTGTCAGGGCTATCTGTTGTATTACTTCCCTGGTGTACGCTTTGTGTTGCGTTGGGGGTCCTCTCATACCCGGCAATTAATGAACGCTGTCGATCTTTAGATTTTATGGAGGAAAGCAAACGCAAACTATACAGTGGGCCCTAAAATTAGTGACAATTGGTGGCACATCGACGATTTGTAACTATTTGCATGGAATATGGATGTCCTGCAATTGTAGCAAATGTTCATGTCAGGTCCTGGAAGTATCACACTAGTATTCCAGAGACTGTCAGCAAATATGGAAAAATACTCATCCAGATTGTTACTTCTCTGTCCTGGCTCCGGCATTGGGCTCCGATTCCATCATCCTGCCAGTGTGCTAGTGTCCGTCAGGTTTCTATAACGCCATCATCTAAGACGGGCTCTGGCGGCTGTGCGCTGCCTGAGTATTGCGGGAGCTGCACTCACTGCTGCCATGTGCTGTCCAGTAGTCCAGTCACTGGTTCTACCCAGCTCTGCTACAACACAGTGCCTGACTGTCTACTCAGCTCTACTGTTCCCTAATGCTATCCACATATCTAGCTCTGCTACAACACAGTGCCTGACTGTCTACTCAGCTCTGCTGTTCCCTAATGATATCCACACATCTAGCTCTGCTACAATACTGTGCCTGTCTACTCAGCTCTGCTGTTCCCTACTAATATCTACACATCTAGCTCTGCTACAATACTGTGCCTGTCTACTCAACTCTGCTGTTCCCTACTAATATCTACACATCTAGCTCTACTACAACACAGTGCCTGACTGTCTACTCAGCTCTGCTGTTCTCTACTGATATCCACATATCTACAACATAGTGCCTGACTGTCTACTCAGCTCTGATGTTCCCTAATGATATCCACACATCTAGCTCTGCTACAACACAGTGCCTAACGTCTACTCAGCTCTGCTGTTCCCTAATGATATCCACACATCTAGCTCTGCTACAATACTGTGCCTGACTGTCTACTCAGCTCTGCTGTTCCCTAATGATATCCACACATCTAGCTCTGCTACAACACAGTGCCTAACGTCTACTCAGCTCTGCTGTTCCCTAATGATATCCACACATCTAGCTCTGCTACAATACTGTGCCTGACTGTCTACTCAGCTCTGCTGTTCCCTAATGATATCCACACATCTAGCTCTGCTACAATACTGTGCCTGTCTACTCAGCTCTGCTGTTCCCTACTAATATCTACACATCTAGCTCTACTACAACACAGTGCCTGACTGTCTACTCAGCTCTGCTGTTCTCTACTGATATCCACATATCTACAACATAGTGCCTGACTGTCTACTCAGCTCTGATGTTCCCTAATGATATCCACACATCTAGCTCTGCTACAACACAGTGCCTGACTGTCTACTCAGCTCTGCTGTTCCCTACTAATATCTACACATCTAGCTCTACTACAACAAGGTGCCTGATAGTAATCTCAAACCCACAGCTGAGCCAAAGTGTCTGTCCAGCTCAACTCTGCTGACCCCTACTGCTATCCACACATCCATCTCAGCTATAACACAGTGTCTGACTGTCTACTCAGCTCTGCTGTTCCAGAGAGTTGTTATAAGGCACCTGAACTTTACTCATCTCCACTGTTTCTGAGTACCACATGCACATCCAGCTGTTATAACAAGGTGTCTGATTATCCACTCAGCTCTGCTTTACTGTGTCCTAACTGCTCTTCCCGCTCTGCTACAAAAAGACACTTGATTACCTTCTCAGCTCTGCTGCTCCCATGTGCTACCTGCATATACAGATCTGCTGCAACAAGGTATCTGATTGTCTTCTCAACTCTGCTGTTCCTGTGTCCTATACGCACACTCAACAATACTGCCTCAAGCTCCCTGCCTACTCATCTCTACTGATATCAGGTGATGTTTGCACACTCAGCTCTGCTGCATCCAGCACTTTAAGCTTTGCTAAGCCACGTGCCGTCCTGCATATCCAGCACCATTGCTTCTCATTTATCCATGTGCCGTTTACCTAGTCCAGCTTTGCTGTATCAGCGCCTCTGGTCCATGCTGCTCACCCTGACCTTCCTCCATCTTCATCCATCTTCCTCCATCTTCATCCGCCTTCTTCCATCTTCCTCTGTCTTCTTCCATCTTCTCCATCTTCCTCCATCTCCCTCCGTCTTCATCCATCTTCATCTGTCTTCCTCCATCTTCATCCATCTTCCATCGTCTTCCTCCATCTTCATCCGTCTTCCTCCGTCTTCCTCCATCTTCCTCCACCTTCCTCCGTCTTCCTCCATCTTCCTCCACCTTCCTCCGTCTTCCTCCGTCTTTTCCTCCACCTTCATCGATCTTCCTCCGTCTTCCTCCATCTTCATCCGTCTTCCTCCGTCTTCCTCCGTCTTCCTCCATCTCCCTCCGTCTTCCTCCACCTTCCTCCGTCTTCCTCCATCTCCCTCCATCTTCCACCACCTTCCTCCGTCTTCCTCCATCTTCCTCCGTCTTTTCCTCCGTCTTCCGCCGTCTTCCTCCGTCTTCCTCCACCTTCCTCCGTCTTCCTCCATTTTCCTCCGTCTTTTCCTCCACCTTCATCCGTCTTCCTCCGTCTTCCTCCATCTTCCTCCGTCTTCCTCCATCATCCTCCGTCTTTTCCTCCACCTTCATCCGTCTTCCTCCATCTTCCTCCGTCTTTTCCTCCACCTTTACCCGTCTCTCTCCGTCTTCCACCGTCTTCCTCCATCTTCATCCTCCTTCCTCCATCTACCTCCATTTTCCTCCGTCTTCCTCCAGTCTTGCTTGTTATTGATCACTCTTTCGCTGCTGATTTGTAGATATTCATTGATGGCTGTGACAGTTTTCTGATGGGTTTATATATAGAGAGTTGTATTTTCTTATAGTTTAGGCTCCAAGCTGCTCGGTAAATTGTGTGTAATTTCCTGACTTGAGTATGAAGTCGATAGTGACCTCTGCAGTGAGAAATTACAGAATATATTGATCTCGAAGTATTAAGAGTGATGTCCAATCAATGTGTCGGGAGATCGTTATCACTTTACCGTCTCTGTAATTATACGGTGTATGATGTGTTGTGCAGGACATTAATAATCTGATACAATACTTTCCTATAGCGGTTTGGGTTGATCATCAATATCAAATTTTTCATCATCAATTTGATGGGGTCACAGGACACCGCCAGCAGCACAGCGCCATGTATGTGTAGTGGCCGTGAATGGTACTGCAAGCGCTCGACTGTTCTCTTTTATGTGTAAGGAAGGATAGATCATGAGATGAGCGAATCGTCACCATTTTTATGATTTGTAGAAGGCTGATGAAGGGGTGAAAAAAAAAATGAATTCCTAAGCGTTCACCGCTGCCTCAGTCCCCAGGATGGAGTCACCTGCGCGGAGGACCAGGCAACGACGTCTGCGCAGCGGCACAAGGACAAGTGAGCGGAGAGGTATTATTCATCCCCCCCCCTAAGTTTATTATTTAATGGGGTCTGGAGAGACCACAGAACATAAAAAGACAAATCTTAATCACACTGGATAAATTCGATACGGATCGCATTTCCTGTCCAAATTCAAGAAAATTTGCCAAATTTGACCTTTGACCTATCCGATCATCACAAATCCTGAATATTAAGCTCCAGGAAATCCACTGTAATGAATGAAGCGCACGACATCAGCGCCAGATTTATTTAGGGCGGATGGTTCCGGAATTCTGACTCATAACTTAGTAAATGAAGTTGTAAATCGTGAGCTTTATTTGTTTCATTCTTTTCATTCTTTTTATTCTTTTAAGTTGTTTCCAAAAATTCCTGAAATCTGTAGATCACGCCCTGCGATCTCACACTGGTCCAAACGACGTGATAATGGATTCCTGCATCTCCAGACTCCTCGTATCTTTTCTTCAACGTCTTCCCATCACTCGATCTTCCTGACAATCAGTTTTTCAGTCTTATAGCAGCTTATTCCTTCTGACATTGCACCAGCGTCGGCCGGGAGCTATTGTTCACCTGTGATATGGACTGATACTTTACTATCAATCCCATCCACCATGTCATTAATAAAAACATTAAAAAGGATTGGTGCTAGCACAGATCCCTGCGGTCCCCACTGCTCCCAGTACAGATCCCTGCAGTCCCCACTGCTCCCAGTACAGATCCCTGCAGTCCCCACTGCTCCCAGTACAGATCCCTGCAGTCCCTACTGCTCCCAGTACAGATCCCTGCGGTCCCCACTGCTCCCAGTACAGATCCCTGTGGTCCCCACTGCTCCCAGTACAGATCCCTGCAGTCCCCACTGCTCCCAGTACAGATCCCTGCAGTCCCCACTGCTCCCAGTACAGATCCCTGCAGTCCCCACTGCTCCCAGTACAGATCCCTGCAGTCCCTACTGCTCCCAGTACAGATCCCTGCAGTCCCCACTGCTCCCAGTACAGATCCCTGCGGTCCCCACTGCTCCCAGTACAGATCCCTGTGGTCCCCACTGCTCCCAGTACAGATCCCTGCAGTCCCCACTGCTCCCAGTACAGATCCCTGCAGTCCCTACTGCTCCCAGTACAGATCCCTGCAGTCCCTACTGCTCCCAGTACAGATCCCTGCGGTCCCCACTGCTCCCAGTACAGATCCCTGTGGTCCCCACTGCTCCCAGTACAGATCCCTGCAGTCCCCACTGCTCCCAGTACAGATCACTGCAGTCCCCACTGCTCCCAGTACAGATCCCTGCAGTCCCTACTGCTCCCAGTACAGATCCCTGCGGTCCCTACTGCTCCCAGTACAGATCCCTGCGGTCCCCACTGCTCCCAGTACAGATCCCTGTGGTCCCCACTGCTCCCAGTACAGATCCCTGCAGTCCCCACTGCTCCCAGTACAGATCCCTGCAGTCCCCACTGCTCCCAGTACAGATCCCTGCAGTCCCTACTGCTCCCAGTACAGATTCCTGTGGTCCCCACTGCTCCCAGTACAGATCCCTGCGGTCCCCACTGCTCCCAGTACAGATCCCTGCAGTCCCCACTGCTCCCAGTACAGATCCCTGCAGTCCCTACTGCTCCCAGTACAGATTCCTGTGGTCCCCACTGCTCCCAGTACAGATCCCTGCGGTCCCCACTGCACCCAGTACAGATCCCTGCAGTCCCCACTGCTCCCAGTACAGATCCCTGCAGTCCCTACTGCTCCCAGTACAGATTCCTGTGGTCCCCACTGCTCCCAGTACAGATTCCTGCAGTCCCCACTGCTCCCAGTACACATCCCTGCAGTCCCCACTGCTCCCAGTACAGATCCTTGTTGTCCCTACTGCTCCCAGTACAGATTCCTGCAGTCCCCACTGCTCCCAGTACACATCCCTGCAGTCCCCACTGCTCCCAGTACAGATCCTTGTTGTCCCTACTGCTCCCAGTACAGATCCCTGCAGTCCCCACTGCTCCCAGTACAGATCCCTGCGGTTCCCACTGCTCCCAGTACAGATCCCTGCAGACCCCAGTGCTTCCAGTACAGATCCCTGTGGTCTCCACTTCTTCCAGTACAGATCCCTGCGGTCCCCACTGATCCCAGTACAGATCCCTGTGGTCCCCACTGCGCCCACTACAGATCCCTGCGGTCCCCGCTTCTCCCAGTACAGATCCCTGTGGTCCCCACTGCTCCCAGTACAGATCCCTGCAGACCCCAGTGCTTCCAGTACAGATCCCTGTGGTCTCCACTTCTTCCAGTACAGATCCCTGTGGTCCCCACTGATCCCAGTACAGATCCCTGTGATCCCCACTGCGCCCACTACAGATCCCTGCGGTCCCTGCTTCTCCCAGTACAGATCCATGAGGTCCCCACTGCTTCCAGTATAGATCCCTGCAGACACCAGTGCTTCCAGTACAGATCCCTGTGGTCTCCACTTCTTCCAGTACAGATCCCTGTGGTCCCCACTGCTCCCAGTACAGATCCCTGTGGTCCCCACTGCTCCCACTACAGATCCCTGCGGTCCCCGCTTCTCCCAGTACAGATCCTTGTTGTCCCCACTGCTCCCAGTATAGATCCCTGTGGTCACCACTGCTCCCAGTATAGATCCCTGTGGTCCCCACTGCTCTCAGTATAGATCCCTGTGGTCCCCGTTTCTCCCAGTACAGATCCTTGTTGTCCCCGCTTCTCCCAGTACAGATCCCTGTGGTCCCCACTGCTCCCAGTATAGATCCCTGTGGTCCCCACTGCTCCCAGTATAGATCCCTGTGGTCACCACTGCTCCCAGTATAGATCCCTGTGGTCCCCACTGCTCTCAGTACAGATCCCTGTGGTCCCCGTTTCTCCCAGTACAGATCCTTGTTGTCCCCGCTTCTCCCAGTACAGATCCCTGTGGTCCCCACTGCTCCCAGTATAGATCCCTGTGGTCCCCACTGCTCCCAGTATAGATCCCTGTGGTCCCCACTGCTCCCAGTACAGATCCTTGTTGTCCCCACTGCTCCCAGTATAGATCCCTGTGGTCACCACTGCTCCCAGTATAGATCCCTGTGGTCCCCACTGCTCTCAGTATAGATCCCTGTGGTCCCCGTTTCTCCCAGTACAGATCCTTGTTGTCCCCACTGCTCCCAGTATAGATCCCTGTGGTCCCCACTGCTCCCAGTATAGATCCCTGTGGTCCCCACTGCTCCCAGTATAGATCCCTGTGTTCCTCACTGCTCCCAGTACAGATCCTTGCGGTCCTCACTTCTGGCTATAGCCCATTAGAGTTTGTACCTTTGTAGCAGTTTTATCTCTCACCCTGATATATAGATTGTTCTCTTCATTCTCTGGATATCGGCTTTTATTGCAGCGACATTTCCATTTATTGCGCTGATATTTGTGCAGCCATTGTTCTAACGTTCCTGGACGTTTTACAGATTGTACCTGGGAGATAATGGAGATCGCGCCATCGTTCTATGTCTCCTTCTCACCTTCGTAATTACGACACTTGAATTGTAAAATAAATGATCTGGGACATGACTGTGGACAAAATATCGATACGTCCATTACTATCGCTCCATGGAGGGGTCTCCAGGGGTCTGTGGGGGTCTCCTTTATTTTGCCGGACAGTTGTCTTTTGCACATTACATTCTGTATAATGGCCTCATAAGGAGCTTTATATTCCGTTATCTTTTATATCTAACAATCACTTTATGGACATTTTTACTGCAATATTCAGATCCCGATAAAATATTCATGACAATTTATTTTAGCACACAAAGTAAACGTTCGGTTCAGACGTCCGTGCCTGTGGCGTTCACCCATCCTAATTCCAGACCCGGTGTTTTTTTCCTTACAAGCAGAATTAATTAGCTGCATAAAATCCCCCACAGTCACTAAGTGCTGCACTGATCTATAGGGGCTGGAGCATTAAAGGCACGGAAGCCGCGAACATCGATTGGCTTAAAGGGAGACTCCAGTATACGCAGAACTGCATGACACCACTGAAGGAGAGTGATAGCCTGGGGAGAAGTGGCTTTGTGGAAAACATTTAATTCAAGCATTACTTCAAGGTGACATTTTTTCCATCAATTCCTTTTCCTTGAAAAAAGGCATAGAATTAGTCTATGTGCACACAGTGCATTTTTTTATGCGTTTTTGATGCATTTTTTTGTACAGCAGGTGGGGGGTGGCAGGATAGTTAAAGGTTTAAGAAAACGTACCTCCCGATGTGGGAAGATGTGTGGTTGTAATGTGTTAATTTTTTCTTTTCCCGCTAAAATAAATGTCAGCGGACGGGCTGTATTCAACCAAGGGGGAGTGTGACGCCCTGGTAAAACCAGGTAATCACAGAAAGAGTTAATCCTCCTTGGCAGCTACACAATCCCCACACAGATGTACAGCAGCAGGCAGCAGCAGGCCCTACTCACCCCCTCCACAGGAAAAGGGAGGGGGCGAGAGGAGTTAAGGAAGTGACAGAGCAGAATTTAGTTGAGTTGTGCTGTAGCCAATGGAAAGCTGACAGGGGAGGCTCGCAGCTCCCCGGAGAAAGTGGTAGCTGGGGTTGGAGCCCTGGACTACCGGACTAGGTGGCTGTGAGGGCCACAGGCGACGGAGATCCGGCAGCGGGGAACCTGAGGTGACCGGGACAGGGTTGTAGCCCGCCGGTGCCGGGAGAGGGACCCAATCCGGAGGCCGTTCAAACAGACTAGTCCAGACAAGAGAGAGAGACAGACAGAGAGTGTGGAAGGAAGGGCCCTTGGCTGTACATCTGGGTGTGGGACCCAAAGACACTCGCCAACGGTGACTGGCCATTTGGCAAGTTGGTTTACAAAGGACTCTGTGTTTTCTGACCACACACATCAGTCTAGCTTCATCCAACACCAAACAACCGAACTGTGAGTTTCCTGCTCCCTGCAATCCCTGTCACCACCACAACTCCCAATTGGGCCCCGGGACTACAACTCCCCTACCCGTGGGGGGGATCCCACCTTGCTGCCCCACACCATCAGTCCCGGGCATGGTCCCCAGAGGCGGTGCCACCATCTCATCACCGCAACCCATGGGTGGCGTCACAGACAATTTCCCTTGTAAATAAACCCTTTTTCACTTGTGGGCGACGGACGGCTGCGTGAGCCCCGGATCCAGCTGCCACTCCAGCCACAGCCACCGCCCAGATCCGAGTGCCTCGAGTGGCCCCCCGGTTGTGATCTGTCCCCCGCCCGCGACAAAAGCATGAAAAGAAGCATGAAAAGAAGCATGAAAAGAAGAACGAAAAGAAGCATGAAAAGAAGCATGAAAGTATGAAAAGAAGCATGAAAAGAAGCATGAAAGCATGAAAAGAAGCATGAAAAGAAGCATGAAGCATGAAAAGAAGAACGAAAAGATGCATGAAAAGAAGCATGAAGTATGAAAAGAAGCATGAAAAGAAGCATGAAAGCATGAAAAGAAGAATGAAAAGATGCATGAAAAGAAGCATGAAAGCATGAAAAGAAGAATGAAAAGAAGCATGAAGAAAGCATGAAAAAAAAGCACAAAAAAGCAGCTTTTTTTCCTGCCAAGACATGCTTTATTTGTGCTAATGTGTTACCCAGAGGATTCCATTCTCACAAGTTTATGGATTAGGATTTTGGACAGGATCCAGTTTGGGTCATTATATACATACTTGTATGTTTTGTTTATGTTGTTTATCTTTTTATTCCCTGTAGTTACATGCAAAAATCTTTTACTAAAAATAATATTGAAACAATGGATCCCCTATTCTGTGAGTCTATGAATATTCTGCGTTTTCTCTCTTCGATCTCCAACTAAATTTTATAACATTCGCTGATTTACAGTTTTGAGAGAACCTGTTCACGTCCGATTCTCATCCATTTATAATTGAACCAATACATAAAGAAAAAAAAAGACAATGGATGTTACAAATGGAGCAAATAAAAACCCTAACCTTGATTTCGGAATAGCGACTGTTTTTCATCCATTTGTAACGGATCTTTTTTTACTAACAGCGTCTCCATCACCTCTAGTGTTCTGGGCACGCAGGGACCTAAAAACGGATCCATCAACAGGCGACCGTCCGCTATGACTCATTTTACAAAGACTCCAAGGTTAAAAATAAACCAGATCCAGTTGCTATTTGTTTATTTTTCTTTGGCAAAACAAAAAAAGTTGTGGAGGCTACTTTTTGTTTTTGTTACGGCTGAAAAATTGAGAGAAGAAAGAACGGAAGATGTTTTATGACATTTCAGATCTCATTCAAATGAATGGATCTTGTATCAGATCATTTGTGTTAAACAAGTGGATAAAATAAAAGATCTGTGGACGCTGTGAAGCGACAGGAGGCGCCAAAAGCTGCGTAAAGCCGCGCATCGGTAAAAAGGTAGAATGTGCAATAAAGACCCCTGTGGATCCAGTGATGAAGATGTGACGCTTCCTTCATTCCAAACCATGCACCCAAATGAGCAGAGGAAATATTTTTGCAAACCTGTGCAGATTTGCAGAATCTTGACAAAAGTGGATGACCATATTGGTGTGACGGTGCGCTCCGGGAAATTACCGTATTGGTGTGACGGTGCGCTCCGGGAAATTACCGTATTGGTGTGACGGTGCGCTCCGGGAAATTACCGTATTGGTGTGACGGTGCGCTACGGGAAATTACCGTATTGGTGTGACGGTGCGCTAAGGGAGAATGATACACATGTGCCATAAGAGGACAATATGAGCGTATAGGTGCAGAAGTAATATTACATTGATGGCGCCATGCTCTGTAAATATCTGGGGATGGCAGAAGAAAGCCTGCGCTTGTGAGCCACAGTTAGATTGGACAATGGCGCCCTCTAGTGGGAAGAACATAAACTGTCTGTTTTTAGAGATACATATTCTTCAGGAGTAAATTGAAACTTATGAATAAGGATTCGTAACATTAAAAATGTGATGAATATTAGAATATTATTAGTGATAGTATGCAACGGAGACCATTCTTTATACCCATTTGCTGCATTTATCTAGGAGTTTGTGATTTCTTGTGAACTGAACTGTTAAAATGTTGCAAATCATAGGAACAAGGAATTAAGCATTTTTTTATCTCTAAATACTCTTAAAAATGTTGCCGACTATAACTGTAAAAATTGCTCTTTGGAGAAATGTTTTACGCACAGATGGGCCGAATCCATGAACTAATGTGCGGGACTTTAATAGTCTTACTGCAAATAAAAGCAAATGACTCCAGCAAAACTGAGTGATGTCCTCCCCTCGTGCCTTATTGGGTATTTTACCCTTGACATGCAATAGGATTCGGCTGTAGGAGGAGGTGACGTTATATCCAGCGGCTCGCGCTGCTTGTAGGATATAATGTCTCCGAAGGTTAAATCTGTGTTGTCTTCTGTTTGGAGTTCGCTTTCATACATCGCAGTGAACACAATTTACAAGACCAAATACAGTATTATAAGTTAATAATTGCAACAAATCCATAAAAATTGGATACTCGGATGATATGATTTTTTTTGCCCCCCCCCCCCTTTGACTTGAATAGGTGATTCTCCCGCAAAATACTGCGACACCTGCAATAATGGGTAGAAAGCCCCTGTGCTGCACTACAACTGATCCACCAGGAAACAACAAGCAAGAAGCCCCTGTGCTGCACTACAACTAATCCATCTGGAAACAATAGGTAAGAAGCCCCTGTGCTGCACTACAACAGATCCACCTGTAAATAATAGGTAAGAATCCCCTGTGCTGCACTGTAACAGATCCACCTGGAAACAATAAGCAAGAAGGCCCTGTCCTGCACTACAACTGATCCACTGGGATGCAATAAGGAAGAATTCTCCACCTGCAAACAATAGGTAAGAATCCCTTGTGCTGCACTACAGCAGATTCACCTGGAAACAATAGGTAAGAAGCCCCTGTGCTGCACTACAACAGATCCACCTGGAAACAATAGGTAAGAATCCCCTGTGCTGCACTACAACTGATCCACCTGGAAACAATAGGTAAGAATCCCCTGTGCTGCACTACAACAGATCCACATGGAAACAATAGGTAAGAAGCCCCTGTGCTGCGCTACAACAGATCCACCTGGAAACAATAGGCAAGAAGCCCCTGTGCTGCACTGTAACAGATCCACCTGGAAACAATAAGCAAGAAGGCCCTGCGCTGCACTACAACTGATCCACCTGGAAACAATAGGTAAGAATCCCCTGTGCTGCACTACAACAGATCCACATGGAAACAATAGGTAAGAAGCCCCTGTGCTGCGCTACAACAGATCCACCTGGAAACAATAGGCAAGAAGCCCCTGTGCTGCACTACAACTGATCCACTGGAATGCAATAAGCAAGAATTCTCCACCTGGAAACAATAGGTAAGAATCCCTTGTGCTGCACTACAGCAGATTCACCTGGAAACAATAGGTAAGAAGCCCCTGTGCTGCACTGTAACAGATCCACCTGGAAACAATAAGCAAGAAGGCCCTGCGCTGCACTACAACTGATCCACCTGGAATAAATAGGTAAGAAGCCCCTGTGCTGCACTGTAACAGATCCACCTGGAAACAATAGGCAAGAAGGCCCTGTGCTGCACTACAACAGATCCAACTGGAAACAATAGGTAAGAAGCCCCTGTGCTGCACTGTAACAGATCCACCTGGAAACAATAGGCAAGAAGGCCCTGTGCTGCACTACAACAGATCCAACTGGAAACAATAGGTAAGAAGCCCCTGTGCTGCACTACAACAGATCCACCTGGAAACAATAGGTAAGAAGCCCCTGTGCTGCACTACAACAGATCCACTTGGAAACAATAGGTAAGAAGCCCCTGTGCTGCACCGCAATCCTCTGCTAATCCAGTGCAGGTGACTTCCAGCCGGTCTCCAGAGCACGGTGGGGCCACGGATTCTTGGATCTCCATCATCCCTCTGCAGAGACAGAACATGGCAGCGCCAGGAGACCACAAAGAAGGTATGATAATGATGTACTTGCCAACATTTTCAGACTCCTGGGAGGTCAATGTCACGGTTCCCTGAAAAATGCCCACAGGAAAATTGCCCACAGGAAAAATGCCCACAGGAAAATTGCCCACAGGAAAAATGCCCACAGGAAAATTGCCCACACGGAAAATTGCCCGCATGGAAAATTGCCCACACGGAAAATTGCCCGCATGGAAAATTGCCAATTGCAGCATCACAAAGTTTCAGATCTATCTATGATATTTGAGGTGCAAGGTGAGGATGTTCACATAATAGGTCATCAACTTGTGATTTACAGTTGACCTAGTGCAAAACTGCAAAAATGCTGGAGATCTGTGGTTTGTAGCAGTCTGTCATTATCAGCGATAGATAGATACAGTCTGCTCTCGTCTCTCACTGATTCTGCCTAAGGGTATGTGCGCACGTTGCTTTTTACCTGCTTTTTACCTGCTTTTTTGCTGCTTTTTCTTCTGCGCTGTTTAATGCCAAAATGGATGTGTTCTTCTATTCAAGCAAAGTCTATGGGAATTTGGGTTTCTTGTTCACACTATGTTGTTCAAAATGCTGCCTTTTTGTGGGAGAACTTTGGTCAAAAACTCAGCTTTTCAAAGAAGCAACATGTCAATTGTTTTTGCCATTTGGGTTTTGCACTGCAAAGCTGAGTTTTTGACCAAAGTTCTGCCACAAAAAGGCAGCATTTTGAACAACATAGTGTGAACAAGAAACCCAAATTCCCATAGACTTTGCTTGAATAGAAGAACACATCCATTTTGGCATTAAACAGCGCAGAAGAAAAAGCAGCAAAAAAGCAGGTAAAAAGCAGGTAAAAAGCAACGTGCGCACATACCCTTAGGCTACTTTCACACATCCGGCTTGAGCCGTGCGGCTCAATCCGGCTGTGAAACCTATGCAACGGATGCGGCGAAAACACCGCATCCTTTGCATAAGTTTTTACATGCGGCCCGTCCGTTTTTTTCCGGTTGCGGCACGCTACTGAGCATGCGCAGTGGAAAAAACCGCATGCGGCGTCCGGATGCGTTTTTTCCACATCGCGCCGCATCCGGAGTCCATAGGCATGCATTGAAAATGCGCCGCTGCGGCGCGATGCGGCTATTTTTGCCGGAGCAAAAAACGTTGCAGGGAACGTTCTATCCGGCCGCCGCATCGGCTAAATCTGCCGCATGCGGCAAAAACCGGACCGAACGCAAGCCCCTGCGGCACAATACGGCACTAATGTAAGTCTATGCAAAAAAAAACGCAACCGGCGGCAAAAAAAACGGTTGCGGTTTTTCTGCAGAGCGCCGTATTGTGCCGCAGAGCAAAAACCGGATGTGTGAAAGTAGCCTTACTCCTTCCACCAGCCCAAAACAGCAGCACATGCAGAACCAGCAGCAGTGTGATCCAGAGGAGCAATCACTACTATCTGTGCTGTCAAAAGTATCACTGTATTATTTGTTGAGTTACATGTGACTGCAGGTCACATCTAATACATTATCATCTCAGGGGAGCCCATCAAAAGCAGGGTGCTGCTGGCAGAGATAGGCTACTTTCACACTTGCGTTCATCGCAATCCGCCACTATGGAAAATAGCGCAGTCCGTTAACGGACTGCGCTATTCTCCATAGACTTATATTGACAACGCACTGTGACGCAGTGTCTGTGTTTCATCCGCTGGCCGACACTGAGTCGTTATTTTGACTGAGCACCGGGAGGAGGGAACGCAGCATGTAGCGTTTTTGGTGTCGTTTAAACAACTCACCTTGGCGGATTCCGTTGGAATCCGCCAAAGTGTCTAATGATCGTCTATGGTGGCGAATTCCGCCGCTATGCGCTAAGCAGCGGAATCCGCTGATGGATTCCATCACATTCTACTGAGCATATGTACCGTCCCGGGGCTTGGCCGGCTGCCGAGACGCTCGGATCCGGGCTCATCGGTCGGTGGCTCGAGCTCCTCCCGGACCCGGGGGTCACATCACTCTGAAGGGATGCTGACACTACGTGAGGGGTGGTGTTCGGTGGGGAGGTCCACGGCCGAGGCCGCGGTTGTTTTTGGGGGTTAAGTTCGTGACGCCACCTACGGGTTGTGGTGAATGGATGGACACCACCGCTGCCGTTGACTAGGCTCCCGGGGATGGTGTTGCACAGCTTGGTGTTGACCCCTCCATGGGTAGGGGGTGATGGTCCCGGGGGCCCGAGGTGCTGAGGAGGGGGGATGCGTGCTGGCTTGTTGGTGTGATAAGGTGCGCGGCCCGAGGGAACTGTTGTACTCACTATTACAGACACACTGGAGTCTGGTAAACCAAACAAGATGGTGGACGATGCCCGCGGGCGGCTGCGCTTCTCCCCTTTTTTCAGGTTGGTGGTTTCCGCCTTTCTCCTGCACCTCACTTTTAGTAGAATGGTGACTCCTATGCCTGAGCAACAGTAGTCCGCTCCCCAGCTTTGTGTGTGCCAGTAGAGCCCGTTTGCCCGCAGACACTGGCCCGTGGGATCTCGATGCCTGGGCGGTGGCTTTCTATCCCTCTGGTTGGGCTGTTGTCTTCAGTCGGGTCTTGGGTGGGAAAGGACCTAAAGCCCAATCAGTGAATTCAACTCGGTCCAGTGGCTTCTGGGCCTCATACTGGGTCTGAGTACCCCTCCTGGTGCTCTGGTTTCCAATTGGTTCCCCGGTTCGTTACCGGCGGGCCACTACCCGGTCCCGGTTCCTTACGGTTCCACCGGCTGTAATCCCTGCTCCTGTAGGCGGCCACCACCGTCTGCCCCCTGGCCACAGGGTATCCGGGCTCCAACCCAGATCCCTGACAGACGTGCACACTTTGCTACCACTCTCCTCCACTCCTGTCACTGAACTCTCTGTTTTTCCCGCCTCAGGCTCTCCGAACTCCTCGGTGGGCGTGGCCAACCACCTGGCTCCACCCCCCGGTGTGAACGTCAAGTCCTGAGAGGGGTGACTCAAGGTTTTAAGGTTGGCTGCTGATACCTTTTTAGGGGAAGGTGTTTGTGCAAGGGCCTACCTGTGACTACCTGGCTAATCCAGGGCATCACACATGCTAAGCATGTCCAGCAGAACGATCTAAATTGTTTAAAATCACTCCTGGTCTCTCTATCGCTCTCTGTCGGTTGGTCTCTCCCTCTCACCCCCTCTCTCATAGTCACCAATCATGGGCGCGGCGCTGCACAGCTGTCACCATGCTCTGGTGGCTTCTCCTCTTTTGAAAATGTCGGCCGTTCATTATTCCATCTCGTATTCCCTGCTTCCCCCGCCCACCGGTGCCTATGATTGGTTGCAGTCAGATGCGCCCCCACGCTGAGTGACAGCTGTCTCACTGCAACCAATCACAGCCGCCGGTGGGCGGGTCTATATCATGCAGTACAATAAATAAATAATTTAAAAAAAACGGCGTGCGGTCCCCCCCAATTTTGATACCAGCCAAGGTAAAGCCACACGGCTGAAGGCTGGTATTCTCAGGATGGGGAGCCCCACATTATGGGGAGCCCCCCAGCCTAAAAATATCAGCCAGCAGCCGCTCGAAATTGCCGCATCCATTAGATGCGACAGTCCCGGGACTCTACCCAGCTCATCCCAAATTGCCCTGGTGCGGTGGCAATCGGGGTAATTAGGAGTTAATTGCAGCCCATAGCTGCCACTAAGTCCTAGGTTAATCATGGCAGGCGTCTTTGAGAAACCCCCCCATGATTAACCTGTAAGTGAAAGTAAATAAACACATACACCCAAAAAAATCCTTTATTTGAAATAAAAGACAAAAATACACCCTTTTTCACCACTTTATTAAAATCCCCAAATCCCCCTCCAGATCCGACGTGATCCACAGAGGTCCCATGACGCTTTCAGCTCTGCTACATGAAGCTGACAGGAGCGGCCACAGACCATTACCGCTCTCTGTCAGCTCCACACAGCAACTGAAGTGAATCGCGCTGTCAGCGGGGATGTCACTGAGGTAGTGCTGGTGTGTGCATTAATGATGGGGGCGGTAGTACCTGCGTGTGTGCGATGATGATGGGGGCGGTAGTGCCGGTGTGTGCGGTGATGATGGGTGCAGTAGTGCCGGGGTGTGCGGCGGTGATCATGGGGGTAGTAGTGCCGGGGTGTGTGCAGTGATGATGGGTGCGTTAGTGCCTGCGTGTGTGCGGTGATGATGGGAGTGGTAGTGCCAGGGTGGGGGCGGTGATGATGGGTGCAGTAGTGCCGGGGTGTGTGGTGATGATGGGGGCGGTAGTGCCTGCGTGTGTGTGGTGATGATGGGGGCGGTAGTGCCTGCGTGTGTGCGGTGATGATGGGGGCGGTAGTGCCTGTGTGTGTGCGGTGATGATAGTGGCGGTAGTGCCGGGGTGTGTGCGGTGATGATGGGGGCGGTAGTGCCTGCATGTGTGCGGTGATGATGGGGGCGGTAGTGCCTGTGTGTGTGCGGTGATGATGGGGGTGGTAGTGCCTGTGTGTGTGCGGTGATGATGGGGGCTCTCTCTCCGGCTAAAGAAAACTAATGCAATGTGTTATTACACAGGAATCTGTTGCCTTTATTATCACACTATTTACAACGCATCCGTCACATGCGTCACACAACGCATTGTCACGGATGCCAAACAACGCAATTGTGAAAGTAGCCATAGCTGGTCCTGAAAGCCCCAAAGGCACAGCAGAGAGGTTAGACTTTGTCGCTTGTACCACCTTGTGTTCGTGCTGGGAATGTATGATATGTTTTTGCAGTGGTGTAACTAGAGTCCAATGGGCCCCAGTGTGAAATTTGGACCTGCCCCCCCCCCACTCACACATGTTCTCACATGTACGGGCCCTTGTAGTGTTCTAACTTCTATCAAGACTTATGAACTGCCTCCCCTCCCCCTTCATTATGTAGTAATGTCCTCTGTCCTGGTATATATGCCCATCATCCTGGTGAATATGTCCTCATCCTGGTGTATATGACCCAATGCTGGTATATGAGGTCCTCATCCTGGTATGTATGGTCCACGTTGTCTCCATCCTGGTATATATGTTCCCATCCTGAGTTACATGGTCCCCAATCCCTAGTGGGCATTCATGTCTGTTGGCAATTTTCTGTGGACATTTTTCACATATCATGTGAACATCCTCACCTTGCACCTCAAATATCATAGATCTGAAACTTTCTGATGCAGCAAATGGCAATTTTCCATGTGGGCAATTTTCCGTGTGGGCAATTTTCCGTGTGGGCAATTTTCCGTGTGGGCAATTTTCCGTGTGGGCAATTTTCCGTGTGGGCAATTTTCTATGTGGGCAATTTTCCGTGTGGGCAATTTTCTATGTGGGCAATTTTCCGTGTGGGCAATTTTCCTGTGGGCATTTTTCCTGTGGGCATTTTTCCTGTGGGCAATATTCCTGTGGGCAATATTCATGTGGGCATTTTTCCTGTGGGCAATTTTCCTGTGGGCATTTTTCTGGTCACCCAATGTCACATAGCACGTGTGCACAATCCCCCCTTCCCTCAACAAAATACCAGATGTACGTAAGACCCCTCATATGGGAAGGCTGACGGGTCTGCTCAACAATACTGACACTTTATAAAAAGTCACAATTGATAAATCTGTGAAAAACATGTAGGAACCCAAATCATAACAAATGTAAAAAATGTCGAATACATAAAAATAAACTATAAAAAAGCCATAAATTAATAGATGAATATGGAGTAAATCAACAATCAAAAAACACCAAAAACTGGACAAAAAATGGTGCAACTGCAATAATGAATCAGGACCAGAATCTGCAAATGAAGACCCTCGGTGCTGGTTTCTGGTGCCCAGAAGTTTGGCCAAGTATTCAAGGAGTCCTGGGGTCTCTCCTTTTTCCGCGATCCCCCTTGACTCTCTGGGAATAATGACAAGTGTAATGTATTCATGATGGAGTCTGTGGCATCTTCTGCCCCCAATGCCATTAACAATTTATATGATTGGTGGTCCTCCTATATACGTTTTCCTTTGTATCCCCCCAGACTCCAGATCCCCAGTGCCGCTGTGGCATTTGCACTTCTTATAGTCTTGCCCTGTGTATTACTGCAGTGGGTTCTGTAGGAGAGCTGGCCTGGGCTCAGTTATGGATGGAAGTGTCGGAGCAAATAATATTGGCTCTGGTATGTAGATACTGCAGTTTACACCCCCTCCCCCAATCCTCGAGGTCCCAAAGTCCCCAGTGTGAATATCTTGATAGTGAGCATGTGCGACCACCAATTGTATATGTGGCGCCCCAGGACCTGGTCGCCACAACAGCATTGCCCTCCCAAAGGGTTAATGCTGAGCCTGGAGGTAATTGGGAGGTCCATTGGCCAGCAAGTTTAACATCCAACGCAGTTCTCCCTCCGGCCAGCAGGGGGAGCTCTGAACCTGGAATTCCAGGGAGCATTCCTTAAGTCTGACCTGAGGGAGGAAGTAGTGTTCAGTCTGTAGAGAGAAGTGAAAGGAAGCAGACGCAGAGTGTGCTGTCCTGTGGATCTGGGGCCTAGAGCTGGAACAGCTTGGCCCAGGGAAGCAGGGGTAGCAGAGAGGCAGAGAAGAGACTCGGACATCGGAGTCTGTGGCCACCAGGGCTTAAAATACTCCCTGGTAGCCGAATCCGAAGGGCAGGAGAGCTGCAAGCACCTGGCCCATAAACAGCCCGAAGGTACAGCTGCAGCATCAGGGCCCGGTGTGGACTCCAGCAGAGAAGCACCAGAGAGGGCCTGCGCAGCCTGCTACAGAGGGAAAGGGACGCACCAACAGTCCCAGCAGCACAGAGGGCCATTGCTGGATCCAGAGAAGCAGGGTCCTATCGTAGTAAAGAAAGGAACAGGAGTAGGCCTCATACTCAGCTGGCCAGAAAGATCACCCCAAGTACTTCCAGGCCGACCGGATCCCCTTCACCACCTGTGACGGTCTCCCAGGATTGGACTGTTCCTAAAGTAAAAGAGGAGAAGGTAAAGAGACTGTTGTTTGTGCCTGGTTCTTTCATTGCCTGTCGGCCCTGCACCGTGTTATCCACACAACACCATAGACTTCCACGAGCACTAACCGTGTCCCCGGGGCTCCGCTCCACCTGTGGGGAGCAGTACCACCATTGCTGCCGTATCATCACCCCGGAGGCATCACACAGCAGCGGCGGCTTAATAGACGCAGACCACAGGTGGCGTCACGAAACAAATACTTTAATTGCTCCCAAGTCACCAGCCATATTTATCTGACACCCACCAGGGCCACGGAGTCGGGCCCCGCCACCACTGACGTCCCCCGGACTAGTCCGGCCCGGCACCGGGTGTCCCATAGCCCTGGGGTGGGCGAGTCATATATCCAATGATCGGAGCAGTGGTCGCCCATGCTCACTACTGCTCCATCCACACAAGGACTTTTGGGACCCTGGTACTCAGATTGTTACCCCTCTCCCAGTAGTCAGACCCCTAGTGAATAATCATATATCACCTATACTGTGAAAAATTGATACATATTCATTAATTTATTCCTTTCCTTTAAAAAGGGTTATTCCTCAAAATTTAAGTTATTCCTTATTTTTTGGGATAGGAGATAACTTGAGGATTGCTGGGGGTCCGATCACTGGGATCCTGATCTGAGAGCTCTACCGTTCAGTCCTAAATGCAGTGGGGATGCACAAGCTCGAGCTCCATCCATTCATTGTCTATGAGACTGCTGAGATGAGAGGTCTTCTATTTGTGACAGTCCCATAGACAATGAATGGATGGAGGTTGAGATTGTGCCTCTCTGTTCCATTCAGGGCGGGGTTCTTGGGTTCACTGAGTCTCACTGAGCTCTTTGAGTTAAATTGGAAAACAGTCAAAGGAAGAAGTGAGAAGTTTCCCACCCCCGACTGGAACTTGGGTCGATGTTTCCTTCCATCCTATAAAAGCCAAAATTCCTCCCTTCAGTATTTCTTCTTGTGCATAAGTCCTAAAACTGATGGGACATTAATGGTGAAGTCACATACACCCCCCCCCTCCTCTGCTGTATATTGTGACTTATTTAAGGTGTCGGTCACCCCCATCTTTCACTGTATATTGTGACTTATTGGAGGCATCGGTTTCCCCCCCATCCTCTGCTATATATATTGTGACTCTTTTGAGGTGTCGGTCACCCCCATCCTCCACTGTATATTGGGACTTATTTGAGGTGTCGGTCGCCCCCCCCATCCTCCACTGTATATTGTGACTTATTGGAGGCGTCGGTGGCCCCCCCCTCCTCTGCTATAGATTGTGACTTATTTGAGGTGTCAGTTGCCCCCCTATCCTCTGCCGTATATTGTGACTTATTTGAGGTGTCGGTCGCCCCCCCTTCCACCACTATATATATTGGGAGTTATTTGTGGTGTCGATCATCCCCCATCCTCTGCTATATATTGTGACTTATTTGAGGTGTTGGTCGCCCCCCTCATCCTCCACTATATATATTGTGACTTAGTTGAGGTGTTGGTCCCCGCCCCATCCTCTACTATATATATTGTGACTTATTTGAGGTGTCAGTCGCCCCCCTCATCCTCCGCTATATATATTGTGATATATTTGAGGCGTCAGTCACCCCCCCATACTCCACTATATATATTGTGACTTATTTGTGGTGTCGGTCACCCCCCCATCCTCCGCTATATATATTGTGACTTATTTGAGGTGTCGGAGATCCCCCCATCCTCCGCTATATATTGTGACTTATTTTGTGGTGTCGGTGCCCCCCCATCCTCTCCTATATATTGTGACTTATTTTGTGGTGTCGGTCACCCCCCATCCTCTCCTATATATTGTGACTTATTTGAGGTGTCGGTCACCCCCCATCCTCCGCTGTATATTCTGACTTAGTTGAGGTGTCGGTCGCCCCCCATCCTCCGCTATATATTGTGACTTATTTGAGGCGTCAATCGACCCCCCCATCCTCTGCTGTATATTGTGACTTATTTGAGGCGTCGGTGGCCCCCCCATCCTCTCCTATATATTGTGACTTATTTGAGGTGTCGGTCACCCCCCATCCTCCACTGTATATTGTGACTTATTTGAGGTGTCGGTCACCCCCCATCCTCCACTGTATATTGTGATTTATTTGAGGTGTCGGTCACCCCCCATCCTCCACTGTATATTGGGACTTAGTTGAGGTGTCGGTCACCCCCCATCCTCCACTGTATATTGGGACTTATTTGAGGTATCGGTTATCCCCCATCCTCCGCTGTATATTGTGACTTAGTTGAGGTGTCGGTCACCCCCCCTCCCCTCCACTGTATATTGTGACTTAGTTGAGGTGTCGGTCGCCCCCCCTCTCCCCTCCACTGTATATTGTGACTTATTTGAGGTGTCGGTCACCCCCCCATCCTCCGCTGTATATTGTGACTTATTTGAGGTGTCGGTCACCCCCCCATCCTCCGCTGTATATTGTGACTTAGTTGAGGTGTCAGTCGCCCCCCCCCTCCCCTCCACTGTATATTGTGAATTATTTGTGGTGTCGGTCGCCCCCCCATCCTCCGCTGTATATTGTGACTTATAGGAGGCGTCGGTCGCCCCCCCATCCTCCGCTGTATATTGTGACTTATTTGTGGTGTCGGTCGCCCCCCCATCCTCCGCTATATATTGTGACTTATTTGAGGCGTCGGTGACTCTAAAGCTGAAAGAAATGGTGAAATATAATATAATGTTCCAGCGTCTGACAAAATAGCAAAACCGTGTGACCTTTGTGTAATGTATTCGGAGCCGGATGTGGATTGATCGGCAGGAATCCATTCACTGTCGCATTACACCCACCGCTCTGCCTTTCTCTCGGTCACTGTATATATCGAAGTGTTTGGCAAATAAATGGCCCCTGAGCGTAAAAAAAATGAATATTTAGAAATGTAGAAATTACCCAGTTACAGTTTGGCTTCTTTTATGAATGTTCCTTTTATAGAAATGGCAGCGGATGAATGTTTCCAATACACAAGAAAGAAGGAAACGGACAAAACTGATTATCCGCCTCTCGCCATAAAGGGCGCACACATCCAGAAAACTGACGTCAGCAAATCTCAGATCAGCGGAGCCCTGCAGGAGCGAGAGTGGGTGCACAATACCGGAGAAATCCAGGGGATGCAGGGGTGTACGGGACAAACCACTGCAATCAAGATGACCCCCCCATTATTAATAAGATTATTAGTAACATGTCCAAACTTTCTGCTGTTTGTGATCATTGAAAGAAGAGCAAAGTATATATCTAAACATGATTAATATAGCAAGAAATTCTCCAAATTCAGCACAAAATGCCACTGTTACTGAATATTCACCGCTTCCTGACCGGCATCTTTAGTAGTTAGTACAGCCCCACTGGCTGTTAGAACCTGCTTCGCTTCTGGCTGTTGTAACCTGCTGTCCTTCTGGCTGTTAGGATTGGCTGCCCCTCTGGTTGTTATGACCAGCTGCCCCTCTGGCTGTTAGGACCTGCTGCCTTTCTGGCTTTTAGGACCTACTTTACCTCTGGCTGATAGGACCTGCTGCACCACTGGCTGTTATGACCTGTTGCCCCTCTGGTTGTTAGGACCTGCTGCCTCTCTGGCTGACAGGACCTGCTGCCTCTCTGGCTGACAGGACCTGCTGCCTCTCTGGCTGACAGGACCTGCTGCCCCTCTAGCTGATAGGACCTGCTGCCCCTCTGGCTGATAGGACCTGCTGCCCCTCTGGCTGTTATGACCTGCTGTCCCTCTAGCTGTTATGATCTGCTGCACCTCTAGCTGTTATGACCTGTTGCCCCTCTGGTTGATAGGATCTGTTGTTTCCCTCTGGCTGATAGGACCTGTTGCCCCTCTGGCTGTTATAACTTGCTGCCCCTTGGGTTGTTAGGACCTGCTGTTCCATCGGCTGTTAGGACCTGCTGCCCCTTTAGCTGTTAGGTCCTGCTGCCCCTCTGGCTGGTAGGACCTGCTTCCCCTCTGGCTGTTAGAACCTGCTGCCCCTCTGCCTGTTAGGACCTGCTGTTCTCTGCCTGTTAGGACCTGCTGCCCCACTAGCTCTCACGACTTGTCAAAGCTGTCAATGGTTGCCACCTGATACCTGAGCAGGCAGTGCAGGACCCTGGTTGTGAAGAGGTAAAATAATTGGTAAAAGTGAAATTTTGTGCTGAATTTGGAGACAGCTCTTGTAGTTATTTTGGAGGAGGGGTTGTAATTTTTATTAACTTATGGAACTTCTGCAGACTGGTAAATCCTGGTGCTCGGCGGGTGCAGCTCCTGTGTCAGAGAGGTGTCAGGTGAAGTTGGGCTGTAGCTGCACTCTTACCAGGTTGTTATTATATTGGCCATATTGCCTGTATAATTTTGCATTGTATAGCTCTACAATCCATTGCATTTGATTCCCAGGTCACAACACTGTCAGGAAAATGACCACCATTGAGATTTGTGCTTCTAGGTCTGACAAGGCTTCTGTTCAGTGCACTTGTCATGTTCCAGGCCTGACATGGTGTTATACAGAGGTTTTTACAAACATCGTTAACTGTCATGATGTCATCGGAATGTGTTCAGACTACAGATTCTGACAGTCTGCCTAATAACTTCTCTGATGTCTGTGATCAGTGCAGGCAGATTGGTAGTTCATAGGCAGGCTAGCAAGAGTTAATCTCTGTTAGTCTGCTTGTTAGTCTCCTTTGATCACATGCTATGGTGGAGCCAATCACACCTGCTCTTCTCCTATATACACTGGCTGATCCTTCCACTCATGCCAGCTATAGTTTATCTTAGCTGGTCTGATGAGGTGTTGTGATCCAGACAATCTGGTGGTTGTTATACTGTTTTTTTTGTGTTTGTGGATTTAACCCTTGTTGTCTTTTGTCGCTACCTTCCTGCTCTTGCTTTTCTCCCGAGTCTCTCATTGTTTGTTACTGTGTGTGTGCAGCGTGTCAGAGTTTTGGTTTCTCCCTGTCTAATTTATTTGTGTTTCCATCTCACACCTGCCCTTTCCTTCCCTGGTGGGAGGGGGGATTCAGGAGCCTAGCCAAACATGAGACTCAGGCATCTTCACCATTAGGGGTAACCCTAAGGTTAGGGATAGCCTAGGGACCCCTGGCGTGAGGGACAGCATAGGAACCCATGTCCCCTGCTATTCTACAGTCACATTGTGACTTATGTTTAGTGCACTTGTCCATATTTTTCTTAGCCGTTCATTTTCCAGCCATGCATTCAGTGTGTGCTGCGCATCTGACAAAAGTTATTGTGGCGTCACCATACTGGATAACGTCTGCTGCATTGTCCAGGGGAATGGAGAGGCCGGGCCGACAGTGTGAGTGACAGATGGACTATACATTGGGGCTGGGTTCCTCCTCGACATTTTCAGTAACCGAGAGTCTGTATAAGTAAAGGCCTATGTAGTGAGCAAAGAGCCCTATCTCCGAGCAGAGTCCGGCAGGTTGATGCTTCTTGACGTCTTTGCTGCATCAGGTTACAGAGCTGAGATTGCTGCTGTGACTGTCCAGGGTGGAGGAGACCGGCTGCCCGTAATGGAGGTGACTGAGGGTGTCCCCGAGAGAGGAGATGGGAAGCAGGGAAGGAGGGTGGGTGCATACTGCCTGGAGAAGGTGCAATTGAGCCCTACTGCCACCGGTGTGTAAGCTGCATCACTGAGGGGGCACAACTCCACACAAAACCTGCCGTATACCGGGAACACCCCACAAGAACTGCTGTCTACTGGGAACACTCCACAAGACCAGCCGGATACCAGAAACACCGCACAAGACCTGTCGTATACCGGAAACACCCCACAAGACCTGTCGTATACCGGGAACACCCCACAAGACCTGTCGTATACCGGGAACACCCCACAAGACCTGTCATATACCGTAAACACCCCACAAGACCTGTCGTATACCGGAAACACCCCACAAGACCTGCTGCATACTGGGGACACCCCACAAGACCTGGTATATACTGCAAACACCCCACAAGACTTGCCGTATACCAGGGACACCCCACAAGACCAGCCATATACTGGAAATGCCACGCAAGAACTGTCGTACATTGGAAACACCCCACAAGACCTGCTGTATACTGGGAACACCCCACAAGACCTGCCGTATACCAGGAACACCCCACAAGACCTGCCGTATACCAGGAACATCCCACAAGACCTGCCGTATACCGGGAACACCCCACAAGACCTGCCGTATCCCGGGAACACCTCACAAGACCTGCCGTATACCAGGAACACCCCAAAAGACCTGCCGTATACTGGGAACACCCCACAAGACCTGCCGTATACCGGGAATACCCCACAAGACCTGCCGTATACCGGGAACACCCCACAAGACCTGCCGTATACCGGGAACACCCCACAAGACCTGCCATATACTGGGAACACCCCACAAGACCTGCTGTCCTGTATAATTTCTGCCTAGTCATCTAAACATCACTATTTGCCCTTTATCAGTATTTTTGATCCTTAAATTTGCCCATTTTTCCTCCTTCCAACACTTTAGTAACTCTTCGGCCTTATATGTTCCCCCTGACAGGCGATGTCCCCGGTTAATCTTTCCGCTGATCTGTATGTGCTATACAGAGAAACTCATCAGGAATGACTCCTCTCACATTTGACTTTCAGGTCATTGACTAATGACCTAAAGTGAAGAATTGAATAGATCGTTCTCATGTATCAATGTGCGCACAATGTAGAAATGATACAAACACTTGGCCACAATGCTAGACCTTCTCCGTACACACTGATCACTGATTGTACTTGTTGCACTCGATACATTGTATCCAACACTTTTTAAATTAAATTTCAAAATTACATTCCGCAACTAAAATAACTGACGATCTTCGAAGCCGCTTAATTATTTATCTGCCCTCTGGTATAAGAAAAACAAATATATACCGAGGCTCCGCATATTCGCCTAGGCGGGAAAGTAAAAAGAAAAGAAATACACTTGATATCTCGTCAGCGAGGGGTAGAAATTGTCAAAACTGTGATCCGCATACAAAGAAAAAAATAACACATAATGCATATGGAGGCTGCGAGCTGTGCTAAGCCGGCGGAGCCCTCCCCCTCCCCCGTCCATGTAATGCATCTGTAATTCTGTATATTCTTGAGATATGACAGCGGTATAATCCGTACCCCCCGCCGAGGAGAAGCAGCCGGGCTGCAACGTTCTGCCTCCGAGATATACAGACACATTACACTTGTCACTGCTATGAGAATCATTTGCAAACTGCCAGTTGTAAGAATTGAACTGTAACCAAACTGTGCGCCCGCTGTGAGCTACAGATGTGTGAAAATAAAAGAAGGCTTGCATCGGAGGCATTCTCCCGCTAACGCTAATGTTCCGTAACAAACTTGCTGTACCGGGTGACAGCGGGCGATGGATCGCGGCGCACAAACTTGTAACATATTACATCATTTGAATTTTTCTTCCACTTGCAATGAGAGGCCGGTATTAAATGTTAAGTAATCACGGAGGCGCTACAAGATTTCAATTACCGACCTTCTGTCAGGTTACCTGATGTTTATTGTACCCCGTGATAAAGAAATGCAGACACCGCCACAGACCTGAGGTTCCATCAATTCATTGGACTGGAATGTTTTTGTGTGCAGCAGAGGTGAGTGTGCGCGATGTAGAGATGCTGGGTATGTCATTAGACATATCATGATAAACATAAAAACCCAACTGACAAACAAAATGAAAAAAAGCTACAAAACTGAGTGTCATTTGCTAACTTGTTTCTGCATACCATGAGGAAAGTAGCTTGTTCCCACTCGGGGTGCTGTTGCATTCTAGTAAGTGTTTTATCTCACCCCCCCTGAGCTGGAGTTACAGCTACACAGCTTAATTCTGCTGTATGTGGTCCTTAATCAGCAGTTTTCTAGTAAATATTTAATCTCACACCAGTGCTGGATTCACAGCTACAATGCTCAGTGTAATATCCCAAAAGATGCTACATTCTAGTAAGTGTTTTATCTCACTCCAGGGATGGATTGACACCTATATGATGCCAATGTATGTAAAGAGCTGTGGAATTAATAGCGCTATATAAATGAATAAATATGATTATTATTATTATTATTATTATATTATACAGTTTAGTATTGCTGTATAATATCCCTCATGCTCTTGAAGTTTTCTAGGAAGTGTTTTCTCACCCCAATGAAGTATTGACCGCCACACTGATCATTCCTGCTTTATGCTGTCATTAATACTGCCGCTGGCATTTTTTAAAGGGAACCTGTCACCACGTTTTTGGCCTATAAGCTGCGGCCACCACCACCGGGTTCTTATATACAGCATTCTAACATGCTGTATATAAGAGCCCAGGCCGGGGGTAGAACATAAAAAAACACTTTATAATACTTACCTAACGGTCACGCTGTGGGCCTTATGGGCGTCTCCGTTGTCCAGTTCCGGCGCCGCCTCTTTCGGCCATCTTTGTTCTCCTTCTCTAGCCGCGGCGCATGATGGGTCCGATGTCATACACACTCGCCGGCATTCAGGTCCTGAGCAGGGCAGATCAAAGTATTGTATTGCACAAGCGCGGGACCGGCGAGTGTGTATAACGTAGCCGCGTCATGCACACAGGCTTCAGAAAGAAGACGAAGATGGCCGAAAGAGGAGGCGCCGGCACCAGACAACGGAATCGCGCATAAGGCCCACCGCGCGACCGTTAGGTAAGTATTATAAAGTGTTTTTTATGTTCTCACAGCAGCCTGGGCTTTTATATGCAGCATGTTAGAATGCTGTATATAAGAGCCCGATGGTGGTGGCCGCAGCTTATACGTCAAAAAAGTGGTGACAGGTTTCCTTTAATCTCACACCAGTGCTGGATTCACAGCTACAATGCTCAGCGCTGCTGTGCAATTTCCCAAAAGATGCTACATTCTAGTAAGTGTTTTATCTCACTCCAGGGATGGATTCACACCTATATGATGCCAATGTATGTAAAGAGCTGTGGAATTAATAGTGCTTTATAAATGAATAAATATTATTATTATTATTGTTATTATTATTATATTATACTATACAATTTAGTATTGCTGTATAATATCCCTCATGTTCTTGCAGCTTACTAGGAAGTGTTTTCTCACCCCAATGAAGTATTGACCACCACACTGATCATTCCTGCTTTATGCTGTCATTGATGCTGCCGCTGGCATTTTTTAAGCTCACCCCAAAGCTGATTGAAATCCACACTGAGCAGTATGGCTGTGTTTTATGTCACCCTAGGACTGAATTAATAGCGGTAATGCTCAGTACTGTTGTATAATGTCCACCATACTGCTATTGCTTTTTAATACGTGTGTTATCTCATCTTGGTGCTATATTCACAACTACATTGCTTAGTACTGCTGTATAATGCCCATAGTATTTCTGCTAGTAAGTGTGGTATATCACTCCTGTGCTGGATTCACAGCTACACTACTCAGTACAGCTGTATAATGTCCTCCATGCAGCTGTTCACAAGTAAGTGTTCATCTCACTCCAGTTTTGAATTCACAGCTGCTCAGCTCAGTACTGGTGTATAATGTCCTCCATGTAGCTGTTCACTAGTGTTTATCTCTCTCCAGTGCTGGATTCACAGCTACACTACTCAGTATGGCTGTATAATGTCCTCCATGTAGCTGTTCACTAGTGTTTATCTCTTTCCAGTGCTGGATTCACAGCTACACTACTCAGTACGGCTGTATAATGTCCTCTCTGCAGCTGCTCATTAGTGTTTATCTCTCTCCAGTGCTGGATTCACAGCTACATTGCTCAGTACGGCTGTATAATGTCCTCTCTGCAGCTGCTCATTAGTGTTTATCTCTCTCCAGTGCTGGATTCACAGCTACACTACTCAGTACGGCTGTATAATGTCCTCTCTGCAGCTGCTCATTAGTGTTTATCTCTCTCCAGTGCTGGATTCACAGCTACATTGCTCAGTACTGCTGTATAATGTCCTCCATGCAGCTGTTCACTAGTAAGTGTTTATCTCACTCCAGTTCTGAATTCACAGCTTCCCAGCTCAGTACTGCTGTATAATGTCCTACATGCAGTTGTTCACTAGTGTTTACCTCTCTCCAGTGCTGGATTCACAGCTACACTGCTCAGTACTGCTGTATAATGTCTTCCATGTGTCTTTTCACTAGTAAGTGTTTATCTCACTCCAGTGCTGGATTCACAGCTGCCCTGCTCAGTACGGCTGTACAATATTCTCCATGCTGCAGCTGCTTCTGAACATGTGCAATGTATAGACAGGAGAGCAGGTATCCCTCTCTGTGTGTGCTGTATATGGAGACATCAGAGCACTAAAGGGTGCTTTACACTCTGCGACATCGCTAGCGATCTCGTTAGCGATGTGACACGCCAGATCGCAGATACAATTTGCCAAGATCGCACATAGGTCGTTTTTTTTAGTGCCGGTCACATGTGCGATCTCGGCAAATCGTATCTGCGATCTGGCGTGTCAAATCACTAACGAGATCGCTAGCGATGTCGCTGTGGGTAAAGCACCCTTTAGGGGTACTTTGCACACTACGACATCGCAAACAGATGCTTGCGATGCCGAGCACGATAGTCCCCGCCCCCGTCGCAGCAGCAATATCTTGTGATTGCTGCCGTAGCGAACATTATCGCTACGGCAGCTTCACATGGACTCACCTGCCCTGCGACGTCGCTCTGGCAGGGGAACCACCTCTTTACTAAGGGGGCGGGTCGTGCGGCGTCACAGCGCTGTCACACGGCAGGCAGCCAATAGAAGCGGAGGGGCGGAGATAAGCGGGACGTAAACATCCCGCCCACCTCCTTCCTTCCGCATAGGCGGCCAGGACGCAGGTAGGAGATGTTCCTCGCTCCTGCGGCTTCATACACAGCGAAGTGTGCTGCCGCAGGAACGAGGAGCAACATCGGACCGTCGCTGCCGCGTAATTATAGAAATGTCGGACACTGCACCGATGATACGATTACGACGCTTTTGCGCTCGTTAATCGTATCATAAAGGATTTACACACTACGATATTGACAGCGACGCCGGATGGGCGTCACTTTCGATTTGACCCCACCGACATCGCACCTGCGATGCCGTAGTGTGCAAAGTACCCCTAAGTCTGCACCCACCAGCTCAGAGACAACTGAAAACTAGAGATAGAGGCTGAGTGGGGAAACTGTTGAACAATGCAGAATGCAAGTCATATAAAGACCAGAGCCAGTGACATCCCTCATGTACACACAACATATTATCCTAAACAGTCACCTGAAATGAGGGCTTGAAGCAATGACGGAGTCTCTACCAGGTGTCAATTACTGACCTTTTGTCAGGTTACTTGATGTTTATTGTTCTATGTGATACACAGAAATCTACAAACCTGGCGGCCGAGACTAACAAAGACCTGATTTTCCATGAATCAATTGGATTCTACTCGTTATCTTCTGATAAGCGTTTCCGGAGAGATAAATGACGCACTCGGCTCTGCTACATGTGTGCAGGTTATTTTTCAGCACATGTTTCGGTGCACGCACAGCTGGTGTGAGCCTCCACCTCTTTCATGAGGTCCTCGGATGACACTTTGGGGTCTGCTCTCCAGTCCGCCAGCCTCACTGCTGAATCTACCAAAGGAAACACAGGACACAATGTATCAGCATCCAGAGGATGGGAAGCGCTTACTGTACATTGTATATGTACTGCCTCTGCAGCAGTCGGACTGCTCAGATCGGGGGTTTGCTGTGGCTCGAGGGTCACCGGACTTGGGGCTCAGCGGCCACTCAAATTAAAAAGGGGGTATTTACAGGGGAATAGTTTGTGACGCCACCCGTGGTTCGCGGTAAGGGGAGTACCGCCGCTGCTGATGGGAGTACCCAGGGGAGATGGAGTGGGGCAGCCAGATGACGTTCCCTCCACGGGTAGGGGAGGCCCCGGGACTCTGGAGGATGGTTGGTGGATGGTGCAGGCTCCAAAACGGACAGGCAGGATGCAGGGAGGGCAGTGTACTCACTCACTGTGAAGATGTTAGTGCGACCAATAAGCAGACTCTGACACAGAAGTAAACCAAGTCTCTGGGTATCACTGCCGCTTTGGGGAGCCGTCCGGGTGTCCGTCCCCACTAGTATTGCTTAGTGGTCCGGAGACTGCCTCCATGCACAATTGTGTGGATGTTCCTAGGTGACCCGTCGGCCTGAAGCTGTCAAGGTCCCGCTCCCTTTATTTAGTGGAGCAATGCTCTTGATGGCTGGCACTTGGGATCTCAGTGGGCCGCATAAGCTGGAAAGCCCTATCCCCCTCGTTGTGTTGGGGCGTTCGATCTCTGAGCTCTTGGGGAAAGTTCATAAAGAGACTATCCTCCACAGGTTAATTATCAGGTTGCGTGAAACTACACCCTGATCTAGGGTCCTGTATCCCGCCGTGCTCGGTACCGGACCGGTTATTGTGCTTGCTGGTGCCGGCCGTTCTCCAAAACTAAGTCAGTACACCCTTTCCAATACCCTGCGACCGGGTCTCCGACTCCTCTGGTCCCAGACCACCGTCTGCGACCCAACCAAGGTAACACAGGGAGCTTCAACTCCCTCAGCTCCTCACTCTGTGAGGGCTACTACTGAACTGACTTCCTTCCCTCCCACCAGTCTGCCTGAACCCCAGGCGGGTGGCCCTATTCCAGCTAGACAACCCACTGGTGTGCCTGACAGGGTGTGGTGTGGGGTGTGGTTAGCATTTGAGTGCTGATGAGAGCAATACCAGTGTGTAGGCACCCAGAACCATGGAGGGTGGGTTGTGCACCATGAGAGATGAGAGTGCAGTTCCCTGTGACACCCTGATAGAGTCAGGGGCGTCACATATACAAGTAGGTCCACGCAGGTCATTACAGGTTATTACAGGTGAGGGTACTGGTGCAGATCCGGGATGCCAACATTTAACTATGTAAGTGCCAGAGTAGAAGCCCGAGCAGCCCTAAGGAACCCATCAAGAAGGCTCTCCTTTTATGTCCCTGATCATCCATTCTGCCTCACTGTGATGGATAAAAATTATGGGGGAGATGATGATCCCCTCCGGTCAGTGACCAGAGGCGGCTAACGGGCTGGAGACCAATGAGACGCGGTCACCTCGGACCGGGACGTCTTGACACAGATCTGCTCCCTCCTGTGTGGGGACTAAAGAAACTCCAGAGAGAAAATCATTTTAATTGAAGGAGAATTCTGAATTTTAAATGAAAATAAAGTTTCATTTTTCATCAGTTTATGGTAAATTTTTATGCCCAAACAGGATGTGCCCCTTCCCCGGACAGGTCTGCTTTAGGAAATGGTTTTATTATGCATAATATGACATTTCCAAAGGATCTTTTCTTAAAGCTCTGCTGTTCCTCTGTTATCCCTCCTGGAAATATGTGTATATATATATATATATATATATATATATATATATATATATATATATATATATATATATATATATATATATATATATATATATATATATATATATATATATATATATATATATATATATATATATAAAAAATGAAAAATAGCAAGCAATCTGGGTGTATAAACTGTCAGGGGTTCTGTCCCTTCACACCCAATTTTGAAGGAGAATGTTGAAGCCGGTTGTAAATTTATGCACACACTTCCAGGAGGAATAACAGAGGTATGACACAACACAGACTTAGAAAAGTGATGTAGTAGAAAAGAAATGTCAGAAATGGACAGATCCTTCAGTTTTAGGGGTCCTATGCAGGGGCATAACGATGCAGCCATCGAGACCGGGCCCGGGGGACAGATGGCTCGCAGGCCCCAGCACCTGTTTCAGCTGGATGTGCGTCTGATGGCCCACATCCAGCTGAAATACATTGCAGCACAGAGACTCGTTGTGTCCCTGCAGTGAGATGTGCTGGCCGCCAATTAAGGCCTCTTTCACACGTACGTGCCTCCGGTACGTGTTTGGCAGTTTTCTCACGTACCGGAGACACGTACACACGTAGACCTAGGTATTCCTATGGTTTTGGACACATTAGTATTTGCGCACGGAACGTGTGTCCGTTCCGTACTTACGTGTATCCGTGTGTTTCTCACGCCGACATGTCCGTTTTCTCTTCGGCATCACGGGTGTCACACGTAATGCAAACGGACCACACGGATGTGTTCCGTGTGACACGCACCGGAGAGAAGACATGTGTCTGTGAGAAAAAAAAACAAAACTTTCCTCACCTTCTCCAGCCCTGCAGTCTCTGCCGCTGCTGTCACTTGCTGCCAACCGCCGCTCATTATGCTCATTGCATATTCACTTCACTGCGGCCGGAAGCAGCAGCAACGGGGAGTCGCGGGACCGGAGACCGAAGATCAGCACCACGGACAGCGACGCCAGGGACAGGTGAGCAGAAAGTTCCCGTTCTCCGTGTGTTATCACGGATAACACACGGAGAACACACGTAGCCCATAAACACGGTTCACGGAGGGCAAAACGCACCTCTGACGCGTCCGTGAAAAATGTGCGTGGTTTTTCACGGATGTGTGAAAGAGGCCTAAGGCTGTGAATATTCACTGCTCCCCACACCCATAATACAAGGTGCAGGGAGCAGAAAATATGCCGGCAGCTGACCACGCACAGCGGGCGCACAGTGACGTCATATGTTGTGCCACTTACACACTCTGGTCAGTTGCGGCATGTGATCATCGAAGGAGGACATCGGGGGAGCTGGAGGATAGTGAGTTTAGTAATTTATTTTTTTACTGTGTGCAGCGGCCGGGGTTATCATATGTACCACGATACAACCAGGATGGGGACATAAACCAGGCTGGGGCCATTATGGGGACATACTGTATAAACCAAGCTGGGACCATTATCAAGACATGTATATCAGTATAGGGCCATTATGGGGACATGTATACCAGGATGGGGCAATTGTGGGGACATGTATACCAGGATGAGGCTATTATGGGGACATGTATACCAGGATGAGGCTATTATGGGGACATGTATACCATAATGGGGTCATTATGGAGAAATGTATACCAGGATGGGGCCATTATCGGGACATGTATACCAGGATGGGGCCATTTTAGGGACATGTATACCAGGATGGGGCCATGATGCGTACATCTACACCAGGATGGGGACATCTATACCAGTATGGAGCCATTATGGGGACATTTATACCAGGATTTGGCCATGATGCAGTTATACACCATTATGTGGCCATAATGGGGACATATAACAGGATGGGGCCATGATGGGGACATATATAACTGGATGAGGCTATATATACCAGGATCGGCCATGATAGGGACATATATTCCAGGATGGGGCCATGATTGGGATATATATAACAGGATGGAGCCATATATACCAGGATATAGCCATGATGAGGTCATACACCAGGATGGGGGACATATTTACAAGGAAGTGGCCTAGGATGGAGGCTATTAGTACAGAATGGGGGTCAGGACTACACAATTAAGGGGGAGGAGGTGCAATTTGTATGGGATTTAAAATGCTACACTGCCCTATACATCTGACCAATATGTGAGGGGGCCCAGGCTCAAACTTTGCACTGGGTCCCATCGGACTCTAGTTACGCCACTGGTCCTGTGGTGATGGTCCTGTGGGCAATGTGTTCACTACACAGATACAATGTAGCATTTAGTGATACAGAACGACATTCTATATTCTGTTTAGATTTTTGCAGTATAAATATTTCTTGCCCTGTGGTTATATTTTGTGTCACTTTTCGTGTTTTTCATTGTTTTCATCTCTATTTTTCTTTCTTTTGACTTTACAATGAACAGTCCCGGCAGGCACCGCACTATTCCTAGGGGAGATTATATCCTCAGAGGCGCCCCCGTCTACACGCCCGTGCACACACTTTTCATGAGGAATGATCTATAGGTGGATTATGTACAGAACCGAGTGCAGCGCATCAATCAGTCATGGCCAAAATAGCACAAATATTAATAATCTATAGCCGGTGTGGAGCGACAGCAGGAGCTATCAGAGGGATCAATAATCCCCGGTGACAGCTGACCTTATTTTCTTGGCTCTGAAGAGGCTTAGAGGGAATATATTTAGTATATGAGAGTTAGTGAGACAAATCGCTGCTGGCACTGAGCACATTACTGGCTCCATATCATCAGCACATCGGCCGGTGACTCCATGCACGGAGGCTGTAGACGCGGAGACACATTCCTAACTGGGATTATTGCAATTTTTTGGAAAATGCGCTCAACTTTTTTTTTTATTATTTACATTTTTTATGCTTCTTTTCCTTTAAGATATGTAAATCTGTCCTCGCACCCAGCACCGTGCAGCCGTGAATCACTGCGGGCTCCGCGCGCTGCACTCCTGTCCCAGTTTTTACACTTGAATACACTTGTATGTACCATAAACTCCTGTATATCTATCTCTTCTATGGGAAAATAATAAAATCACTGATCCCGACCTGTGGAGCGGGCACGCCAGGGGACCACACCAAACTATAGGGTATGCTGATCTGCCCATGTATCTGTGGTATGGATATAGGGGTGTCGATGGTGGCGTAACTAAAGTTTGATGGGCATCACCGCAAAATTTGAACCTGGGCCTCCCCCCACATCCCCACTCGCCTCTTCCCCCTTGGGGTACAGGATAATAACACTGACACTCGGCTCTTTCCCTCAGCACCCAGCTTTCCTATGTTCTGATATATATCTTTTCCTCCCCACCCAGCTTTCCTATGCTCAAATATCCCTCTTTCCCTCAGCACCCAGTTTATCTATGCTCAAATATCCCTCTTTCCCTCAGCACCCAGTTTATCTATGCTCAAATATCCCTCTTTCCCTCAGCACCCAGCTTTCACATGCTCTGCTATACATATTTCCCTCAGCACCCAGCTTTCACATGCTCTGCTATACATTTTTCCCTCAGCACTCAGCTTTCACATACTTTGCTATAAATCTTTCACTCAGCACTCAGCTTTCCCATGATCCAATATCAATGGCAAGCTTAGTGCTGAGGGAAAGATGTATCACAGAGCATGGGATAGCTGGGTTCTCAGAACATATGAAAGCAGGGTGCTAAGGGAAAGAGGAATATCAGAGCATTGGAAGGCTGAGTACTGAGGGGAAAATGTATAGCAGAGCATGGAAAAGCTGGGTGCTGAGGGAAAGGTGTATAACAGAGCATGGGAAAGCTGGGTACTGCGGGAAAAAGCGTCTTTCCCTCAGCACACAACTTTGCCATCCCATACTTGCATCTTTGTCGTCCATCCTCTTATATATATGAAGCAGGGATCACTGCGCTGCGATTAAAGAAAATGAATATTCCCTTCTCTCCCCACCCATAAGCCCGCCCACTTCTCAGCAGCGGCTTCAGTGGAAAGAGGTGGGTGGGATTATGGACTTGGAGAGCAGTGAATATGCAACTTCATAAGCAGCGGGTACACATGTTAGCTGCAGAGCAGGCTGCTGCCTCCTGTTGTCCCGCGCCACCGTAATTTGCAGTGTAGGAACCGGAGGGGTCTCAGTGCTGTAATATATTTCAGCTGGATGTGCGTACTGGGATACACATCCAGCTGAAGCAAGCACTGGGGTCTGTTGGACCCCTGAACTACTGGACCCCTGCAACCACAATCGTTCTGCCCCTGGTGTCACCCCTATGAATGGTTTTACGCACACTACGAGACAGTGCTCCCCTGCATGCTATGTTTTATGGACTAGCCAGCAGAGTTGGCGCTCCCCTGTAATGTGTAGTTGGTCTAACCCTGCCCAAAAAGTGCGGGAAACAGAGAAAAAGCAGAAGAGTTTAGGGTGAGAACAGGAGAAATCGGGTCGACTCAGAGAGTGAAAGAGAGGAGACGCTGCCTGAGAAGTGTCCGGGAACGATGGATTGGGAAGATGCATGGTGCCGGCTGCAAGAGAGACTGCGAGGTAGACTGCGAGAAAGCCCTGGTAGCCTCCGAGTACCGGATGGAGTGGCTACTAGGGTCGGCGATTCTAAACGAGACAGAAGACGTTATATGGTGGACCCAAGAGACCTTGGGTCTGTGAAAGAGGAAGCAGAGTTCCCCGTCTTGCCACGAGAAGTGCGCACCAAGGAGCATCACAGCACAGAGCTCCCGGGACTGGACTGGTTCCCTCGCAACAGTATTGTGAGTCTTTTACCGGTGTGCACACCCAGTAGAGGATAGCGTAGGCCTCAATAGCCAGAGAGTGGTATGTGTGCGTTCCAAGTAGAAGAGGCCAGTCAGGATTGTAAGTGCTGCGCAGTTGTGAATATATACCGCTCTCTGAGTTAACCGTGGTATATCTACTTGTAATAGCTGGAGCAGCATGTTGTTTGTGCGGCCCAGTTCCCTTGTTTCTGTATCCTCGTCTTGGGTACCGTAATTGAACTCTACACAGCGGTGGTTCCTCGGCCATCGCTTCAAGTGGCGCTGCGAGCAGGGTACCGCTACCATGATGGAGCAAACAGACCGCAACGGCGAGAATGCTATCGCTAATGCTGACTCTAATGTTAATGGGGGCGCAGTAGGCAATGGTGGAACCCCTGCAAGGACCCTTCCAATGGGCTATCCAAATTTGGGCTACCCAAATTTGATGGTAATAATATGACTCAAACTGGGTGTCTGCAGAGCACCATTAAGGTCTATGGTGATACAGCTAAAGGCCTTCCTTGGGCTCATGGGATATTACTTTGTCAAGGACTTTGCAAAGTTAGCAGGTACCCTGAATGAGTTGCTGAGGGCGATGGCCAGAGTGCCGAAGAATCGAAGTATCCCTGTGCTCAGAAACAGGATGAGGCCTTCCAGGCTATGATGGATGCTCTCTCATCAGCCTCGATTCTGGCTGGTCTGGACTTTGACGAACTGTTCCTCCTGTACACGGATGGCAGCCTCCTTGGGTTGTCCACAGTCCTGTCCCGGGTGCAAGATGGACACAAGAGAGTTATCACGTACACTAGTAGGTCCCAATGGGACATTGAAAAGAATCTCCATAATTGTAGCTTCTTCCGGCTAGAGCTCACCCTAGTGGGTCATGTCTGAGAAGTTTGTGGGATTTCTGACATAGGCCAAGATCCTGGTCCGTACAAAAAATAATCTCCTGGCACACCTTGAAAATGTCAAGCTGCGGGCCCTGGAACAATAGTGGGTGGCTCGCCTGGCGAAGTCTGACTTTACCATCCACTATTAATCTGCTACTGAGAATGCCAATGCAGATAGTCGGTTAAGAGAGACAATGGTGACTCTATTCGGGGACCTCGATGAGTGCCTATAAGAGGACGAAACCCCATTCTTCTGTAAGTTTATACCGCCAGTGGTAGAGACTCTCTCAAGTAGAGAGAGCTGTGTACTGCCCTGGTCCCTGAGAGAGATCAATGAACAGCGGGGACATGCCCAAGATGAAGATGGGGGGACTACGCAAATGTAACGCTGGGTAACCTAGCAGCAGAAGCCCAACAATGAAGAAAGGGACAACCTCAACGCCGAGCTGAAGAACGTCCTGCACCAGTAGGATAAATCAGAGATCCAAGAGACAGTACTGTACCGCAAGAGGCAGCAACCGAAAGATTACAAGGTGAGGTGGCAGGTGGTCATTCTTGGGAGTATGGCTCATGAAATAGCCAAGGAAGCTCACGAATTTGCGGCCCACTTTGGACCAGGAGGTCGCCCTTATGAACGGTTTAAGCGCGTTATGACTTTAAGAGACGGTGCTCCCCTGCATGCTGTGTTTTGTGGACTAGCCGGAAAAGTTGACGCTCCCCTCTGTACTGTGCAGTTGGACTAACCCTGCTGAATAAGTGCAGGAAACGGAGAAAGAGAAAGTGCGGAAGAAGAGTTAAGGGCGAGAACAGGAAAAGTCATGTCGCCTGAGAGAGTGAAAGAGAAGAGATGCTATGGAGGTAGTATGGAGGCGCCATGTATCTGTATTATAGAGGCTCTCTGTATCTGTGGTATAGAGGCACCGTGTATCTATATTATGGAGGCTCTCTGTATCTATATTATGGAGGCTCTCTGTATTTGCGGTATAGAGGCACCGTGTATCTACGGTACGGAGGTGCTCTGTATCTGAGGTACGGAGGCGCTCTGTATCTGAGGTACGGAGGCGCTCTGTATCTGAGGTATGTAGGCACACTGTATCTGAGGTGCGGAGGCGCTCTGTATCTGAGGTACGGAGGCGCTCTGTATCTGAGGTACGGAGGCGCTCTGTTTCTGAGGTACGGAGGCGCTCTGTTTCTGAGGTACGGAGGCGCTCTGTATCTGAGGTACGGAGGCGCTCTGTATCTGAGGTACGGAGGCGCTCTGTATCTGAGGTACGGAGGCGCTCTGTCTCTGAGGTACGGAGGCGCTCTGTCTCTGAGGTACGGAGGCGCTCTGTATCTGAGGTACGGAGGCGCTCTGTATCTGAGGTACGGAGGCGCTCTGTATCTGAGGTACGGAGGCGCTCTGTATCTGAGGTACGGAGGCGCTCTGTATCTGAGGTACGGAGGCGCTCTGTTTCTGAGGTACGGAGGCGCTCTGTATCTGAGGTACGGAGGCGCTCTGTATCTGAGGTACGGAGGCGCTCTGTATCTGAGGTACGGAGGCGCTCTGTATCTGAGGTACGGAGGCGCTCTGTATCTGAGGTACGGAGGCGCTCTGTATCTGAGGTACGGAGGCGCTCTGTATCTGAGGTACGGAGGCGCTCTGTATCTGAGGTAGGGAGGCGCTCTGTATCTGAGGTACGGTGGCACTCTGTATCTGAGGTACAGAGGCGCTCTGTATCTGAGGTACGGTGGCACTCTGTATCTGAGGTACGGAGGCGTTCTGTATCTGAGGTATGGAGGCGCTCTGTATCTGAGGTACAGAGGCGCTCTGTATCTGAGGTACGGTGGCACTCTGTATCTGAGGTACGGAGGCGTTCTGTATCTGAGGTATGGAGGCGCTCTGTATCTGAGGTACGGAGGCGCTCTGTATCTGAGGTACGGAGGCGTTCTGTATGTGAGGTATGGAGGTGCTCTGTATCTGAGGTATGGAGGTGACCTGTATCTGAGGTACGGAGGCGCTCTGCATCCGAGGTACGGAGGTGCTCTGTATCTGAGGTACGGAGGTGCTCTGTATCTGAGGTACGGAGGCGCAGTATATCTGAGGTACGGAGGCGCAGTATATCTGAGGTACGGAGGTGCTCTGTATCTGAGGTTCGGAGGCGCAGTATATCTGAGGTACGGAGGCGCAGTATATCTGAGGTACGGAGGTGCTCTGTATCTGAGGTTCGGAGGTGCTCTGTATCTGAGGTATGAAGGTGCTCTGTATCTGAGGTATGGAGGCGCTGTATATCTGAGGTACGGAGGCGCTCTGTATTTGCGGTATGGAGACGCTCTGTATCTGAGGTACGGAGGTGCTTTGTATCTGAGGTATGGAGACGCTATGACTGGCTGTACCATGGGTTCCTGGATAGCGCTCTTTGACAGTACCGGCACAAGCCCGTTATTGGGCACGGAGCTCAGCTGTGATGGGGTAGATCATTGAGATTTATTCCCCACATGGAATACTGAGAGATGTCAGCTCTGAAGCCGGCAGAATTGTGAATGCAGCTATTATAGCCGTGTACCTGTAGGAAGGCAGTGAAACGCCACCGTTATCGGCATTGTTGTTGCTGGATGACATCCCTCCACACATTTTAATACCGGCTCCATCGAATAACAAGTTGACTGACGTTCCTCGATGCGCTCATTTTCCAACATGATATATTGCCGCTCGAGTGCACAACCTACAAGACAATAAATATGAGCCTGGGGGGGAAATATCAGATGTTATCCATGCTTTATGGATGGGATCAGGGTTGACATTTTTGTTATTTCCGCTCTTCATAATGATTATTTTTGGTGGATTTTATTACTCGTGTCATTTATAAGGTGACTTAGTGGTGCTTTCTGCATTTCTGTGTGCAGAGTTACTCTGCGATACCATTGTGCATCTCTGCCTTGGACTCTGACAAACTAAGCCATGCGATGTCACTGGATAACTCCGCTATGTCACCGGATTACTCCGCTATGTCACCGGATTACTCCGCTACGTCACCGGATAACTCCGCTACGTCACCGGATAACTCCGCTATGTCATTGGATAACTCCGCTATGTCACCGGATAACTCCGCTATGTCACCGGATAACGCCGCTATGTCACCAAATAACCCTGCTATGTCACCGAATAACGCCGCTATGTCATCGAATAACGCTGCTATGTCACCGGATAACTCCGCTATGTCACCGGATAACTCCGCTATGTCACCGGATAACGCCGCTACGTCACCGGATAACGCCGCTATGTCACCGGATAACGCTGCTATGTCACCGGATAACGCTGCTATGTCACCGGATAACTCTGCTATGTCACCGGATAACTCTGCTATGTCACCGGATAACTCTGCTAAGTCACCGGATAACTCTGCTATGTCACCGGATAACTCCGCTATGTCACCGGATAACTCCGCTATGTCACCGGATAACTCCGCTATGTCACCGGATAACTCCGCTATGTCACCGGATAACGCCGCTATGTCACCAAATAACCCTGCTATGTCACCGAATAACGCCGCTATGTCACCGAATAACGCTGCTATGTCACCGGATAACTCCGCTATGTCACCGGATAACTCCGCTATGTCACCGGATAACTCCGCTATGTCACTGGATAACTCTGCTATGTCATTGGATAACCCTGCTATGTCACCGGATAACTCCGCTATGTCACCGGATAACTCCGCTATGTCACCGGATAACTCCGCTATGTCACCGGATAACTCCGCTATGTCACCGGATAACTCCGCTATGTCACTGGATAACTCCGCTATGTCACTGGATAACTCCGCTATGTCACATCACTGGATACCTCTGCTATGTCATTGGATAACCCTGCTATGTCACCGGATTATTCCGTTATGTCACCGGATAACTCCGCTATGTCACCGGATTACTCAGCTATGTCATCGGATAACTCCGCTATGTCACTGAATAACTACGCTATGTCACTGGATAACACCACCATGTCACTGGATAACTCCGTCATGTCACTGGATAACTCCGCTACACCACTGGCCAGCTATGCTTGGACTCTGTAACAAAGCCAACTATCCTATATTGCTGGATATCTCTGCTACACTGCCAACTGTTTCTGCCTGGTCTCAGTGAAACTTTGCTACCTCACTACCTCTAGCTCTGTTACCTCACTACCTCTGCTACATCAAACTTTGCCATACCCTTTTCCAGTTCAGCCAGGATTCTATGACAAACCCAGCTGTGCTATAACACTGAGGAACTCTGCCTAACCACTGTGCCAGCTTTGCTTTAGACTTTACTGTGCTACACCGCTGACTCTGCCTTTGACTCTGTGACAAACCAAGCTTTGCTATGTCACTGGATATCTCTTTGCTTTTCCAGGTGTTTGTTATAAGCCCATCTCTGCTACATTGTTGGGGAACTCCGCTGTACAATATTCCTCCCCGATGATCGGTCTTACTTGATCCACATGAGTTTCTCGGCAATGTCCATGAATGAACCAACCCATTACAGCTCCTGGCCGTTTCACGGTTCGGCTTTTGGAAGTCATTCATTTTGGAGTGATCGGCATTCCCACAAAGGCCACAAGTCCGGCCGTGCATCAGTGCGGAAATCTGCACCTGAAACAGGATTGTAATATAGGGCAATAGAATCAGAAACGTGCGTCGTCTTTGTAATCAAGCTTTAATATCTCTTTGTTATTTTTCACTTTTGAGCTGTGTATAAAAATCTCCCATTTCTGCAGAGAAACTGCCAAAAAGCTGCTGTTGACTGATCTCATAAAGGCTAAATAGTGATGTATATGATCGGAGAGTGTTCAACACAGCAACAAAGCAAAAAAAGATACAAAGACGGCACTCACTTCTGAAACATTGGGATACTTCATGCAGGACAGTCCGAAACCTAAAAGGCGACTATTTTGGTGATTTCGGTATTACGTACCTTGGCTGTTCGTCCATTGAATGACACCAGCTCCACGCCGTTCTTTGGCGCTTTTATTGTCACAGTTGTTGCGTTCTTGTGAATTCTGATACAATCTGAAACAAGTATGATTTCATACTTAAAATTTTCATAGTCAATTAGTGAATGTGTCCATGATCCAAGCGGGAGCGGACAGAAGTGACCACTACGATCACCATATAACATGTGCTATGGGATTACTGTCATATGGAACTGGCCTTGGTTTTATTGGTTGTAGTGTATTCACAGTTTGGAATTAGTTTGTCCCCAACAATTGCAGTCTGTCTGAAATCATCCCAAGAATATGGAGTGCTGAGACGTCCGCTGATCCCTCAATATACTGTTCAGAAGGGCTGAGGTCGGGAATCAGAAGATCTCAGCTCCTGCATGACCATGGGCACAGAGTGGTGCACGGGGTAATTAAATAATAATGAGTTATTATGCATATTTTTTCTCATAATATAACTCTATTTACAGGCCATTAGCTTGTAAGTATAGAAGATGCCCTCATCCCTTAGAGTAAGTTTGAAGAACTTCTGGACCAAGCATCTGACATGGTTAAATCAAAACTGTCTGACAACTCAGTGCTATTCTTTATCTGGCATTTAAGCAACGGTCTGAAATTAGGCATAGAGAATGTATATGCATTACATTAGGTCAAAGGTCAACTAGCCTGGTTTTGGAAAACCAGTTCTGCGCAGGACACTATGTTTGCAGATTTAGGACCACGTGACGCAATGACTTAATGTATGGGCTAAAAATGAGAATGAGTCATATTGGGTTTTTGAAGACATGTTTAAAGCCATGTAAAGACACAAGTGAGGAAAGGAGGGTGTGGTGAAATGTATTTAAGCTGGACAACAGTTCAAGGAGTTTAGAATGCCGACCATTCTCAACCAGATGGAAGACTGCCTGCCGTGACATCACAGCTATGTAAGATAATGGACTTTTTCAATATCGTTTTCTCTCTTAACTCAATTCTAATTAAGCCCAGCATTATTTTTCTGTAATGATTTTTAACCTTTATTGAATAAACCCACATATGGTTTGCACCTCTATTTCTCTTCAATCATTATATACTGGCTAAGCATAATATACGTCAATCCTATTTTTAACAATAATAGACTCTACTTGCTAGTCACTACATGGACAAGCCGTGAGGCGGGAAGTCAACCATTCCAGGGTCAGATACCAGGAGAGCATGTCAAGAATTAAGGAGATAGACAGAGGTGTAGTCAGGTCACGGTCCAGAGTCAGAATATCAGAAGGATAGAAGATCAGATAAAAGGGACAAGGTAAACAGAAGGTCAGATGAGGTCCAAGGTCTGGCAGCAGTAGATCAGAACACAGAGCGCAGATAAACAAGGCCAACAAGCACCACTGAGCAAAATGCTACAACTGGCAGTGTTTTGAGGTTTACTGCTCAGCTAAGTAGCTGGGCAATCACAGGGACCACCTGAAGGAACTTAGCATCTCCCAGTATCAGCTTGGAGGATTAAGCGGTCACTCAACACACCGACACCTCAGCACGCCCCAGCACCAGATTGGAGGACTGAGCTGTCACCCAACACACTGACACCTCAGCACGTCCCAGCATCAGATTGAAGGACTGAGCTGTCTCCCAACACACCGACACCTCAGCACGTCCCAGCATCAGATTGGAGGACTGAGCTGTCACTCAACACACTGACACCTCAGCACTCCCCAGCATCAGATTGGAGGACTGAGCTGTCACTCAACACACCGACACCTCAGCACGCCCCAGCACCAGATTGGAGGACTGAGCTGTCACCCAACACACCGACACCTCAGCACGTCCCAGCACCAGATTGGAGGACTGAGCTGTCACCCAACACACTGACACCTCAGCACTCCCCAGCTCCAGATTGGAGGACTCAGCTGTCACTCAACACACCGACACCTCAGCACGTCCCAGCACCAGATTGGAGGACTGAGCTGTCACCCAACACACCGACACCTCAGCACTCCCCAGCTCCAGATTGGAGGACTCAGCTGTCACTCAACACACCGACACCTCAGCACGCCCCAGCACCAGATTGGAGGACTCAGCTGTCACCCAACACACTGACACCTCAGCACTCCCCAGCTCCAGATTGGAGGACTCAGCTGTCACTCAACACACCGACATCTCAGCACGCCCTCATTCCACAGCACAGCAAACAGTCTCTCATAGCGTCCAAGACCCACTGAGCGGAGGAAACATGACACTGCTAAGCCCATAAACCACTATACGCACTCTTATGCAGGAGCTGAGCATTTCTGACTCTGGAGTGAACCCCTACAACTTGCAGAAAACTTTAATGCGTTTTCTCAATTCCTTAAGTAAAAACTGCAATTTGCTGGGAAAAATGCACCTTTACAATTCACCTCTTACTAAATCCTCTTGGTTCTCAAGGATGGAGATATTTTCTTTTCTTTTACAGTTTGGTTCCCGGCCACCTCTACAGTCATATAAAGGTGGCCAGTTTCCTAGGCAGAGAGAACGCGCTTACAGGCTATTTACAGCTTGTAAGTGCTGCTCTGAAGCTAACTGAATTCATGGATCCGGACATATTCAGTGGCTCCGCTCTCCTCCGCCGCTGCAGAAGCAAAGCAGCACGGGAGAGTGCACAGCAAACACCAGGGGAAATGAGGTATTACACAATGTCCATTGATATCAATGGGAAATCTGTGTAATGTAGGGGACGGGTCCTCTACAGAGATTTACACGCTCCATAACCTCTCTCCACTGTGGCCAACTGATGAGAAACCTGAACAGGGAATACTTTTTTTTTTTAGTATTTTGGCATCCATCCTAAAAATATATCCGCTAGCATACTGACCCATATATTTTGCAATTGGGCAACTAAGATGGAGAAGATGTCAGGGAGGTCCTCTATCTGGTACAAAACAAATGACATATCTTGGCAATGGTGGCTGAAGCTAGACAGTAAAATTAAGATTTGTGATATTTAAAGGGGTGGTCCCATGAAAAGTATTTATCAGTAGAGATGACAAATAGATTTGCAGGGCCCTGGTCTAAGGGCCACATCACAAGTCCATGCATGCCAGAAGGGAGCCAAGTAAGCCGTCGCCTATGTGCTGGACTTCCCAATCCTTTGTCTGATTTGTAGACCCAGCGCTGAGTGTCATCATTGTGATATGATGTCACATCGAGTGTCATAATCAGAAGAGGGGCTGGGGATGGCAGCTGGTAGGAGGCAGTTGGAAAGGCTTTTGTCCGGTGGTCATTTACTACTGATGTGGTGGCTCTATTTTCACCTACCTACTGATTGTTGAGAGCTGAACTGATTCCAAGAACAGGGGTCTTGGAGCCCCTGTGCGAGTGCAGTGGTAGTGAGCATGTGCGGCCACTGTTCCATTCACAATCTATAGTAGTACCGGTTGCACACGCTCACTACCACTCCACTGACACCGGGGGCTCAGGGGTGGTCCACCTATGTCAACCTGGATTGTAAACGTACACTGCTGACTTGATGCCATTGTACGAGAGCGTCACACAGTCTCCGTGCTCTCGGGAGCTGACAGTATGACGATGGCTAATGTAAGTCCATATCCTCAGGATTCAGCTACTGTTCCATTTCGAGAACTCACAGAAGAGGAAAGTTAACGCTGGGAGATACAATGAATGTTTCATGAGATAAAATGGTCATGTCAATGTGATGGTCCTCCATTCGTCACACTTTTATCCCAATATTACTGCTCAGTGATTCAATCTGCCGCCTTTTATGCGCGGCGCCGTCGGAGCTAAGCTTCGTGCTCTGTTATCGTGACCCCGGCATTATTGTACCTTTTTCATTTGTATACGTGTCATTCTTTAATAGCAGCCACATTCCATTCAGCAGAACGCGGAATTCTTCTGGAGGGTCGGAATAGATAATAATATCACTAAGAAATAATACAGAAACCAGAGCATTAACCGGAGAGAAAAGCCGATTCATCCACATGATATGCAAGGAACAATTCCTTATTATTCGGGGTCAAAGGGAAAAGCACAAACCCTCAGCAAAGAACCCAAAGATGAACCTCAATCACTGCAGCTGTGATAATTAGAAATGAGCGATTCTTTTGAAATACAATTACATTACCCTCAATGATTTTTCACAGAAAATTAGTTCGATTCACTACAAATTTGATTGCCCTGAAAAGACATGTACGACGCTATTCTCTATTCCTTACACACTAATCTTCTTCCTGGCTCTGCTGTCACACACAATCTGTACAGTTTCTTCAGTGTTTTCTATCTGTATGGCTAAGCTGTGATCTGTGACGTCCTGGCTGCTGCATTCCCTGCCTCGCTTTTATAGTGGCTACACTAATACTAATTTGGGTCCTTAGACGTTAAAGAGCCATAAGCTCTAAAATATCTTGATGGGCATTACATTTTTCCTGTTGTATGTTCCTCTTCTTTTAGGCTATCCTCACATCACATTTGCCCGTATGTTCAGTGCCCGCATCGAGGTTTACCTCTGTATACCATGGAATTCAGGTCAAGAGCATGGTAACCACCTCTAAACGTTTGTTTTTTGGGGTTCTGGGTGTAAGGATGGCTTTGCGTGCTGCGATATCGGTAACAATGTGTTACCGATGCTGCAGCGATAGTCCCCGCCCCTGTCGCAGGTGCGATATCTAGTGATAGCTGGCGTAGCGAATATTATCGCTACGCCACCTTCACATGCACTCACCTGTCCTGCGACGTCGCTCTGGCCGGCGACCCGCCTCCTTGTTAAGGGGGCGGGTTCTTGCGGCGTCACAGCGACGTCACACGGCAGGAGGCCAACAGGAGCAGAGGGGCGGAGATGAGCAGGATGTAAACATCCCGCCCACCTCCTTCCTTCCGCATAGCCGACGGGAGCCGAAGGACGCAGGTAGGAGATGTTCCTCACTCCTGCGGCTTCACACACAGCGATGTGTGGTGCCGCAGGAACGAGGAACAACATCATAACATCGGTCATATCCAAATTATGGAAATGACCGATGCTACACCGATGATACGATTACAACGATTTTGCGCTCGTTAATCGTATCAAAAAGGCTTTACACACTACGATATTACCTGCGATGTCGCAACGTGCAAAGCCACCCTTAGACCCCCAATGATCTGACCTTGATCCTAAAGCAAGGTCATCGATATATATGTCCTACAAAACCATTTTAAGTCATTAAAAGGGTTCTCCACCCCTGGTGAAGTCTTTGACAAGTGCTGTACGTTACTTAACCCTAATGGTGTGTAATGCTCATACTGTAAGAATTCAGCTGCATTTGCCGGTTCAGCAGTCATACGAGGACTGCAAGTATTTCTATTGAGACTAGTATGCAAAACAAAGAACCATGTAATAGATCCAAACCCTAAGTGGATTACACACAGTTAGGATCCGGCAGACTCCAGCGCTTACTGAAGATTTCACCATGGGTGGAAAAGCCCTTTCAATTCCTAAAAAATCATAGGGTTAAAGGGAACCTGTCCCAAGATTTGGCCCCTATAAGCTATGGCCACCACCAGTGGGCTCTTATATACAGCATTCCAACATGCTGTATATAAAAGCCCAGGCCACTGTGTAGAACATAGAAATCACTTTATAATACTCACCTAGAAGGTCGCTGCGGATTAGTTGCGTCATATGGGTGTCTACGTTCTCCGGTGCCGGCGCCTACTGTTTCGCCCATCTTCGTCCTCCTTCTGAAGCCTGTGTGCATGATGTGTCCTACATCATACACACTCGTCGGTCCTGCGCAGGCGCACTACAATACTTTGATCTGCCCTGCTCAGGACCTCAATGCCGGCGAGTGTGGATGACATAGGACGCGTCATGCACCAGGGCTTCAAAAGAAGGACAACAAAGATGTCCAAAAGAGGAGGCGCTGGCACCGGAGAACGGAGACGTCCATAAGACCCAACTCCACCGCAGCAACCGTTTAGGAGAGTATTATAAAGTCATTTTTACGTTCTACACAGCGGCCTGGGCTGTTATATACCTCAGCTTATGGGCCCCAAAACTGGTGACAGGTTCCCTTTAAGAATAGTGGTTGACATTTGGACACAGAGTCCCTATTACAAGGACGGACCACGATAATGAAGGGGCAGAGCGTGTTACACAGCGTCGTTCTACCGTGCGGATTGGCAGAATAACCTTTTCCGGCCGCTCAGGTTCATTAGTAAAACAACTTACTAGGATCCGAGCTTCACATTCATTTCAAAGGTGGAAAATGCTGGACCCGTTTTTTTCATGGCGATGAAGAATCTTAGTTGATCGGTGCAGTCCTGTGCGATCACCGCGTAGCAATGTGAAGGGGACAGCGAGCAGCCCAGGGTCCTTCCATCAAAGGTGACAAGGTCCTTCAGATCCACTTCACATTCTGCTGCAGAAGGAACAAAACATCATAAACAGAAAACACTGAATACAGACAAGAAGCTGTAAAGTACGAAGACAAGAAACATGACAACTTCTGAACAAAGCTACATGGTGCAGAAATCTGGTACAGATATTTCAGCACCAAATTTGCATCTCCTGACAGAATACCACAGTGAAACGACATAAAAAACGTTTTTTGTGCATTTTTTGACAAGAGATGCAAATTTGGTGCTGAAATTTTCACATGAAATTCCTGCACCAAATGTGCATCTCCTGGAAAATATAGCATCAAAACCACATCACATTTATATGCGTTTTTTTTGCCAGAAGATGCAGATTTGGTGCAGGAATTTGGTGTGTAAATTTCAACACCGTATCTACATCACTTGGCAAAAAAACATGTTTTTTCTACCAGCAGATGCAGGTCTCATGGAACTCAGTTCACGTGAGGTGGGGTTACTAAATTTAATGAGGTCACCTGAGGTCAGTTTACCAGCGGTCACATGTGGGGTACCGTGGGAACCTCCAGCTGTGACCACTGGTAAACTGAGTGATGTCACCACTCACAGCTGCGGCTCACTCAGTCTCTGCCTGAAGCCACAGTCTGTGGACATGTTTTGTGCCCGCTCGCTGTGACTTCAGTATGTAGCAGAGCCAGGATCGTCATGGCACCTTGTGTGGATTATGTCGGAACTGAGAGTTTGGGGTTAATAAATTGGAGACAGAGGGTGTTTTTTTTGTATTTTATTTCAAATAAAGGATTTTTTCGGTGTTTGTGTTTATTTCTTTTTCACTTACATTATTAGTAATAGACCCTCCCCATTACTAATCTAAGGCTTAGTGGCAGCTGTGAGCTGTCATTAACCCCTTAAATTATGCTGATTGCCCTGGTGCAGTGGTAATCAGGATGAGCTGGGTAAAGTGATGGGATTGTCGCTTCTAATGGATGCCGCAATTCTGGGTGGCTGCAGGCTACTATTTTTAAGCTGGGGGGAGCCCAATAACCATGGACCCCCCAGCCTGAGAATACCATCCCCCAGCTGTCAGCTTTCTCATGGCTGGGTATCAAAATTGGGGGGACCCAACGCTGTTTTTTTAAAAAAAACATCCTATTTTGATACACAGCCAAAATAAGTGCACGGCTGGTGGCTGCAGCCTATAGTCTTATGCTTTATCTGTGCTGAGTATCACAATATAGGGGGACCCTATGCCAATTTGTTTTATTTATTTACTTATTTTTACACTACTATAGAGATGCAATCAGAATGGGGGATTCCAAGCAACCACAGACACTGTCACACAGGTTGAGGGCATGGTCTGACTGCAACCAATCACATGCCAGGACTTACGGTGGGCGGAGGAAGCAGTGAATATGTATGAGGGTAATGAGCGGACCTGGAAGTAGTGTTAGGGGTATTTTGCACGTTGCAACATCGCACCTGCGATATCGTCGGGGTCACATCTGAAGTGACGCACATCCAGCGCCGGTAACTATGTCGCAATGTGTAAAGCCTAGGAGAGATGAACGAGCGTGAAACAGTCCAAAATTGGTGATCTGTGTCACGTCGTTCATTTTCAGAATGTCGGTGCGTCCGCAGGTACGATGTTATTTGTCGTTCCTGCAGCTCCACACATCGCTGTGTGTGAAGCCGCAGGAGCGCCAAACATCTTCTTATCTGCGCCCGGCGTCCACCGGCTATGCGGAAGGGAGAAGGTGGGCGGGATGTTTACATCCCGCTCATCTCCGCCCCTCCGCTGCTATTGGCCGCCTGCTGTGTGATGTCGCTATGACGCCGCATGACCCGCCCCCTTAGGAAGGAGGCGGGTCGCCGGCCAGAGCGACGTCGCAGGGCCGGTAAGTGCATGTGAAGCTGCCGTAGCGATAATGTTCGCTACGGCAGCTATTACCAGATATCGCATGTGCGATGGTGGCAGGGACTATTGCGCTCGGCATCGCTAGCATTGGCTAGCAATGTCGCAGCGTGCAAAGTACCCCTTACAGCTGCGCGGAGAATTGGTAAGTATAACGCTCCTGCTTATCCCTATTTTCTTTCTTTTGACTTTATTTATTTTTTAATTTTCCGGATGGCTGAATCCGAATAGCTACATGGAGACCCCTGACAACTTCATGTTCAGGGTCTGTGCACAGACACTAGATATCCGGTACAGACCCCGATGTTTACCGTCCGGGTTCACCCATCAGTAATTGTATTTATTGAGTTAGTAGTGGAGACTACACAGGGACAGATTCCAAAAGAACACTTTTGTATTTTTGTTCTGGAAATTTTGGGTAACATTTTCTAAGCACTTGATATTTTCTCATATACAGTATATATATCTTACAAAGTCACAAAATCTCCTTTGCTACCAAGAAACCTAAACTGATATCCTATAATGTCATTAGGTGGCAGTAGAAGCAAATGGAGAGAATCCCTCCGACTTTACCTTTATAAAAATTCCGTTTTTATCATTCGCTAGGTATTTAATGATACAAAGCTGCAGGTCTCAGCAAGACAAACCGGAAGGACTCTTATTTAACCCAGTACATCCATATCAACATTTAACCGTTTGCTAGTGTCTGGCCGTGCCGCAGACATTGTGCGGGGGGGAAAGGGGGGGACAACGACATATCCAGCCGATGTGCTCTGATATAAACCTCTGTTCATACTTTGCTTTTTCCTTTTGTTCACACTTCCACTAATATCTTAGGAAAGTGTTTGAGGATTTAATGACTAATTACAAGAGGGAGAGAACTTGTGCACCAGGCGCTAAATCTATGGTGTCGTGTGCACCGCTGTGATATATATCATGGTTTCTTCTTTGTTTAAACTTTAGATAGAACCAGTAAATGTGTCCATTGTACATACTAGAAGATCACCGCTTGCTGTCATCCAATGGGAACCATCCTACCTGACTTCCCGTGGATAACATATGTCCTGAGATGTGACGGACACACAGGACATCTATGAAATCTGGAAGTTGTATCGAGCAGGGTAACTGTGCTTCCATCACTCAGGACAAATTGTATCCACTTAGACTAAATGATACAGTTATTTTAATGTCATCAATAGAGTTGTTGAACATTTTAATTATTTCCTTCACCATGGTCCTGCTTCAGATGATTTTGGTGGAGCCTGGGGTCAGCCAGGTCTATCCACTGCTGAAGGGGTACTAATGTGCTCCTGTTGCGGCAGGGGCGAGAGGCTAAACCAGCCGTATAGGACAACACTCAGGAAGGTACAGGAATGCCTTATAGCTAAGGAAAGGAGGGAAGTGGTGACCCCTGACAACAACCTGCAGCTCACCGTCACTGTCCTCACCAGCCCTATACAGGTTCAGCACCTGTCGTCAAGCTGGAATCCATGGAGCCCTATTTCGCCCTGGCAAATGGGCCCTAAGTATGGATGGAGGGTATGAGCTCTTCGTCAACACCACACTCACTAAAGGAAAACACAAGGGAACAATACAGGGGAAACACAACTGCAATCACCAGAGCCCTGGTAGATAGCAAAGACAAACACTTATCTGAGCTGCAGCAACCTCAGGAGTCTGGAGCAACAGAAGACAACTTCTCCACAGCTCTGTCAGGAACAAACTATAAAAGGCACCCAAATATCCCCAGGGTGAGGCTTATAAAGGATGTCAGAGACTGGCAACAGAAATGAAAAACTGACAGATTTCCAGGGTCCTAGAGTCCGCTGCTGTAGAAACAGGGAACTGTCCGATAACAACACAAGCTGCCAATCTCTGGGATTTTCTTACACTCACTGCCACAGACCTTGACACATCTATGACAGCCGCATGGCAGCTCTTCAAAATAATGGCCAATAATGTAATACTGTACAATGTCAACTTTGGTGGGAGAAAACAAGACTCCCCTCTGTGAAAGCCAATATGAAGCCCATGGACACGAGTTGTCTCTATTAGACATCCCCTTTAATGTTCTGTTCTCACAACAGATAAAAATCTTGTATTTATTTCTGCAGAAATCTGAGATTAACCTTTGGTTTTCTGCACTGAATTCAGAGAGCTGCACAAGGATTTTCCACATTTTCGTTTAAAACCACTTTGTGAACGTGTCCGAGGTTAATGGTCACACAGGACACTGGAGTGGATCCTCGTCAAAATCCAAAAACTCTTAGAAAACTCCTTTTTATGTGAAATCCCATTTGCTGTTCATAGTTGGAGTCTTTTTGAGCTTTTTTTTAAGTGGCTTTGATAATTGCCTGATGTATTAAAAAAATGCGCATTACTTGTATGAATGGATCTTGATGGAATCCGTTCCAAACCTGGCGCTGTCCAATTAAAAGGATGAAAAACACTTCCAGAAAGTAAAAAAGCTTTTCCAAACTCTTCTAAACTAAACTCCACATAGAGAGGATTTCCAGAATCAATTTCCACTTCAAAAATTAGGGGTTTTTTTTAAACTTTTTAAATATCTCTGTGTGAACAAAGGCCAAGGCCACATTCACACATCAGTATTTATGATTCAGTGTTTATTGCTAAAGTGCGGAGTTGACCTTCTGTTGTAGGAGTTGGGTGAACTACGTCCACTCCTACGGGGAAGTGCTATTGTAATGTAAGTGTAATGTATATACGAGTGTATTGTATTGAATGTAGAATGTTCTTTTGAGCGCGCTGCTGCATCAGTGATGTAGCAGAGCTGGACTGGCGCGGCAGTCGGTGCCATCTAGAGACCACAAGTGTCATATGTTTAGGTCAAGTAATGTCTTTGATAATATTTATATGTAGAAACACTGTGAATAATGTGTAATGTATAATGGCAGATGCTGGCCCCTCATGCTTTGTCAGACGGGAGACATAGTGTAGAGAGTCACGAGTACTGCAGATAAAGGGTTATAGATTGGATAGATAAAGGATAGATAAAGGATAAAGATAAAGTATTAATAATAGAGGATATTTTACTGTAGTGTAACTAGGGAGCAAGTGTGCAGGAGTGGGGTGTCAGTGGCAGTTAGTGAGTTTGTTAGGATAGAGCAGGAACAGGTGCAAATAGCCAAGTATTCACCACAGAGACAAGGAGGGAGGAGTGAGCAGAGAAGGATCTGGAAAGTAGGACAGTTGGTCAGTGAAGCTGAAGAGGTCCAAGTGAGTGGACAGGGCCAAGGGCTAGGGCATCTACGGGACAGCAGAAATTCTCCCAGGTGTCGAGACCTCACCCTGCGGATGGACTGTAGAGTGTCCTGAGATTGGTGGGACGTTGGGGTATAGAGACCGACGGTGGTAACCTGAACTGGTCAGGAGCTGGTACGTCGTTCAAGGGCCCGAGTGAGACACGCAAGTCGCAAGGAAAGGTTACGGGGGAGGAAGTACATATTGGACTCGGCTTCTGGAGAATAGTAGCCTAGAGCGAGTGACAGTCAAGTACAAAATCCCAGGGAGAGCGGCGGCAGCATGAGAGGGCCTGTTCGACCGAGATAATGGAGAAGTGGTGAACCAAAATAAATCTGCTCCTGAGTGTTTACAAAGAGACTTGTGTGCGAATTGTGTCGTCCTCCCCGTCTACGATGAGGACCAGCAATGAAGATGGAGGAAGCACCGGACGTTATTGTAAGTGCCGCACGCCCCAACGGGACAGACAAAGTGTGAGAAGCCAGTTCCCCTCGGCCGGGATAGGGCTCCTCGCTTCACCGTGTTTTGGAAACACTCCTGGTTTTATCAAAAAAATACTGATGTGTGAATGAGGCCTTCAGACGATTTTTGATCCGTGTGGTTTTAATTGTTTTCTTTCTTTAGGTCCTAGAAGAAGGAAATCTTCCTTTGTTTTTGGAGTTTTATATTTTGCTGTTATTTGGATTCGCTCGCTCTAAAGTCCTCACATTAAATAACATATTTCACCTTTATGGCTCATATCCGGAGTCCGTTACTTTTACGATTCTGTCCTTTTATTTCAGTACTTTTGGTGATTTGACAATAAATTCCCGGACGCAGCAGTTTTCAGACCCCCTGACTGCTCATCACCGGCCCGCGTTTACACCAGATTTTATGATTTAATATTATAAGGATAAGCGCGTTTTACCTTCTTGGGTGCCGCCGACCACGGATGATACTTTGGGAAGATTTGTGAGTTCAATTAGACGAAGGTGTCTGGGCCAGCGAGTGCCAAGTGAGAGCTCCCACGGGACGGGCACGGCCTGTTTGTAAAATGTCAGCTGAAAGAACAAGAAAACATCAGTTATTAGGTGATAATTCATAAAAATATTTCATGGTTTCAGAAATTCTGCCGCTGTGATGATCCGGTGACTGAGAGCTCCGATCCCATAGGAAACTGATAAAAGGGAAAGAGGACAAGAACATCTATGAAGGATGAGGGAATCCATTCAATGTGAATTCGAGATTAGTTTTAGGAAATTTGCACAATATGCAACTTGACTTGCGTAAAAATAGCTTAAAAAAAAAATTCAATTTCCATTTTATACTTTTCAAAAAATTGTATAAGCCAGAGAAAGCTCAGAAGCATCGGTAGGAGCTTTCCCATCACATGGTACAGCGCAGCCAATCAGGAGGGACTATAATAGCCTGTATAAAAGCAGCAGCAGGGAAGGCAGCAGCCAATTTCTAGTGACTCTGGATAGTGAGAGGACGTCACAGTTCAGTGTAGAAAAGGAGAGAAAGTCATAAACACCGAATAAACTGTACAGATTGTGTGTGACAGCGCCGCAGTGAAGAACAATTACCAACCATTTACCCATAGAAAGATATGGTGAGGTCACTTGGACATTACTAAGACTGTGTTTGTGATTTATTTACAGAAAAAATGAATCATCAGAGAATGCAAATCTATCTATTATATACTGTATCTATTTTATATTATAATCTATCTAACATCAATCTATTATCTATAAATCTATTATTTATCTATTATGTATTATCTATCTATCTATCTACCTATCTATCCATTATCTATCTATTATATATCTATCATTTATTTATCATCTATCTACCGTATCTATTGCCACGAGGTACTATGGGGATAGAGGGAAACTGGACCCCTAAGTTGACCCTCAGACTAGGAAGCCCTGTGCTATGCTTATTCTCAGAGATACCCCTAATGGTGGGTGTGCCGCCCCCACGTCAGTAGCAGCCGGGCTGCTCGGATCCGGATCCGCATTGTGGCTCGAGGGATTCTCCGGACCCGGGGGTCACACGGACACTTTGAATAAAAGGGGACGTATTTGTACGGGATTTGCCGTACGCAGTCTGTGACGCCACCCACGGTGTGTGGTGAAGTGTGGCACCACCGCTGCTGTTGTGGGGAACCCGGGGGCGATGGGATGGCAGCTGGTTGTTAACCCCTCCGTGGGTAGGGATGGTTGCCCCTGGGCCCGGTGACTCGGTGCAGGGGACGGTGATGGCAGGGGCCGGCGAGTTTACTCACAATTAAATGAATCAGACAAGTCCAATAGTTAACCAAGGTGCTGGTGGCCGGCCGCCGCGGCCGGGTGTATTCTGGTCCCTCACCCAGGGTGATAGTCTGTGTCACTTTCCTCTGCACTGTGTTTTTGGTGTGGTGGACTTCCCGGTGTGGAACACGGGAGTCCGCTCCTGGTACTTCTGTTGGGAGCCTTGCCCGCTGACGCTGACCCGTGGGATCTACCGGGCCCTGGCGGATGCCCTATCCCTCTCGGTGGGTGGTTGTCTCCTTTTGGGACTTTGGTTGGGACAGGACCTATAATCCTGCCCTCAATTGCTTAATTAGCTAGGCTGTTGGTTCCAGTCCTGGCTTCAGGGTCCAAGTACCCCCTCTGTGCACGGTTTCCGGGTCGGTTCTCCAGTGTCGGTACCGGCGGGCTCCAACTCTGCCCCGGTCCACCTCGGATCTCCGGCTGCCATCTTCCCGTCTCCTGACAGACACGGACCACCGTCTGCCACCTAGCTAATACGCCGGGGCTCCAACCCCGATGCCTCTGCTCTCTGTGCTTGAGCTTCAGACTCTCAACTACTCCACTCCACTTGAACTACAACTTCAGACTCTGAACTCTTAACTTAGACTACTGCTTTTCCCACCCCGGGATCTCTAGACCCCTAGGTGGGCGTTCTCCATCCGCCTGGTCCCGCCCACTGGTGTACCTTTCCTACCCTGGGGGGATGACTAGGATTTGGTTGGAAAGGTTTAACCCTGTGAGGGAAGGTGTTGTGCGGGGGCCTACACTGTGTGACCACCTGGCGGCGCCAGGGAGTCACATGGGGATGTCTGAGTCTCCTTCTTGGCCCTGCTCCTGACCCTGATCTTATACCCTCTCCCCCAGGGAGAGGCAGGACAGGAGTGAGATTTAACCCACAGAAATAGACAGACAGGGGAAACCAAAACTCGGTCACACAGCATGCTCACATAGAGGTATAAGACGACAAGAGATTAGGAGGAAAACAAGAGCAGGGAGGAAACAACAAGACAACAGGTAACTCCACAACAACACTAGGCACAGGCTACTCTCTCTCCAGAAGGTCTGGGACACTACAACTCACAGACTAACACAGCAGAAACTATAGTTGTCGTGGGTGGAAGATCTCTTCCAACCTAACTATGAGAGGAGCAGATGTGATAGACTTCCTTTCAACAGGTGATCCCAGAGCCTAACAAGCAGGCTAGCAGAGGTTATGGCTGAGCACACAGCTGGTCAATGCCCGAGTCTGCCTGTGTAGATCAGAAACACCAGAGATACCATCGGACAAAATGTCACACTCTGCATTGTGAACAGAGCCTGACGCCGCCATGACAGTCAGCAATTTTTGTGTAAAACTCCATGTGACATCTATGGTACAAATTGAAAATTGAGGCCTCCATACAATTGCTAATTGTCCATGAGATATAGTCCAAAAAGGAAAAAAAAGCCCATATATTCTTCATACAGACAGATCAGTCCCTGCCTCATCATTCAAGTATACATGGAAACCAAGACACACAATGTGAACAGCGGCTGAGACGTGCGGCTCCTTACCTTTGGTGTCTTCAGGATGGTATCATATGTGTCCGGAGTGCTGGCGGCCACCCGCACTGTGACCTGGTGGGATGGGTTAGACTGGCGCAGTTCTGAGAACCCCATACTATAAGCCACACCGGGTACAAAGCCCATGAGACTGCAGGAATACAGAAATGTCTGCAGTTAGTACTATGACCATGTAGGCATCTGTCTAATACCAGAGGCGGAGGAATGACCGTCACCTGTGAGCCGCGCTCCTCAGCCAGGACGGTAGCTTCTTCCACTGCCATGAGAGCTGCACGGCTGGAGAGCCGGAGAGGGTCCCCGTGGAGACCTTACCTACAACCTTATAGTCATGGCAATTCTCACCCCATCTCAGCATTGCCTGGAAGTCATCAGAATAAAGACATTTAGGAGGTAAAATCTTAGAACGACAATAATAAGGATTATCCTATGTGTCTGTCTCTTTAAATCAGACCATTATATGTTCATTGATAATGAGTTTTCTTTCTATAGTGTTGCGGGCGGGGGCCGCTGCCGCTTGTCTCGGGGGGCCTGCTCGGATCCGGGTTCGCTGCTGCGGCTCGAGTGGTGACCGCACGCAGGCTCTCACGGCCGCCCGTCCACACAAGCGTCAAAAAGGGGGTATTTACAGGGGATTTGTTGTGTCTGTGACGCCACCTGTGGGTTGCGGTGAGGGAAGGTGGCACCGCCGCTGCCAGGTGATGGGGCGCCTGGGGCTGATGGAGCGGGGCAGCGAGATGGGATCCCCTCCACGGGTAGGGGAGGTGTAGTCCTGGGGCCCGCGGATTGAACACAGGAGTGATGGCTGCTGGAGCTGGCGCGCTGGGCTGGACCAGGGGACAATGGTGTACTCCAGTTGAGTAACTTCACACAAGTCCAGTAGTAAACCAAGTTGTCAGTGGCCGGCTGCCTCAGGAGGGTGCATTCGGGTCCCGCACCCAGATAAATGAACAGGTATCCCTTCCTCCTGCACGCTGTTTGTTTTTCCTTTTGGACGACTTCGCATGGAATGGAGAAGTCCACTTCCGGTTTTGTATGTGTTGGGAGTTGTGGGCCGCGACAGCTGACCCTTGGGATTTCAGTGGGTTCTGACGGACACTCTATACCCCACGTTGGGCTTCCATTACGCTCTATCTGGGCAGTTAGTGGGACAAAGTCTGGAACCTTGTCCAGGGCTGGTTAATTGGAGAGGGGCTTGCAACCTACCTCGCCCTAGGGTTCAGGCACCCCGACTGTGCCCGGCCTCCGGACCGGATTCCCGCTGTCGGCACCGGTGGGCTACAACCCTGCCCCGGTCCACTTTAGGTCTCCCGCGACCGAATCTCCGTCGCCTGTGGCCCTGTTCACTATCTGCCACCTAGCCGGGCAGTCCAAGGGCTACTACCCTGGACTACACTGCTGTCAGCTCTCCACACTTCAACTGTCAACTCTCATTTCTCATCTACTGTGATCCCGCCTCTCACCCCTAGGTGGGCGTTCTCATCTGCCTGATCCCGCCCACTGGTGTGCCCTTATTATCATGAGGGGGTGACTAGGGTTTAAAGGCTTTGTGTTATGCCTAGATGTGGGTTTCTGGTGGTAACAAGGAGGATGTACACTTTTGTGACTACCTGGTTTTGTCAGGGCGTCACAATAGAACATGACGCATTCGAGATGAGTAACAAATTGAGCCCGAATCCGGCTCCCCAGCCCTCGACTGACCCATCTAGGTCGGCCCTTCTATTATATAGGATCTAGGGAGATTCAGGGAGGTGAAATGTCCATAAATCTCTACTGGAATCAGTGCTGATGCTGCAGTAATTATAGGACTCCATTAGGGGACATGTTCTGCCTAAAGTTTCAAAAGCAACTTGTAACCTAGGACAATGTCTATAATACATCTATCATCTATCCATTATGTATCCATGTATCATCTCTCAGCAGGGAGGAAGTAAAGGACTGCAGTAATGTCCATCTCCTTCTACTCTGTAATGAATGGCGCGTGCAGTCTGCACTTGATTCTCAATGAGAAACTTGGATTTTCTAAGGATTGGACCTTAAGGAACCCGCTTTGAAACAAAACCTCCATTATATTTTTCCCGTACAACTTTCTTACCGAAGCTTTGTGGAATCCAGACACAGAGGCGTCTACACACGTCTTCCAGAGGCTTTTGTGGTTCAGAGGGACTGTGACGACTTGTGCTTTGGACCTTATCGGATCTATGTAAGCCGTGGTCTGGATTCCTTGGTGCTGGGCATCACTCGTGATAGATTTTACCAGAAAAACGAAGTTAGGATGCATTGCACCAGATAAGTTCTGCAAAAAAAGCCTCAATTAAGATAAAATAGAAATAAAAAAATTAGTTAAAAACGAAAGTTTTGATTAATATTTAGAATCCAGAGTAACGTTTCCATAACTGAGTTATTATTCAATAGCACCGAGAACACAGAACAATGGATCATTACTTGGTCCAAAAGTAAGGTTTACGGGTTTATAAGATGTTCTCTGCGGCGCTGTTCTTCCTTCATGCCTAACTTTAGGGTTACATTGTGACAATGAAATTGCACATTGTGATATCACGTCTAATAATTTCCTCTGGTGTCGCATTGTGACCTGCAACATCGAGTTGCAAATGTTTCTAAATGAGTTGGGTTTTGGGTCACCGGCCATAGACTTCAATGACTTGTCCCAACCTGGCTACTTTATGTGACTACAAAATCACAGCAAGTTGCACCGATATTTTTGTCGAGCGACTTTTTTGAAAATTTCTGTTGTGCACCAAATGTGTAGCCCGCCCCAAGCCTCATGTGCTGCTCACCATGAAAGCAGGGCTGATGACCGGTCAAGCAATGATGGCGAAGATTAGCAAATCTGGCAAAAACGTGATATATGGACTAAAACAATAACTGGGGTGTAAAATGGCAGTGAGAACACAGACCAAGCAAATGTCTTGTAAAAGGTGAACGGGGCCCCCGTGATAGATCTATACTATGTTTTATGCTTTTACTATGTACTGTTGAATATTATAATACATGTGTTGATGTTCGGGTGTTTTCAGAGAAGAATAGGCTATTCTTCCAGATGTAGTAGAGGTGTGCTGGTCTATCAGGTTACCAAATGCTGCCATCTAGCGGTTGGGTTAGCTGGGGGGAAGTGAGTTTTAGGATCGATGGTAGATAAGACAGGGTTAAATAGTAAAGGGAGGAGTGACAGTTGGCAGGGGGTATGATTAGGAGGGGAGATCCACAGGACGTCAATGGAGAAGTGGATTCAGAGTGAGAGGATGTGGCCTTCGTGCTAGGGACAGTCAAGGAACTTCAGGAGGTCCGGATCCTACAGCTCACCCCAACGAGCTTAGAGAGTCGTCCAGCCACAGAAGCCATCGGGCCCAGAAGCGGAAGAGGGTGCGCGGAATAAAGAGGAAGGAGGCGAAGATTCTGGAGTTTTCAGGACTAGGTCCAAGATAACGGGGGACAGGATGCATAGTAGTACCCCAGAGAGAGAGAAAGGAAGGCCATGTCTGTCATAACAGTGTGAGGAAGAAAAGTGAACAAAACTGGTTGGCCAGGTGAACTCATTGCTTGTCTTACTATCTGATGGTGACAACGACTGGCAGCAGGGGTGATGGACCTAGGCTCAAAGCAGCAAGTAAGTGCAACTGCACCACGCCCGAAGTCATGTCCGCACCCAGAACCTCCTTGGCGAAGGAGGGCAGCATCCAAGTGGCTCAGACCCGGCTCCTTCTTCAGTCCTGCTCAGGAAAATAATGTGAGGGTAATAATATGAAACCAAACCTCATATGGCAATGGGTTCATTCCACTGCTGCTGCTGCTTTCTTCACTGCTGCTGCTTTCTCCACTGCTGCTGCTTTCTCCACTGCTGCTGCTTCTCTGTGACTTCTATAAAGCAATGTAAACAAATGCTGAATTAGAAACATCAAGTTTTTTTTAAATTATTTTCCTACACATCAGTGACTGTAGAGGCGGTAACACACTGGGGGGCTCTTTCCAAATCAATAGGTGAAGAACAGCTGAGCAATCTAGAGACCAGCTTAAGGGGACACCTATCCTTCAGAATGATGGGTTCCCCATGGGTATCTCATTAGATGACATGTTCCCTTTAACAATACATTAATGATCACATCAATTTCTCTGTATATGTAACAGACACAATAGAGGAGTTTTCTGGCATAAAATAGTTGAGGTTGCATTTGCACAAAAATGTTGGGATATATTGCCAAATTTCTAAAAAAAAATGGCCAGTGCTTCACAATTTCTCCCAGCAAATATTTTTCCTGTGACCTTCACCAATCAATGATCCACCGAGCAGCCGATCTATCATTTACCCGTCGTATCCATTACATCTCTTATATTGCATCAAAACATGTGAATATTCCAAATCTCATCCATTATTATGAATTACTTACCAGAAGAGAAGATGTCGACCAAAACTTGGCAGAGTAAATTTGAGGGGCAAAAAGTTCCTGGAAAATTAGGGGTGAAAATAGAATAAAAATATACAATAAAGAAAGAATAAAAATCACGATCATAATGATATAGACAAAAATAAGAAGAAAAATATCAAGTCTAATCCAGAGCAGTGATTGTTACCGTGTAGTGCGGAGACTCTTTCGGAGAGGAGTCGTACTCGATTTCCATGCGGTTTTTCCCACCACAGTCCGTACAGTTCGTAACATCTGCAGACTTAGTGTTGCTTTTTCTTATAGTTTTCCAGTGATGTTTATCTGGATGTTTTTTGTCACTTTCATGCCTTTGATGTACACCAGGGTTCTCTCTACTACTTTCTATGGGTGTCTTTTTGCTCTTTGCTTGTTTGTTGTGATGTCTCTTTTGACTTGAGCTTTCACTAATACTTGGCCGCTGTTTTCTTGGATCCTTTCTTGGGTTGTGCTCTTGTATACTTTGACTGCTGCTCTCACTACTACTGCTGCTACTACTACTCTTTGCATGCTTTCCCTTGCTTTTCTTGGTCCTCTGGACACCTTCACTACTTTGAAATTTGCATTTTTTCTCATCACCTTTGATCGTGCCATGTTCTTTAGAATGATGACATTCAGAGTCATGGTTGCCTTTCTGAGGGATTTGGTCTTGTTTAGCATTTTGTTCCTTGTGATCATCTTCCTTAGGTGTTTGCCAACAAGTACAATGCTCTTTGTCACCGGTTGATTCATGATCAGCACCTTCTTGATGGTCTTCCTGGTGGTTATCCTCTTCTGTTTCACTTCGAGCTTTATGCTGCTGTTTTACATTTTTTCCCTCATGCTTATCTTTGTGATGATGGCCCTCTTGATCTTCTTTTCCTTGTTGGGACTTGTTTGAAGGTTTGTGGTCTTCTGCCTCATCTCTTTGCCCTTCTTTCTGTTTTTTAGGATGATCCTGATGGTCATCTCCGTCCTGCCCATTCTTGTTTTTGCGTCCTTGGTGACGTGGTTGATGATGGTCTTCATCTTGGGCATCTTTATGAGCTTCATGTTGGCTTTTGTGGCTACCCTCATGTGCTACTGCCTTATGTTCTTCATGGTCAATGCTTTTGCGTTGAGATGTTTGGTCTTCTGCTTCATCTCTTTGCCCTTCTTTCTGTTTTTTAGGATAATCCTGATGGTCATCTCCTTCTTGCCTGTTCTTGTTTTTGCGTCCTTGTAGACCTGGTTGATGATGATCTTCATCTTGGACATCCTTATGAGCTTCATGTCGGCTTTTGTGGCTACCCTCATGTGCTACTGCCTTATGTTCTTCATGGTCAATGCTTTTGCGTTGAGGTTTTTGGTCTTCTGCCTCATCTCTTTGCCCTTCTTTCTGGTTTTTAGGATGATCCTCATGGTCATCTTCTTCCTGCCAGTTCTTGTTTTTGCGTCCTTGGTGACCTGGTTGATAATGGTCTTCATCTTGGGCATCCTTATGAGCTTCATGTCGGCTTTTGTGGCTACCCTCATGTGCTACTGCCTTATGTTCTTCATGGTCATGGCTTTTGCGTTGAGGTTTTTGGTTTTCTACCTCATCTCTTTGACCTTCTTTCTGTTTTTTAGGATGATCCTGATGGTCATCTCCTTGCTGCTCATTCTTGTTTTTGCGTCCTTGGTGACGTGGTTGATAATGGTCTTCATCTTGGGCATCCGATTGAGCTTCATGTTGGCTTTTGTGGCTACCCTCATGTGCTACTGCCTTATGCTCTTCATGGTCATGGCTTTTGTGTTGTGGTTTTTGGTTTTCTACCTCATCTCTTTGACCTTCTTTCTGTTTTTTAGGATGATCCTGATGGTCAACTCCTTGCTGCTCGTTCTTGTTTTTGCGTCCTTGGTGACCTGGTTGATAATGGTCTTCATCTTGGGCATCCGATTGAGCTTCATGTCGACTTTTGTGGCTACTTTCATGTGCTACTGCCTTATGGTCTTCACGTTCATGGTTTTTGTGTTGATGTTTTTGGTCTTCTGCCTCATCTCTTTGCTCTTCTTTCTGGTTTCTAGGTTGATGCTTATGTTCTTCTCCTTCCTGCCAACTGTTCCTTTCATGTCCATCACTGTGGTCTGCACGAGGATTGCTCTTATCCTGTGAGTCCTTATGAGGCTTCTTGTTTTCTCCAGGTTTTTGTTTTTTTTTGTTGTTAATTTCATATATTTCTGCTTTATCTGCATCATATTCATGGCCCTTTTGGTGCTTTTCATCTTCTACTTGCCCATGTGGCTTCTTGTTATGCTTTTGTTTTTCTTCCGTTCGACACTTGCAATGGACTTTCACGTCTCTTTCTTTGTTCTGATGACCTTTGTGGTCATGAACCTCGTCTGTTTCATGATGTCTTCTTGGATTTTTGGGTGTTTTTTGTGATTTATGTTGGTCTTTGTGATGCCGTTTGTTTTCTTGCTTCTTATGTTGTTTATGCGTTTTTTCATGGTGGGGTTTCTGTGCAGATTTAGCAGCTGATGAAGAATCAATTAAAGTGTCAGTAGTGTTTTCGGAACTTAGTGGCCTATCCGTAGACCGTGGACTTGTGTTGTTCCACCATTCACTCTGGTAGAAAAAAATGAAGATAATGTGAAATTAAACATTGCTGAGGTTTTACATTTGTGCTCTTATGATAAATACAGTAATATTTTTGAATTAAGCATTTATGAGACCCAACAAATTATAAATTAAGAACAAAACACCGGGTCATAGGGAAGGAGCGTTCTGCTAGATGGGCCAAGAAAGAGCCCTGGGAGTGCAAGGACTAAACCGAAATTTACATACTTTCTTTATCCCTCTTATGTGCATTCCTTGACATCAGGAGAATAGTTGAGGACTAGAGTGACACTCCAAACCGTGGAGGTGCTATTGTGGGGGTTGAGACCTTGGCTGAGACGTTTGTCACCAGCTGCGGCAACTGTTTGCTGAATCGGGGTTGGATCTTTAGCGGGAGGTTGTATGGAGGACACCCCGGCCTCGGAGAGGAAAACCGACCAGCAGTCTTGTATAGTTATTCAGTCTGAACGATGTAACATTTGGTCACACTATGGCGGTAAGTAATTACACTAATGGTTATGATGCGAAACATTTGCACTTTAGCATCACTTTGCACAATAGAAATGGACAAAATTCATGGACTGATCCATGATCGTGTAAATCTTTGACCCCTATTGATCAGGACTGAAGTTTTGGATGCCAGTCTTGAGTAACTGTTTGCTGGAGAAAGATGCGCCAAATTCTTAAAGAGGCGCGTGCTTCTCATTGAGTTTGGTGCATCTTTCAGCTGTTGCGTGCCACCGCTCTGCTCAGACACTAATGTAAAAAAAGCTCCCAATTTGTGAAAATTTTGCACAACTACAAACAGTAGTATAAACTGCTTCAATAATCAGCCTCGTTGTCTTGGAAAAAATGAAGAGGCCAATGCATAAAGGCTGGAGTTGTTCACGCCAATCTCAATAAAGGATGCCCTGGAGTAAGGTGTATAAATTTGTTAAAGGGAATCTGTCACCACTTTGACTTTTTTAAATTATTACTATATTCAGACAGGTTGTATAACGCTGACAATAGTCTGACCTTTACGTCTCCTATCAGATGCCTTGTTGTGGAAATATCATCTTGTATCACTTTATGTAAATGAGCTTTTCCAGGCTATGGGGCGGATGCTGCCTGGAAGATAACTCCGCCTCTAGAGATTATTTTAAATAAAAGGGGCGTTACCGGTGTGATGAGTGACGGCCGCTCTCTGCTCTCTGTGCAGAGCTGTGTGTGATTATATCTGACACTTCTGCAGTCTCCTCTCCGCTTCAGCCTCCAGCTCGCAGGCAGACAGGGCTGCAACATTGCTGCAATGAAGCAGAGCTCAGAGAACTGCAAAAATGTGTTTGAAAGAAGACAAATTCCATTTCTCCTGTTCTGTGTCAGTTACTTGTGTCACACTGGTAACGTCCCTTTTATTTATAATAAGCTCTGGAGGCGGAGTTATCTTCCAGGCAGCATCCGCCCCATAGCCTGGAAGAGCTCATTTACATAAAGTGATAAAAGATGATATTTCAACAACAAGGCAGTGATAGGAGACATAAAGGTAAGACTATTGTCAGCATTCTACAACCTGTATGCCCATATTAACAGTGTAAAAAGGTCGAAGTGGTGACAGATTCCCTTTAAGAGACCAGACCATGGCTCTACTGAGATTTTTTGCCATTGTGGTGGAATTTATGAAGAATTTGCAGTCACGTTTGGCCGCTCCACCTCCAGACTTAAGGTGCGTTCACATCAGTGGTATTTTGTCGCACTGCCGGATCCATCAGAACTCCAGTACAGTGCGATGCAATTCAATGGCATCGCGGCACGCTCCGGTCACATGTGACCGGAGCATGTGACCGGAGCTTGCCGCGATGCCATTGAACTGTATTGCACTGTACTGGAGTGTGCCGGATCCGGCAGTGCGGCGACATTCCGCTGATGTGAGAGCACCGTAAGCTCCGTTACTTTTCAAAGTGTTGGAAGGGTTGTCCGGGACCGGCGTAAAATTGCCAAAAGTTGCAACATTTTTGCACAATTATGACTTGTACAAAAATGCTGTAAAGGTTCAAGTGCTGTTATTCCAGAATTCTGGGGAAACGGTGGGATCTATGGTCCCCGTGTGTCTGGGGTTATTGGCTGCTCCCCTGGATCCACAGATTCCCCGCTATCTGCGTCCCTGTTAGTCTCGGTCGCGGTGTTTGTTTCTGGCCTCGTAGCTTCATTTGTTTGCTGTACTCTATTATTTTCCTGTACATTATGCATTCGGTCTTTTTCGGGATTTTCGCCCCCCCTGTGCTCACACATCACATCCACTCCTTCTTACCTCCTTCAACGTTCCTTCGCTGCTGCTGAGAATCTTCTTCAGCTTTGATAGAGCCATGTGGTCCATTGGGTTTTCCGTCTGGCGCGTTTCCCCGTCAGTTCTCCGTACATTTACTGAACGCACCATTTTCATTGCCGCCCCAGGCCCTGCTTGAAATTCTATTTGTATTTTCTCGACCGAAGCATCCGCGTGCGCTAAAACCGAAAAAAAAAGAGGAGCACTTACCAGTTTAATTATTGAAGAGCCTGAAATTCAATACACCTTTGTGCGGGTCTGTTCGGCATAAAAGCAAATCTCTGGAAAATAAGGCCTCGCGTCCTGCGCGGCTGCGCGGCTTTCTGCACTTTCTCACTCACTAAACTTTGCTGTAATTACTTTGCGACTCGTTATCTCGCATTTAATTGCAGTGTATTAAGCAAATGGATTTATTACTAATTTTGCTATTTAAGTCTCGTAGCTTCAGCTCTTCTTATAGCGTGTAGGACACAAGGTAAATCAATAATATAAAGTCAGCTCTGCTACATCTGCTACATTGTTTTCACACTAGGCAAATGCTGAAAAATCAGAGCCAAAGCGCAGGTTTTTTTGGTTCCTTCTGGCGCTCATCATCTGGGGAAGCTGCTGTAATGCCGCTCCCCAGGCACACCCCTGCTTAAGTGTGGTACTCATGGGTGGAGCCTGACTCAAGGATTCTCCTGCATACCTCCTTCTTATCGTCCATCATCCTCGGCGCATCTTCTGATTAGAGCCCCGATGTGATGTCATGCAAACGGATCGCTGTAACGATGACTATGATGAGCGCCATAATCAGAAGAGGCGCTGCGGAGGTATCAGGTGGGAGGTTTGCAGGGCCATGGTCCGGCGGCTATGGATTACCAATGTGGCTCCCGGACCAGGGTCCTGCAAACCGTATTGCTGAACTTTAGTCCTTAAGGAAATATAAAAGCAGGTAAGTGCAGACCTTCCCTGAACTATGTATTCAGAATTAACCTGGCAGATTTCTTAACATGTCTAATTTAGTAAATGTTTGCATTCCACATAAAGTCACAATTCTAGAGCATCAGTTTAGAACTTTTGTGCTGTCCCTCTGTTACTCCTCCTGGACAAGTTAGAATATATTTCTATTCTTTCTTGTGAATAGGATGTGTCTCTATATATTCTGACATTGTGCAATGAGAGCTGACACTGCTACAGTATTTACAGGCACACTGACACATTTCCAGGAGGAGTAACAGAGGAACACCACTAAGAAAAGATGTTCCAGATAGATTCCCTGTAATACTCATTCTAACAGCATGGTTACTCATTGGTTAGCACTATATGGTGGCTCAGTGGTTAGCACTCTACCATATATTTGGTGGCACAGTGGCTAGCACTGTATGGTGGCTCAGGTGTATGGTGGCTCAGTGGTTAGCACTGTACTTTATATTGGGTGGCACAGTGGCTCTATGGTTAACACTGTATGGTGGTTCAGTGGTTAGCACTCTATGGTGGCTCAGTGGTTAGCACTGTACTATATATTTGGCGGCACATGGGCTCAGTGGTTAGCACTGCATGGTGGCTCAGTAGTTAGCACTATACTATATAATTGGTGGAATGGTGGCTCAGTGGTTAGCACTGCATGGTGGCTCAGTGATTAGCACTGTACTATATATTTGGTGGTACGGTGGATCTGTGGTTAGCACTGTATTGTGGTTCAGTAGTTACCAGTATACTATATATTGAGCGACACATGGGCTCTGTAGTTAGCAGCACTATACTATATATTGGACGGCACGGGGGATCAGTGGTTAGCACTGTATGGTGGCTTAGTGGATAGCACTATACTATATATTTGGTGGCATGGTGGCTAAGTGGTTAGCACTGTATGGTGGCTCAGTGGTTAGCACTGTACTATATATTGGGTGGTACAGTGGATCTATGGTTAGCACTGTATGGTGGTTCAGTACTTACCACTATACTATATATTAAGCGACACGTGGGCTCAGTGGTTTGCAGCACTATACTATATATTGGACGGCACGTGGGCTCAGTGGTTAGCGCTGTATGGTGGCTCAGTGGTTAGCATTGTACTACATATTTGGTGGCACAATGGCTCAGTGGTTAGCACTATATGGTGGCTCAGTGGTTAGCACTGTACTATATATTGGGAGGTACGGTGAATCTTTGGTTAGCACTATATGGTGGTTCACTAGTTACCACTATACTATATATTGAGCGACATGTGGGCTCAGTGGTTAGCAGCACTATACTATATATTAGATGGCACGGGGGCTCAGTGGTTAGCACTGCATGGTGGCTCAGTAGTTAGCACTATACTATATATTGGGTGGCACGGTGGCTCAGTGGTTAGCACTGTATGGTGGCTCAGTGGTTAGCACTGTACTATATATTGGGTGGTACAGTGGATCTGTGGTTAGCATGGTATGGTGGTTCAGTAGTTACCGCTATACTATATATTGCGCGACACATGGGCTTAGTGGTTAGCTGCACTATACTATATATTGGACGGCACGGGGGCTCAGTGGTTAGCACTGCATGGTGGCTCAGTAGTTAGCACTATACTATATATTGGGTGACATGGTGGCTCAGTGGTTAGTACAGCAGTCTTGCAGCGCTGGGGTCCTGGGTTCAAATCCCACCAAAGACAACATCTGCAAGGAGTTTGTAGATTCACCTCGTGTTTCCTCCAACACTGCAAAGACATACTGATAGGGAATGTAGATTGTGAGCCCCAATGGGGACAGTGATGTATGTATGTAAAGTGCTGGGGAATTAATAGTGTTATATAAGTAAATATTATTTTTAATAAATTACCTGGTTTAATTGTGACCTTGACAGCATGCTCCCCAATCACATGATAAAGGGGGCAGTTTCGGGCAGATGCGGCCGTCAAGCTTTTCTTCTCCAAGCAAACCTGGAAGCCAAAATGACTTGTCCGCGCACACGTGGAATAGTCCGGGGAGTCTGCGGGGCTGCGCGGGTGATCGGACGCCTTCTCTCTGCTCAGAACTTCTGCAGAAAACTTTCCCTGCGAGTTGATGGGAGAGACGTCATTATTATCTGCAGGTATCAATGTGGCATTAAATATGTTTTGAATGAAACCTGCTACTTTTTAAATGAAATCCTTCTTGAATTCCGCTCGGGATCCCCCGCCGATACTTTGTGTTTCTGTGTTAGTGAGATCTGGGTGATTTTTTCTTGCTAAGTGCTTTTCAGTTTCTGGTTCCTCACAAGTCTATTATTATTCCCAGGAGAAAAGTGAAGGTTTTGTTCATGGAGATTGACTGAAAATATGTTTTAAAAAAAACCAAAAAACTTTTGAGATATAAACCTTTGTGGTGGCCACACGCGGCCCGTGCCGGAATTAAATGGCCGCCCGCTGCTCCCTTCCCGAGCGCTCTGCGGCAAAACGTCTCCCAAACCCTATACCACACCTCATATCATTATCATTTACCAGAACAAGATATTGGGATGTTACTGTCACATAAATCGGCTCCGCCGCGCTGCGACCGCTCAACGGTGAAGACTCACAACCCAGCAATCATTAGTCCTTACACTTTCAACTTTATTATTAATTTTTCTTATTTCTTTCTTCATTTTTCAACCTTTTTGTTTAATTATTTTTATTTTACGTTTTATTTTCTTTTTTTTTTATTAACATTTTATTCTTTTTTTCTCCTTTTATTTTTTTTTTATTTATTATTAATTTACTGTTTGTGATGGAAAAAGTTCCTTAAAGGAGTTTTCCCAAGAACAAAGTTAATTTTAATCAATAGATCTTGTAATAATAATAATTTCCACAACTGCATGTTGTATAAAATGTTCCTGTGCTGAGACAATCTTATATATGTGTCCTTGCTGTGTACTGTGTAATGACCGTGTCTGACAGTACAGGGGCATGGTCTGATCATATCACATCTCCTGGGCCGGGGAGGATGCAGAAGAGTATATAGATAATACAGCACCGGATCACAGATTATTCTTTCTGTGACGTAAAACATTTTTTAAAAATAGGCAGGGTATAGAAATAGGGTATAAAATAGGCTTTACCTCACACAAAGAATAATTTGCGATCCCATGCTGTCTGTATACTCCTCTGTGTCCCCCTGGCTGTAATGTCTGTATACTCCTCTGTGTCCTCTTCGGCTGTAATGTCTGTATACTCTTCTGCGTCCTCCTCGGCTGTAATGTCTGTATACTCTTCTGTGTCCTCCCCGGCTGTAATGTCTGTATACTCCTCTGCAGCCTCCCTGGCTGTAATGTCTGTATACTCTTCTGTATCTCCCTGGCTGTAATGTCTATATACTCTTCTGTGTCCTCCCCGGCTGTAATGTCTGTATACTCTTCTGTATCTCCCTGGCTGTAATGTCTATATACTCTTCTGCGTCCTCCCTGGCTGTAATGTCTGTATACTCTTCTGTATCTCCCCGGCTGTAATGTCTGTATACTCTTCTGTATCTCCCTGGCTGTAATGTCTGTATACTCTTCTGGGTCCTCTTCGGCTGTAATGTCTGTATACTCTTCTGTATCTCCCCGGCTGTAATGTCTGTATACTCTTCTGTATCTCCCTGGCTGTAATGTCTGTATACTCTTCTGTATCTCCCCGGCTGTAATGTCTGTATACTCTTCTGTATCTCCCCGGCTGTAATGTCTGTATACTCTTCTGTATCTCCCTGGCTGTAATGTCTGTATACTCTTCTGCGTCCTCCCCGGCTGTAATGTCTGTATACTCTTCTATATCTCCCCGGCTGTAATGTCTGTATACTCTTCTATATCTCCCCGGCTGTAATGTCTGTATACTCTTCTGTATCTCCCTGGCTGTAATGTCTGTATACTCTTCTGTATCTCCCCGGCTGTAATGTCTGTATACTCTTCTGTATCTCCCCAGGTGTAATGTCTGTATACTCTTCTGTATCTCCCCGATTGTAATGTCTGTATACTCTTCTGTATCTCCCCAGGTGTAATGTGTGTATACTCTTCTGTATCTCCCCGGCTGTAATGTCTGTATACTCTTCTGTATCTCTCTGGCTGTAATGTCTGTATACTCTTCTGTATCTCCCTGGCTGTAATGTCTGTATACTCTTCTGTATCTCTCTGGCTGTAATGTCTGTATACTCTTCTGTATCTCCCCGATTGTAATGTCTGTATACTCTTCTGTATCTCTCTGGCTGTAATGTCTGTATACTCTTCTGTATCTCCCTGGCTGTAATGTCTGTATACTCTTCTGTATCTCCCTGGCTGTAATGTCTGTATACTCTTCTGTATCTCCCTGGCTGTAATGTCTGTATACTCTTCTGTATCTCCCCGGCTGTAATGTCTGTATACTCTTCTGTATCTCCCTGGCTGTAATGTCTGTATACTCTTCTGTATCTCCCCGATTGTAATGTCTGTATACTCTTCTGTATCTCCCCGGCTGTAATGTCTGTATACTCTTCTGTATCTCTCTGGCTGTAATGTCTGTATACTCTTCTGTATCTCCCCGATTGTAATGTCTGTATACTCTTCTGTATCTCCCTGGCTGTAATGTCTGTATACTCTTCTGTATCTCCCTGGCTGTAATGTTTGTATACTCTTCTGTATCTCTCTGGCTGTAATGTCTGTATACTCTTCTGTATCTCCCTGGCTGTAATGTCTGTATACTCTTCTGTATCTCCCTGGCTGTAATGTCTGTATACTCTTCTGTATCTCCCCGGCTGTAATGTCTGTATACTCTTCTGTATCTCTCTGGCTGTAATGTCTGTATACTCTTCTGTATCTCCCTGGCTGTAATGTCTGTATACTCTTCTGTATCTCCCTGGCTGTAATGTCTGTATACTCTTCTGTGTCCTCCCTGGCTGTAATGTCTGTATACTCTTCTGTATCTCCCCGGCTGTAATGTCTGTATACTCTTCTGTATCTCCCCGGCTGTAATGTCTGTATACTCTTCTGTATCTCCCTGGCTGTAATGTCTGTATACTCTTCTATATCTTCCCGGCTGTAATGTCTGTATACTCTTCTGTATCTCCCTGGCTGTAATGTCTGTATACTCTTCTGTATCTCCCTGGCTGTAATGTCTGTATACTCTTCTATATCTTCCTGGCTGTAATGTCTATATACTCTTCTGTATCTCCCTGGCTGTAATGTCTATATACTCTTCTGTATCTCCCCGGCTGTAATGTCTATATACTCTTCTGTATCTCCCTGGCTGTAATGTCTGTATACTCTTCTGTATCTCCCTGGCTGTAATGTCTGTATACTCTTCTGTATCTCCCTGGCTGTAATGTCTGTATACTCTTCTGTATCTCCCTGGCTGTAATGTCTGTATACTCTTCTGTATCTCCCCGGCTGTAATGTCTGTATACTCTTCTGTATCTCCCTGGCTGTAATGTCTGTATACTCTTCTGTATCTCTCTGGCTGTAATGTCTGTATACTCTTCTGTATCTCCCTGGCTGTAATGTCTGTATACTCTTCTGTATCTCCCTGGCTGTAATGTCTATATACTCTTCTGTATCTCCCTGGCTGTAATGTCTATATACTCTTCTGTATCTCCCTGGCTGTAATGTTTGTATACTCTTCTATATCTTCCTGGCTGTAATGTCTATATACTCTTCTGTATCTCCCTGGCTGTAATGTCTATATACTCTTCTGTATCTCCCTGGCTGTAATGTCTGTATACTCTTCTATATCTTCCTGGCTGTAATGTCTGTATACTCTTCTGTATCTCCCTGGCTGTAATGTCTGTATACTCTTCTGTATCTCCCCGGCTGTAATGTTTGTATACTCTTCTGTATCTCCCTGGCTGTAATGTCTGTATACTCTTCTGTATCTCCCTGGCTGTAATGTCTGTATACTCTTCTGTATCTCCCTGGCTGTAATGTCTGTATACTCTTCTGTATCTCCCTGGCTGTAATGTCTGTATACTCTTCTGTATCTCCCTGGCTGTAATGTCTGTATACTCTTCTGCGTCCTCCCTGGCTGTAATGTCTGTATACTCTTCTATATCTTCCCGGCTGTAATGTCTGTATACTCTTCTGTATCTCTCTGGCTGTAATGTCTGTATACTCTTCTGTATCTCCCTGGCTGTAATGTCTATATACTCTTCTGCACACCAGTGACTATGTAAGGGGAATACATGGAATAGCAGAAACTGCTGTGTGAATACTGACTTGAAAAATCCAATAGCTACATGTAAGAGTGAAAATGTGAAAAATGGAATCTGCATTACTGCCATGAACATATGAATCAAGAGAAATTTAGCTACTGAATTGATCAATGCAGAAGAGCCCCAACACTACGCCAAAGTATTTCTCTACGTTGGGGTCCCTAGCTTGTGTGTGTCCTCTCATGCAGTTAAAAAACTTAACGTGTATGGGAAGCTGAGACCCAGGCTATATATGCGTATGATATGGATTGGCAATAGGTGTGGTTGGGGAGGGTTCACAAACGAAAAACTACTAACAAATAAGGAATAACGTTTGGAACACCATTCTAAGTCTGAACGGGGTGCAAAAACCTAAAAAAACATCACTTGATCAATTCAGTAGCTAAATTTCTCTTGATTCATATGTTCATGGCAGTAATGCAGATTCCATTTTTCACATTTTCACTTTTACACATAGCTATTGGATTTTTCAAGTCAGTATTCACACAGCAGTTTCTGCTATTCCATGTATTCCCCTTGCATAGTCACTGGTGTGCATACCTTATCTCCCCATAGTGATGTTTTTTTAGGTTTTTTGCACTCAGTTCAGACTTAGAATGGTGTTCCAAACGTTATTCGTTATTGTTAGTAGTTTTTCGTTTGTGAACCCTCCCCACCACACCTATTGCCAATCCATACAATACGCATACATAGCCTGGGTCTCAGCGTCCCATACACGGTAAGTTTTTTAACTGCATGAGAGGACACACACAAGCTGGGGACCCCAACGTAGAGAAATACTTTGGCGTAGTGTTGGGGCTCTATTGCATTGATCAATTCAGTAGCTAAATTTCTCTTGATTCATATGTTCATGGCAGTAATGCAGGTTCCATTTTCCACATTTTCACTCTTACATATAGCTATTGGATTTTTCAAGTCAGTATTCACACAGCAGTTTCTGCTATTCCATGTATTCCCCTTACATAGTCACTGGTGTGCTTACCTTATCTCCCCATATATACTCTTCTGTGTCCTCCCTGGCTGTAATGTCTGTATACTCTTCTGTATCTCCCTGGCTGTAATGTCTGTATACTCTTCTGTGTCCTCCCTGGCTGTAATGTCTGTATACTCTTCTGTATCTCCCTGGCTGTAATGTCTGTATACTCTTCTGTATCTCCCTGGCTGTAATGTCTGTATACTCTTCTGTATCTCCCTGGCTGTAATGTCTGTATACTCTTCTGTGTCCTCCCTGGCTGTAATGTCTGTATACTCTTCTGTATCTCCCTGGCTGTAATGTCTGTATACTCTTCTGTGTCCTCCCTGGCTGTAATGTCTGTATACTCTTCTGTATCTCCCTGGCTGTAATGTCTGTATACTCTTCTGTGTCCTCCCTGGCTGTAATGTCTGTATACTCTTCTATATCTTCCCGGCTGTAATGTTTGTATACTCTTCTGTATC